>NC_051184.2:50359957-50705457 GCF_013339695.2 Rhipicephalus sanguineus
ATGCAGGCTTTCGTTGTAAGGCGAGTAACAATTCCATCTTCTGATTTTTAATTAATGTCTCTTTAAGGATGCCTATTGGCCTCTTTCTCTCTACCCCTGTATCTCTGAGGCACCAGCATTGATTCAAGCGAGTAGTAGCCTTTAGATAAACCTTGTACTCAGTCTTGGTAAACTTAGAGCTTGCTTCGTAAAAAGATGGGTCCGCTTGATAGCCAGTAGTTTAACCTTTAACTGCGGAGCAGTTTAAGGGACCGCCTTGTCGTCGTCTTATCTCTCGCGTTCGTGTCACGCAGTCTCACGTCTTGCGCTGGCATTGCGCAGGTACCACGTTTGATAAAGATAAGGCTAGCAGGCTGCGCGTTTTGAACGCGACTGCGCGCTTGCTTGCGAACGCCAGGATCGCCGAATGGCTAATTCGTCTGTCCGAGCCAGCGAAGCGACATCGAAACGCCAGCGCCGGGAGTTGGACGCACCGCGCTCGGAGCAGCAAACATTAGCGAAACAGTATAAAAGGAGACCATGTAGGAGAGGAAATACATAATCGCGGCACAAGTCAGATAATCACGAGAAAAGAACAGAAAAGGATAGAGAAAAAAATAGGTTCTCACATGATGAGAACAGAAGAGCACAGAAAAGCAGATATGCACAAGAAAAGAACACAAAAGAACCGAAATTAGCAGATAAACACAACACTAACACAAGGGAAACACAGGCGAACCAATGCTCTGCAGTTCGTACAGCTTTCACTTGGTGTGTGCAGCCGATCACGTTTCCGAAAGGCAATCAAAGCGCTGCTGCGTTTTGTTAAGCATACCGGACTCATTCACCATCTGTGATCTCAAACGTGGAAGTCTTACGTCGGCTGCAACAGTGACCATTCTCTCCTCCTCCCTAACTTTCCTTCTCCCTTCCTCCTTCCCCAGTGCAGGGTAGCCTGCCGGGCACAGCCCTCGTTAACTTCCCTGCCTTTCTTTTAAATTTATTCTCCCTCTCCTTCAAGGGGGGTGGAACTGATTCTTTAGGGTGTCCTTTTTTTCGTCAAAATCAGAGGCTAATGCAACTCTCATTGTTGTCTCCTTGACGTGTGATCCTTAGTAGTGCCGAAACATGAAACGGGCCGCCTCTTCGAGGCAATTCGCGCGAAACAGGACCAGCAGTTAAACAGCATATTTCCTAGCATTTTTTTGTCATATTCTTTAACTGCTCTTGGTGTGGTGGGTCGGTACACTGCCTGGTTAGCGGTATCAAACGTGAGGGTAGCGACACTGTTTCGACATCCCCTGAAGTGTTGACCCGTACTATTTCACCAAAAAGCCAAGGCTAACTGCTGCCTTGTCCTCTCGAAAGGATAAATCTACAAAAAAAAAAACAAGAACACGAAGGAACAACGCGAAGTAAACTCACTTACCCACTCGGCTGGCGTTTGGATAAACGCCCCGCAGCAAGGCGGCGTACATGTAGCAAAAAGATACGGGTGGAGGGAGTGGCGCAAACGCGTCGATAAATCCAGGGGTTGATGCTTACGCCACGCCTCTCACAAGGTAAACACGACACAACGTGGTTTTGCAGCCAGGTTTCCAACCACGACGACGTGATTTTCCCGCCAGTAGGACCCGCCGCTCCCGTAAACTGGTAGCGGCACGTTTCCCCTCGCGATCGAAGTTATCTACGTGACGTGCAACTGAAGCACGCGTCTCGCCTCTGCCTGCGAACAGCGAGCCGTGTTGCAGCAGGCACCACAACCAACCCACCACCACGTATATTACGCGCAAGCGAGTAGCAACCGTTGCAGTCGAGGAGGCAGCATGGGCTTGTGAGAGATCGTTGTTCATGTAGACAAAGCGCAAACAGAGGGCTCTCGCGCGTAACAGGCGCGAGTATTTTCGAGTGAGAAAGCGAAAAGAAAAACACAACGAAGGCCAAGTGGAGGCAGGCCTGTTTAGGAGATAGTGCAGGGTGCCTTGATGGAAGCATCGCGAACTTAAATTGGCTCGACTGTCGGGCGGACGCCAGCGCATGGAAGCAAAACATCCGGCGAGGCTTGATTCGTTAGAGCCTCCGTCGAGCGCTTCAGTCTGAGCTTTCGTTCCACTTGTTTCAGCGTGTCGCTGCCATTGGCCACAGATTCTGAGCCCCAAGGGGAGCGGACGTGATTGGTCGGAAAACCATGTGTGCTTGGTGTATTCTACGCACATGCCAGTTGAAGACGCCGATAGGTAATACACGGGACCACCTCTTGGCTCCGCTGACAGAATAACCTTTAAGATTTGTGAAATTTACTACACTAAGAAAAAATTGAGTATTTGGGGAGTATTTCTGCCACACAGCTATAATCACCATCCACCTCGCGTACTTTCCCCGTGTTATCACTGAAGGTCCCGGCACTTCTCGGTCACTAACAGCGGGCGTTATCAGCGTGACATAGCATTCTTGATAGGAAAGTGAAGAGAGCCGGGTTTTCAAGGAAAAAAACGCGAACATGGCGCGGGAAACGTGAGCAAGAAATACTCCCCAAATACTGGACTTTTTCCTTAGGGTGAAGTAATAATTTTTCAAAGAAGTACACAGAACCACATGGCACGATGGGCGCTGTGTCTGTTTTGGAACAACTTAGCGCTTGTTAACTTCCATAAAGAAAAAAAAATGGATCACCAACCACCCCCTCAGCGTGTTTTGTTAAACACAGCAATTTGAGGCACTTTTCTTTTATTTAAGCCAATTTGAAGGAATTTTTCTTCTTTTATCGCCTGACCCTTTCGCTGCTGCGTCGTTCAACGTGATGCGTTTATGCTACCTCGATAAAGTAGAACACTTCAGTGCAAAAATCGGTGGTTTTCTTTGTACTCTGTTCTAACACGAGATACTTGATTCTGTCAGCAAGATTATTTACCAAGAGAACAACTTAAAATGAGGGTGTTTCACTTCGAGCAAGTTCAGACGTTGCTTCGTGGAAGGGTCTTGGTAAGGCAGGCCTGGCTACTGTCGAACGGGAGCGCGAGCGACAACCACAGCCACCGATCGTCGTCTTCCTCTTTTCCAAGAGCGGAGCCTCTGTCATTCGCATTCAGTACAAACTGAACAATCAACAGCGCTTGCGGTACTCACCTTTACCAAAAAAGGCTGTCAGAACAGATAGACAGAAGTTCCGTTTTTCACAGTGGTGTAGCGTGTACTCCACTACAGGCATAAAGTGCACTCCACGGTTTGTGCTTGGTTTAACCGCCATACTCGCATAGCGGGTCTGACGTGATTCTGTTGCGCGCTAATGTAGTCTTGATACGAGCCACATACAATGACAATTCCTTCGCCCACATGAACTAAAGTTCATTATCTCGTACATTACTTAATTTGCAGATCATGTGCAGTTTACCGATATGATCAATTCCCCTTACACTCGTTTAAATGAAACAAATTGGTAAGCCCGTTCGTTATCCTGTTCCCATGACTGTCATGTGCGCTTCACGAGTGTTGTGCTTGGAACGGCGCCACTGAGGGACATTGTCTGTGCTACCGCTTGAAAGTCCGCGTATTGCGAACTAATCAGGAACGCGAGTTCTGAGAGCGTTAAGAGACCTTGCATCTGTAATCTCAATGTTCTTTTTGCTGTTATCTTTAATGAAGCTTTTTTCACGGTTTCAGGCATACTGGCTATACAGGCATCAAAACCTCCTTAAACGCTGACAGCAAAAGATAGAGTTGAAATAGCAAAAAAAAAAGCATTTTCTCTGGCGATATCTGCAGTTTTCTTGCGTGTAAACATATTAGTCTCCCCTATGACTATTTGATGCAAAAGAGCGCTTAGAAAGATTTGGCAGCCTTTATTAAATTTCGCTTAGCCCTATCAACTTTTCTGACTTCAAGATCTACTTTGCGCAAAGCTAATCGAGGGAAGCTTCATTGGAGGTTCGCAAGTTCTTCCACAGAGTGAGCGCTTCACAGCCGAATCGCAGTTGTTTTTATCAAACTTTCATTAAACATTTCTTGTGAACTTTTGTCAACTGCTTGCAGTTGTTGCTATGTTAGTATTTGTTCTTTCCTTTCACTTTCTTTCGGCTGCCGCACATGCGATTGGATCTAAGAAGGAAGCCTTCATCCAACATCAAAACACTTTCACTAGGCGCGAAAAAGAAAAAAGAGAGAACACTGCCGAGCGAAAACGACACTCGGCCCTGGAAGCGAACCCAAAGGCGGGAGGTCAACTCGCGTCAAGCGGATTATACAGAAGCCGGACCTCCGTCCTTGAATCCGACCCGGCTTTATTGGACAAAGGGAGCCCACTCAGGAGACGTCAGTGGGTGTTGTTTTTCGCATTCCGTCCGTTCGCGACCGACCTCTTTCTCTCGATCTCCTTCTTCACCTTCATCATGTCTGGGTGCTTCCGCCTTGCCACAGGCGTAGGGCATCCAGCATTAAAAAAGGATCTATTTCGGGGTCTCTTCAGACGTGCACGGAATTTTGTTCGCACAGCGCATTTCCGGAGAAAACTTCGACAGAAAAAAAAATAGCGCTGCGTTGGAGGTTCAAAGGAAATAGAGGAACTTCGCCCCATCACAACGCCTTAAGCTATAGAGGGATTATGCTTTTTATTGGTAGGAAGCTTCGGGTACCATCACTCAATATCAGTCTATTCGAATGATGGTGTTGATCATATGTTCACGGGGATAATGCTGATGACCATAATAAAGACAATACCGTTGAATATGATAACGTGATCTTTTAGACGGGCAGCAGACAAGCACATCCACATAGTCTGTGGGAGTTGCTCAACTTTTGCAGCACAGCTATTATGGTCGCGCAGCTGTTATGGTTATGGGACGCGCTCAGTCACCGCCCAAGCATTCTGTACAGATGGTTAGGATAAGCTGCAACGTGCGCCCGTGTATTCCCTCGTTAATTTTTAGTGGACCAGTGTAGGGACTGTAGGGGGATTTGCCCAATTTATGTGGCACATACCCGCTATAGGAGTTTCACAGCAGAGCCTTTATGGTTGAGCTTTGCGTGTGTCGCAGGTAGAAAGGGATAGAAGAAATGGCAAGGGAGAAATAGATCGAAGGATAGGCAAGAAAGAGCGAGCGAAAAAGATAGAAGGCGAGAGAATATCTAGAGATATAGAGAAAGAAATACATCAAATTAAAGAGAAATTCGGCAGGTTCCACGCACTGTGAGAATCGATGTAATGCGAAGCAGCCAGCAAAGAGCTGCATACATCGCCTTGTTTGTCTTTGAGCCATACGAAATCATTCACGCCATGGCATCTAGTCCACGATATATCGCATGTTTGCCATGCACGCATGCATGCACAATCTAGTATACACCATACCAATGAAACGCATGTTCTGGTATATAGAATCTGTCGTTTATGTTCATCACGCACTCGTGTCGTGCCATACCAATTTTGGTATATATCCAGTTAACAAAACGACCGGAAGCACACTATGACAGTGGCATGTAAATCATACCGTACATGACATGCATAACATGATTCGCATGTTAAGACCTCTCATTTATGTTCGTCATGCAGTCACATCGCGCAATACCAATTTTGGTGTATATCAAACGAGCGAAATGGCCGCGAGTGCACCACGAGTATAGCATGTAAATCATGCCATACGTGACATGCATGGCATGATTTTCATGTTAACACCTTTCGTTTACGTTCGTCATACAGTCGCTTCGCGCAATACCAATTTTGGTGTATATCAAGCTAGCGAAACGGCCGCTAATGCGCCATGAGCGCGGCATGTAAATCATGACATACATGACATGCATGTCATGGTTTTCATCTTACCAACTCTTATTCATGTTCTTCATACAGACACTTCGCGCAATATCAATTTTGGTGTATATCAGTTTAGTGAAACGGCCGCTAGCGCACCATGAGCGTGGCATGTAAATCAGGTTGTACATGACTTGCACGTAATGATTTTCATGTTACCACCTCTCACTTACGTTCGTCATAGGTCTTGTCGCGCAATACCAATTTTGGTGTATATCATGCAAGAGAAACGGCCGCAAATGCACCATGAGCGTGGCATGTAAATCATGACATACATGTCATGGATGTCATGGTTTTCATGCTACCACATGTTATTCATGTTCTTGATCACATAGCAAAATACCAATTTTGGTGGATATTAAGCAAGCGAAACGGCCACGAGTGCGCCATGAGCATGACATGTAAATCATGTCGTACATGTCATGCATGTCATGATTTTCATGTTACCACGTCTCATTTACGTTCGTCATGCAGTCGCTGCGCGCAATACCAATTTTGGTGATCAACCTAGCGAAGCGGCCGCGAATGCATCATGAGCGTGGCATGTAAATCATGACATACATGAGATGCATGTCATGGTTTTCATCTTACCAACTGTTATTCATGTTCTTCATACAGTCACTTCGCGCAAAAACAATTTTGGTGTATATCAATCTACTGAAACGGCCGCTAGCGCACCATGAGCGTGGCATGTAAATCAGGTTGTACATGACTTGCATGTCATGATTTTCATGTTACCACCTCTCACTTACGTTAGTCATACGGTCGTGTCGCGCAATACCTATTTTGGTGTATATCATGCAAGCGAAACGGCCTCAAATGCACCATGAGCGTGGCATGTAAATCATGACATACATGTCATGGATGTCATGGTTTTCATGCTACCACCTATTATTCATGTTCTTGATACAGTCACATAGCACAATACCAATTTTGGTGTATATCAATCTAGCGAAACGACCGCGAGTGCGCCATGAGCGTGGCATGTAAATCATGTCATACACGACATGCATGTCATGATTTTCATGCTACCACGTGTCAGTTATGTTCGTCATACAGAAATGTCTCGTCACACCAGTTTTCGTATATATCCCTTCATTTAAACGGCCGCGAGCGCCCAGAGACCATGTCATGTAAATCATGCTGCTCATGACATGCGCGTCATGATTTGGATGTTAGGGCCTGTCATTATGTTCGTCATGAATTCTTGTCACGCCGTACCAATTTAGGTGTATATGAAATTAACGGAACGGCCGCAAGAGCCTAAGGTCGTGGAATGTAACTCATGCTGTTCATGACATGCGTGTCATGATTTTCATGATATGACCTGTCATTTATGTTCGTAATAAGGCCATGTTATGACACACCAATTTTGGCATACATCCGATTAACGAAACGGCCAGGAGAGCACAAAGTCGTAGGCGGCTAGATAGATAGATAGATAAGTAGATGGATAGATGGATAGATGGATAGATGGATAGATAGATAGATAGATAGATAGATAGATAGATAGATAGATAGATAGATAGATAGATAGATAGATAGATAGATAGATAGATAGATAGATAGATAGATAGATAGATAGATAGATAGATAGATAGATAGATACGCTCAAAGTCGCAGAAGTTTGCTAGGAAATGCTTCGCATTTAAAAGAGAAAAAAGAAAGAAATAGAGGGTACAAAGACAGAAAAAGATGTAAGGACACAGAAACAAATAGACATAGACAGAAAGAGATAGAAAGAGACAGACTAAAGAAAAGATAAAAAAGGAAGTGAGCATAGCCATGTTTAGTATAGTATAGTAAAGGGTGGGAAAAAGACAGGTGAGAGGGTAAGTAAGCCAAGTCAGGGCCAGCTAGTTGCCCACCACCTCTGCAGTGACACAGTCTTGAGAGGCTTAGTGCAAGCCCCGCAAATTTTTTATGTGCTTTAAGGACAAACAGGTGGGATTTACCTTTTTTTTTTTTTGTACAACGCGTACTCACCGTGCAGTAAAATAAAAGAAAGAGAACGAAAAGACGTCCTAAACACGAATGTCGCCTCAAGTATTCTGGCTGTTTGGATATCGTCATCAAAAGTTTTGCGCTCGAACATTGTGAATAAGGAATAACACAACTTACAAAAGGCAAAGTCCCAGACATCTAATCAAATATCGGCATAGGCATTTCATTCACATGTCGTGCAGCTCGTGAAGAAATATTGAGATGTCCCAGCTCTAGGCAGACAGAATGTGGGTGCACCCGCACTTCCACTCCGTTTATACGCAGCACACGCCACGGAGTTACTCCGTACGCATCCATGCATTTCCTGACGTTGGCCGCCACGACACCAATATGCCTCCCTTCCAAGCGCGTGCATCATTGGCAAAAGCCAGACTCTGCGCCGACATAACACGCCGAGATCCCGTTGAATTATGCAACAACTGCATCTTCCCGTTATACGCCTGCGTTTCTTCTCAGCTGAGCTTCCACAGAGCTTTTTCTTACTTGTTGTTGTTGTTGTTGTTGGAGCGTTTGCTCCCCAGCGGCACTCGGTCCCACGATGTAGTTATGTTCCAAGTTCCTCTGTTGCTCCGCACAAAAAATCCCGTTGCTACTCGAGCGCTCCCGTAAGAGAGGGTGGTATCCTACGCTGATTCGGCGGGCGCGCAGCCTGATGGAAAACCGTGTCTGCGTTGGGGCCTCCCTGTGAGTGCTACGTTAACAAGGAGCACAACCATTGCGCTAGATTTTAAATGAGCCTTACTAAACCAGTGAAGAAAAATTTGTGACTTTACTCTTGTTTTTACGGCATCCCACTAAAGCATAAATATGAAATGAAAAGGAAGATCTTAGCCACTCTCGGAGTAAGACCAATTCTGCATGCACTGGATTATCACTGTTCGGTCATAAATCGGTAATAATAGTTCGTGTTACTAATCTAAGACACCTATGAGGGCAGCCTGAATGCTTTCTGTAGGTACGTGTAGAATGACGCTGCCAAATTAGTAACAATCAGTCGTCTTCATATATTATGGGATTAAACTAGCATAACAAAGAGTTGAAGCAAAAGAAAAGTAGGAGAAGGGACACGACGCTTACGCCCGTTTTTAATCGGCCTTCGATCGCATTTGCGCTGCAGTACAAGTGACGATTCAACTGTGCCATAGTTCTGCATTCGAGTTACATTTTACAAACCAGCAAAAAAAAAAAAACATAATATTGTCCCGCAGTACCTTTTTTGTTTCTTTCTTCTGTGTAACTGTTAACCTAAAAATGAAAGGTGCCGCACCATATAAAACGACTAAGATAGTTGACGTCATTACATGATGACGCCAATTATCAACGTGACGTCATTATGATGATTTTTGCATCGCTCGTCTTGACGCCGACAGTCATATTTAGCTTTTGAGCAAGCTTTCGCGTCAATAAATCAACGCATAAAGCGACCTCCTGCTATATGCTATCAGGGGCAAAGAAACTACGGCCACTCTATTGCATATACACATGGTTGTTCCAATCAATGTCAGATGAAGAAGAGATAAATAAAAAATAAGAGAGTGAGCAAACGGAGAGATGGCAGATGGTTCGGGAGCGAATCGATCTCCCTGTTTCCCCGCAGGCTTGCTAGGACAACCGCGGCAATCAGTTCTCGCAGTCTTCTCATCTGTTAACCGAATGCCCTGCAGTCACTCGGTAATGTTCCTTCGTTTTTCCGTTCCTTATATGCTGCTGCCAGACTACTACTTTTCTTCTGCTGCATTGTATGCGTGAATGTTTGCCTTAGATGATTATCCTATTGCATCGTCCCACAGCTTCAGCAAAACAACTACAATCTTAGCAAGCTGACTAGCAGCGTACTTCGTGAGCCTTATGTAACGGCATTCGTTACCTGACGCACCTGTGGTATTTCACTTGCATAATGAACTACAGCGCCATCAGCTGCATAACATATGCTGGGCGCGTCTTCGTATTTCTCCCAGCGCTACGCGGGCGCATGGAATAGGTGATGTTATGTACCTGTCCTGAGGCGTAGCACACTTGGTAATAGATATGTTTGTTCGTGCTTTTATTGGCGTACATTTGTCTTGGGATCAAGTTCATTAGGAATGCACCCGAGAAACTGAGCTAGCGCCTATACCACTGCATGTATAAATTATGTAGATGTAGAAGTGCTCAATCGAGTTTTTCGCTATCGGTTTCCGATAAGGCACACATTTTATGTGGGACATGCCGCCCCATCTTAACTAGGGAAATAAAGAATGGCTGCGTAGTGCATTTCAAATCGAGGTTAGAAATTGTGCTTTGGGCAAAGGGACTTGAGAAAGGTAGAGTTGGAGAAGTTAAAGGCAAAAAAAAAAAGCATCTAAAATGGCTAAGCTTGCACTAAATTGCGCAAAGCTTGAAAAATCCAAGCTGGACGATTCTGAAGTCCAATCTGGTTGCTTCTAGATTGTCGCTAGACTTTAGCTAGGTGATGCTAGGTTCTTCCTAGGTTGCTTCAAGGTTGCTGCTAGACTTTAACTAGGGGATGCTAGGTTGTTTCTAGATTGTTGCCAGTCTTTAGCTAAATGATGCTAGGTTGTTTCTTGGTTGCTTCTCAGCGCAGAGGTGTTCGAGTTAAAGCACCGACAGACACGACACGGATGTCCAAACTCCAGAGACAGAAATTCGCGCTGAAACGAAGCTTTCACACCTCTCATAGATCTACGGGCATGTCGTCGTTCGCGTAGGGTTTCTTTGGCTTCGGGTTCTTCTCGCAGTCGCTGCTACCTTTCCCATTATTTATTATTCTCTCGTTGTACGCACCGCTGAAGCACTCCGTACAGATGCTTCTGCGAAGATGGAACGTGCGGCCACGGTGCTTATTACTGGGTTAATCGTGACGCTTTACTAAAGCATGCCCGCTGTCTCACACTGGCGAAGTGAAACGCGCCAAACAAGGCATACCAGACTGGACCCCTCACTGCAACTCCGACCTCCATCCGGCCTTCGTCGACGCGAAGCGTCGCTTTTCTATCGCCTTTGGTTGGTAGTTGCTTTTACGAAGGCATATACTACGTTAATCGGAAGACTGACAGCGCGGCATGCGATGTTTACGGCAACGAAGAAAACATTGAATACTGGCTGTGTCACTGCCCTCGTTTTGCCTCGAAGAGACAAGTACTTTCCAACGCACTGCAGTGTCTGGATGATCGACCACTTTCCGTGCAGGTACCACTACAGCACCGTCCACACCTCTCGATGGCCGACAAGGCAGTGAAAGCACTCTTGTGTTTTTTGTTGTTTTTTTTTTTTTTTTTTGAGGCCGACGGGCTTGTGCGGACGCCTCTGACTTGTGATGAAATACGGCACGCTGCAGTGAATACTCTGCCTCTCTTATTTTTTCCTTCTTCCCTTCACTCCTCTCTCTTTCTCTAATCTTTCTATTCCCCTTCTCCAATCCACGAGTATAGGGTAGCCAACCGGAAATTTTCCTAGTTAACCTCCCTGCCTTCTCCTTTCATGTTTTCTTCCTCCCCCTCCTCCTCTCAATTGCTGGTTATGTCTCTCTAGAAGTCTTAATTGGTGTTTGCCGCCCGTATTTAGTGGACCAGCGGTGAGTAGTGGGATTTGCCCAATTTCTGTGGCGCATACCCGTTCATGATGGTGATAGTTTTAAAGACGATAGTCTTTCTTGGGGAACTTAAACACAGAAATTTTGGTCTGTCTGTCTGTCTGTCTGTCTGTCTGTCTGTCTGTCTGTCTGTCTGTCTGTCTGTCTGTCTGTCTGTCTGTCTGTCTGTCTGTCTGTCTGTCTGTCTGTCTGTCTGTCTGTCTGTCTGTCTGTCTGTCTGTCTGTCTGTCTGTCACCCGATTCAGCCACCCGGCCAAAGTTGAACCGCTTGCGTACCGCCCATCTTGAACAGGTACGGCTGTTCATACTTGTGAACGTTGCCGATCAAAAAAATTACAGCATATCCACGGGTGAATGATGAAGAGCTTGGGCGAAGCTCCTGAAGCAATCATGTGTACACCGTGAAATGTTCAGGGGTTTCGCCCAGCAGTAATCAAAGCGATACGCCGCTTTGATTATTTTTCCTTTTCCGTTGTTCTTTTTTTTTCTTTTTTTATTTTTATATCTGTTATTTTTAATATATTTTTAAGTTTCTTATTTTCTATTTTTTTATTTTTTAATTTTTTTCTATATCTATGGGACAGCGCCGTCTAATATATCGTCACCCAACTGTAGTTTGCATGCATCTCTATGGGACAGCGCCATCTATTATACTGTTCGGGAGATACTGCCGGGTACGCCTGACATGGGACAAGGTTAGACTAAGAGAAGCTACGCCCCTAAATGTAAATATTACGCATATCTGAAGCGCAACATCACTAGGTAAGTATTAGGTGGTGTGTTCCTTTAATAGAAAACACATAGATACGTAATTCTAAAGACCCTAGCTTCTTAAGCTACGCTGAAAATGCGGCTGCGCTGAAAGTACGACGCGCCAACGAAAGCCCTCTCACACGGAGGAAGGAAAGAACTTTCCTCCTCCATGCCCTCTGCACAAGCTCGTTTCCCGATGTATTGCCAGATGGCGCCCATAACTCACGCAGCACTCCTCTATCGTCTTTCGACGACATTTGCAGGCGAAGCACGCAGATACGCGGCCAACTTTATTTTATATGCACTTTTACAGAATGTTTTCTCGGTCGGCTAGCTTAAACAGCTTCGCTGTTAAAAGAAAAAAAAAATTCAGTGGTTATTTATTTAGAATGAGGCATGGTATCTGCCTGTCTCCCTGTTTCACTCACATTTCAATTTCTCGTGCTGAAGGTGAGCTAAATGGAGGTGTTAATTCCTGTATTCTTTCCCCACCTCATCCATACACTACAGAGATACCAGAACGGGGTGTGTTGCCGGACTGTTAGTCCTGCACTCTTCCTGTGTTCTGGACTAGGTGCTTGCTGGAAGAGCGCTGGCCTTGTTGGTCCAGCATCCTTCGTGTTCCTTTCTTTGTGTCCTATTTGTCTAGGACTGTCCCGATGCTCTTCTACATATGCTACGATTGTACTTGACAAGGAGCATCCAGTCACGACGTATGTCGTTGTCGAATGCCTCAACGCGCTCATTCGACGTACCTCCCGTGTCTCCGACCACCACTTGGCCCTTCTGCCCTCCGTAAAACTTCATGCTACGTTTTGAGACATCATAGTGAAGCACATAAACAGCATTCCACCAGGACATACGCCAGCAACGTCATGTTCCTTATGGTGCCTCCACCAGGCACAGGTACGTCTTGAAATTCCGGGCATAAAAAAACGATCACTGCAGAATAGCATTACAACAACTGACACTGCTACTATTACATGAGACTTACTCGGACCGGAGGCAGATCTATACTGATGGATTCGCCTCGTCCAACAGCTCATCAGGAGCAGCTGTAATTCCAGCTGCAGCTATAACAATGAAGGTTGAATAGTCGCATGTAATGACATTCACGACAGCAGAGTTTGCTGCTATGAGAGCCGCTCTACAATACATTGTACAAGAGCGACCACGCAAATGGATCATATTCAGCGACTCAAAGGCAACACTTTAGCGTATGCAATTTGCCCTGCGCAAGAGGACGCACGAGCAATTAGTGCATGAAATAAGAGATTGTCACTATCAAGCTCGGGCAAGAGGACACGACAGCATATATCAGTGGCTAGCAGGACGTGCCGGTATTACTGGTGATCAACTAGCCGGCGACGCAGCCCGCTCAGCCCATGAAGGAAGTAGAGTGGTTCCGATTCCTCTATCAAGGACTGATGCGGCAGGACAACTTTACTTGCTAGCTCGGGATCTTACACGCACGTATTGGTCTTCCCCTAGCTTCCAAAGGCGTCAGCTACATAAACTTGACCGTGCGCTGAAGCCCCAGCTACCATCGTGAATTTCCCGCTCCGATGCGACGCTGTTATGCCGCCTTTGGACGGGTGGTGCATTCACAAATATGACGTATGGCAGACACCTCTACATGTGGCTCCGGCGGAACCGAAAAGACAATCGAACATGTCCTATGCAGCTGCGATCGCTATGACGCCAAGCGATTCGCGCTCCGGATGCTTTTGGACAAACTGGACTCAAGACCAGTTAATGTAAACGAAATTCTAGGAACATAGACATGTGTGTCGAGGGCGCAGAACGCAACGAAAGCGCTACTGAAATACCTGAAGTCAACAGGTCTGTGGGACCGTCTGTAGACTGGATGTGCTCCCCCAAGTGCGCTAGTGATTCTGTCCGTCCCTCCCATTTCTTCTGTCTCCCTTCTCACCCCTTTATCGCTTCCCCCAGTGCAGGGTAGCAAATTGGATGTGTGTCTGAATAACCACCCTACCTTTCCTTCCTTCTGTATGTCTACATCAAGGACTGTTCTGGGCTGCTTCCTGTTTGATGTTTTACTATTTAAAGCGTTCTCGATATCTTTGGTCTGTCATCTTACGACCACTAACGCTTGCCTTCGGGGAGAAAAACGAACAGGCTCTTTTTCCTTATTGTCTCTACTCTTGACATGTGATAAACTACACTACTGAGGTGGTATACACATAGCCTATGGCACGGTTCATCAAGTTGTACGATAACGACTGACGCTAAACAAACTGTGGCGTCTTGCTTAACCGAGCGCACCAATATATACCCGGGGGCGCATAGCCGAGGCTTCTCTCGATTGCTGTTTGCGTTAGAAGTTAGTGGAATCCGAGCATACAGCCGAGTTCATCTATAGTTATGAAAACAGTCTGAGACTTGTCCGCCATAGTTTCAGTGTTTGTCTTCGCGTGCCACAACATGCAGTTCGCTCTTTCAGGCCTGTTAGGAAATGCATTTCCTGAAACTGAAACTGTCGCACGTTCAAAAAACATGTTTATATTATTCGGTGAATTCTATTCGTACACATGATGACCTTGCTGTAGTACAAATCAGCCGCAACTGCACGAAGAAAACAAGGAGGGAATTTTAGTACTTGAGCCAACCAGAGAATTTTCTTCTTGTTTTTACTAAGCTGCCAAATAAACGGTTTAGGTGGGAGGTTACAGCTACGGCACTCTTAATAATAATAGCATGGGAAGAGGGGGCGCAAAAGATAAAAAAAAGGGAAAAAAATTTGGAGGACACTCAGCTTCGCCTTTTAAGTATCACGTTCTGCTTAATTGGTTTACAGACAACAATATGCCCGTCAATTCTCTCTTTATTAAGCTTGAACCATCGACAATCGTGGCGATCTCCGTACTTTGAGCAAGACCGGCAGCAACAGCAATAAAAAAAAGCCATCGTGCCTATTGCAAAGCGTGCTCGCTTGATATACCCATGCCGAGCCCAGTTCACCGAATTTCGTTTGCAACTGAATTACCTTACTTTGCTTGGAGGAGCTGCCCCGTAAATGCGAGCATACCTTGACTTATTCCGAATTTTGATTCTTCGGGTGATTTTTGGGCTCATGGAGAACGCCCACGACGACACCGGCTGCTCCGCGACTCGTGGACGTTAACACTATCGCTATAAAGGGTCATGAAACACTTTTACAAGTAATCATCTAATGACCTCAGTATCGCAGTTTATCGCTGCAAGCATTGGCGGCAGCAAGAGCTTCTAGAATCCGAACAAGCGCGAGCAGAGTTACAGGGATTTGTCGTACGCTAAACCCAGCTTTTTTACAACACTGCTTTTATTCACAGTCCTTTCTTTCTGTACGACAGAATGGAAAATAAACTTTGACTTCAACTTTGGCTTTAAGCACTTTATCTCTTCTCTCGTCCCGAAGAGAGCTCTGGAAGCTACACAGAGATGGACGGCAAAGGGAAGTGAAGTTACGTCAGCGCGCGTCATGACATAAGCGCGCGTTGAACCGCGCTCGCTCTTTCCCGTTGCGATTCCAGGGCGCGCTAGTGTCGCTAGTGTTGCTACGCCGACACCTGGCGACACCCAGTTTCAAGAAGCACATATCTAATCCAAACGCCTCTCTTGATTTCTGTAAGCCATCAGCAAAACAGCAGCAATCTGTTGTTTGACAGCATACAACTGGCGCCCTGCCCACCGAAGTGAGTGCACGGACGGATCCTCTGCATAAAGAGCGGGCAGTTGAGGAAGTGGCAATTTAGCGCTCCGCTTGTACGCTCTACGTGAGGTGCGCCACTACGAAATTTGGCTGAAATGTTCACAGCAACGTTAGCTTCTCGTGAATTGTATTTTTTTTTTTGCACCAATCCTGAATGTTGGTTAAGAACCCCCGTAAAACGTAGTGACAAACGCGTTGAGGCACTAACGTAATGCGAAACATTAACGCGAGCGTTTGGGCATGTTGGTAATTCATCGTCAAGGAAACATCGTCAAGGAAAACATGCGAAACATTACGTGACTGTCCGTAGCACGAGAGAGTGATGCGAGCCCGCCGTGGGCTTGTAACATCGGGTGCATTTTAAACAGAAAAAAAGGGTTTCATCCTACGCGACAGACAGGGCCTTCAGAAAAGAGTGCGTACATCCAGAGAGAGTGCGTCCGCGCGTCGTTTTTATTGGAACACTAACCCTAACTTGCCGTGCCTTGTGCTCTCGTCTTCTTTCTTCGCTTCCGTGCGCCGTACCGTATGATAGAGGACGCAGACAAACTTTTCAACAGGACGCATGCGTCATCATGAGCCTGACTACGCCCACTGTACAGGGCGAATGCACCTCCCACGTTGCTCTAATTAACGCGGTCGTGCGCTTAGTGCGGCCGCGTTCTTTTCATTCACTTTATTTTACTATACTGTCAGCCCCATTTGGTCTATTACAAGGGCGCCAGACTAAGGAAACGTATATACATACTAAAAAACTAAAATACAGCCCGAACGAACAATCCATAAATGACATACAGCAAGAATTAAGCAATGAGAGGATAGCCAAAGCATTTTACTATCCTGGAACACTGCGTAATCCAGGTTTTAAAAAAAAGCGCTGTACATACAGAAGACGCAATGGAGTTCGCAACCTATTCCACTCACTCATCGCGCTCGCAAGAAAAATGTAATTAAAGAATCTTTGCGGCATTAGAGAGTTGGAATGTACATGCTAAGCCGGTGTCTGGACGTTTCCACAGTTTTTACTTCTATGCACTTTAGATGTTTGAATTTTTACTTGCTAGTTATTTATTTCATCCGTTTGCTTAAT
Source organism: Rhipicephalus sanguineus (assembly GCF_013339695.2). NCBI lineage: Eukaryota > Metazoa > Arthropoda > Arachnida > Ixodida > Ixodidae > Rhipicephalus > Rhipicephalus sanguineus. Next base: position 50,376,885 of record NC_051184.2, read on the forward strand.
CTCGTCTGACCACCTAATCATCTGCACCAGGGTTGCCAATGGTGGCTACTTTTCGCCAAATTGGCGAATTTGAGAGGCCCATGGCGACCTAAAATTATAAATGGCGACATGGCGAATTTTTGGCGATTTTCGGCTTAGGTCTCCACCGAGTTATGCATCCTGCGCCCAGTGTCTTCCCAACGAATGAGCGGCAACATTCTCTGTATTTTTCTTGGTTTTAGACCCCTGAGTAGAATGTGCGCATTAAGCGTCATTCGGTATGTCCGTCCCGTAACTCGTGTGTATCTCCTCAATTCATCTAGATGCAGAAGGTACTGGAACGTCCCCGCGACATTCCAGCAAAATTTAGGTCAGCGGACTGCCTTGCAAACCGCGAGGGGCCGTGTATCACTATAAGTTTATGGCTATAGGTGCTTTAAGCTTCACTAAAGTTCCGCTTCTGAAGAAGCTAGACGACGGGTTGGCCGCGTGCTCCGACCATTTGTTCCGTCAAAGCTCCAACTGTTCTGAATAGCTTGGCGACTTATTCACTGTTGCAGTACCCCCAATTCAGCTCGTAAAGGCTGTTTTGGAATAGCGAAGAGAGGCGGATACGCGGCTATTTGTGCAATAAACAAATATTTATTGAGGCATTTTCCACTGCTCTCGGTGAGCGTGTGCAATGAAAACAATTGGTATATAACATTTTACATTGTCTATCTGTTCATTAATAACGCATTGGATTGACACGTGTAGATATTATAAGTGACTATATGAAAAGGTCGGTGGCGTCCGGTATCATATTAGTTAATTGCTGGAGTGGAGATTATTGCGCTATAGTGAAGCCGTGCCCACCAAAAGATGGCGTCTGCGCCCGCCATCTTACTAGGGGCACGATAAACCATCGGCGTTTGGCGAAGGAAAGCGAGCGTTTTCCACGCACGCCAGAGAAGTTTAATATGGCAACTTTTACGGGTCATGTACTGCTGCAAGTGTGTCTTTGTGTTACTAGTTTTCGTAAGTAAGCCTCAAAGTCATGGCAAATTTTATTGGACATCAATCGTCAATACTCCTCTCGACGGGTACTATTGTCGGCAACAACGATCTTTTATTTTGTAATTAACGTAGCATTTACACTAACAGATCAAAGCCATTTGACATCTAAGTAGGCACGACCAGAAAAGAGCACGTTTCCGAGCTCTTTGGTGGGCAAAAGCTGGCTTCACTTTCGCTGGCAAGGCGTTTCGAGAGCTTCCACTCCAGAATTTTTATTAGTTGCACACTGAAAAGGTGTAAGACTCACTAATGATCGGTTCCTGTAAGATTTCTCTCGAGTTACCTTCAATAAACATTTGAATCATTTTAATTCATATGAGGATACGTAAAGCTGTCTACAAACAACGCTTTCAGGGTTTTCGCTTAAGGTTTAGCACACTTTTACCCTTGAAACGAGCGGACAGGAATGGGATATCATGAGCGTTTCATTCATTCACCCTTTCGCCACCACGCACATCTTGCGGCTAGTCGGGGAAGCAGCACCATGGACTGCCATGGTGAAGCGGGCGATACGAATAGCATTGAGAAACGTCAATATAATTTAAGGGTCTTGGATGGTACTGTATTCTACGGTGCTATACGTGAGTGGAAATTTTTATTACTAGTTATGCCGCACATATCTAGAATGGCGACATTTTTGGCGAAATCTGTAAAAAAATGGCGACTTTTGGCGACTTTTTGCTCGTCGTTTGGCGACATTTACTCTAAAGTCAGTGGCAACCCTGATCTGCACCCCCCCCCCCCCCCCACCCCGCCTACTTCTCTCCTGGTGCGTTTGCCTCCCATTCGAGTCCAATTTGTACGCATAATATTGTGCCTTCTCGCTACATACCCTACCAATTCTCGTTTCTTCCTCTTGATTTCGATTAACATGTCCTTAACGCTCCTTTGTTCCGTGACCAACTCTGCTCTCTTCTTGTCCCGTGAGATTACAGCTATAGTTTTAATTCCCATTGTTCAGTAAGTCGCCCTCAGTTTCAGTTGAAGCCTTTTCGCAAGCCTCCGAGTTTCTTCCTGGAAGGTAAGCACCGATTGGATGTAGCCGTTATACACTTTTCTCTTTAGGAATACTTGGTAACTGCCTATTGGTATCGGAGCATGCCTGCCAAATGCGCTCTGCCACATTCTTATTCTCCCAGTTATATCAGCGTCAGGTAACTTCAGTGGATCTCGACAAAATAAAATTTGTAGCGTTACGTTTGTATCACAAGTGATGCGTGATCGCATGCGTGGACGGACCTTCATCATGTCGTTGAATGGCTATTGGAACTGTAGTGAAATGCGTTACTGTATTGCAATGGTGAGAAGACGACCGAGAAGTGACATAAAACCACAAGCCCGGGACAAGCAGTCGCAGGTAGCCGTGCTTTTTTAAAACGACTGGACTCTTTATCGAATATAAATGTAGCGCCAACGATGTGCAGGTATGATTTCGCAAATTAATTAGTACTCAGTCGCGCAGCGAACAGTGAGCAACTCCACCTGTGAATGTGTTCAGGGTAGGGCTATATCTAAACCGAATTTTCTTCTTACTGTCGTTACCACTAGTTTCTCTTTTTTTCGGTTAATTAGTGTTATTTTATGTTTCAGTTTTGTGCCATTCTGTCTAAATATATTTCCAAATATTCTAGCCCTACTTCTCGTATAATAATGTACGCCTCCTTTTATTCATATACTATAACGCAGTTCTCACCACCATGCCTCGGCGATTGAGAGTATGGCAAATAAATAAATAAATAAATAAATAAATAAATAAATAAATAAATAAATAAATAAATAAATAAATAAATAAATAAATAAATAAATAAAGAGCGTACCGCGTATAATGATTCGTGCTCTAGTTTGAAATAAGGCACTTCGTCGAGTTTATGAGAAACAAGGCTTTAAGAGGCAGATCGGTCAACTGCCTAGACTCAATGACACCCTGCGTATAAATTCTCGCAAATTTCTTCACACTAAAAACACAGGGCAAAAATAAGTTGCTTAATGAGCAGCCTACGCGAGGCAGTTACGGCAATCTACCACTTAGCTTAACAACTAAAAGCGTGCCACCATCTGCGTTTTTGGCTTACAACCTAACCTCAAGCGTACTAATCAGCGCTTCTCGCGGCCATGTATGACCGCAAACGTTAACTAAACGTCCGTTAAGACCTGGGCGTCACGCTGCAGAGAAAACACATGTTCGCTGAACACTCGTACTGCTGAATACAGACGTCACTGCCGGGTAATCGCATAATAGCTCAAAGCTCCAATGAGGGGCTGGAGCCGAGGACCTCGTTTTGTAGTCAGGCAAACACTCCTGAAAACCGAGAGCTCGGATTAAAATGTAAGTCCTCCGTTTTTCTTTACTTTTCTTTCGCACTGGAAAGTGGGGACAGGTCTTGCGCAAAAGCTTTGACGGGATTACTGAAATATTAATTCTATAACAAAAGAAAATGTGGTAGAATTTAACTCAAAATATGGCCTGGTTGAAAAAGGCCCGTTAATTACGCCGGTTTTTACTTTTCTTAGCGCCAACAAAACATAGTTTCACGGAACGTTCAGAAGAAAAATGTGAACACTATTTGCGAATGTCGTTAGCAATCTGTTTGTTTATCTGAACTAAGAGAATGACGTTTTCAATGGACGCTTCTTTTTTTTACATTTGTCTTATTTGCAGGGTGCGTGCATCGCGCGTGTGCGATTTATCAAGCTAAAGTTTGCTCCGCACGCGGCCTCGCTCTGTGGGCACCACGTTTCAAGAATAAAATTTTTCACTGCTGCGGAGTTAAGATTTACTGATGGAGGAATCGAATTACTTCGCTGCAAGACTTAGGCATCTTTAAAGATTAAGAACAGCAAAAATAAAACATTGAAATCAGTAGCTTCAAAGAATTCCAAAATAAGTGACATCTGTTCAGGCTTAAATTTCTCGCAAGCTGCCTGCCAGGTGCTCCATAGTTGCTTCGACTGCCTAATGAGCGCCTCACTTGCTTGCTGACTTGATCTCGCGTTTGTGTGCGCCGCTCAACTAACCTTTCTTGCGGAATAAATGCGTGGTCATACTGTGCTTGGAATTGGTGCTGCGTGAGCAGCTGCTTCTTCCTTTGAGGAAATTTATGCAACAATACACAAGTCTCTTGTTTCGCTCCCGCAAGCCTCTGTAGTCGAGTGTTCTTTAAAGGATGCTTTTTTTGGAAGACTCGTTCTGGTTTTGGTGAACGTGCTGCGGCTGCAACTCCCTTCTGGTGTCGATCACCGGAAACCAGCTCGTTATCTCGTGTCTTCTGATGTCTATCACGAAGAAATTGTACATGTTGCCCGTTGTCAGCTCGACTTTCTGTGCAATGTCTTCTTGTTTCTAGGGCGACTTGAACTTTTTGTTTTATCAGCTTTGGAGTATCTGCGAAGAGAACCTTCGTGAATTCATTAATTGTATCGAAGATCGAGTTTAGAGCAACAGTATTAGTGTGCATGGCCCTCCCTGCCGTCGAAGATCCATGAAGAATAACCCTTCTTGTAATGCGGATCGTTACGCACGTATTCTCCTTGCGATCACTGCGGTTTATCTGCATCGTCGGCATCATTGCTATGCACTTGGCTTCCGGGTAGGGTCGGCCTCATTACTTCGGCAAAATCTTCCTATAGCATCGATTTGTTTATTCAGCTGCACGTGTCCGCGAACATCAATATGCCTCGCGTAACACCGGCCCATGCAACTAGTTAGTTTTACATTCCGCGTCGGCTTCGACAGCCGGTCGGCCCAACTTGTTAGCTTTACAGTCTGCGTCGGCTGCGAAAGCCGGCTGTGCATACTGCGCCTCATCTTGCTTCCGAGTAATCTGAGTCTCTGAGACACGAATATCCGGTGTATACACAGGCAGGGAAATGAGAGCGGTAGATTGCGTATCTCTCTACGTTGCCATCACCTACTTTTTACTTCCTAACCTCCCTACCTTTCCTATATTCCTTCTCCTCTCTCTCTTACTTCCTCCTTCTATGCGAGCAGCGGCGTTCGGGTCGATGTACGTCTTGCGCAATAGTGGCTTCCATTATGCGCAGGTGCTGGGCTTCCGTTTTGCTAACGTCTGCATACAGCCTCGGTTGTTTTTCTTCCGCTAATATTGTAAAACGTCAAGTTTGGGCCCAGCATGTTTCAGGGCTTTCGGCACAGACGGCGAAATGGAAGGCTTCTGAGAAGCCATTCCGGCTGGGTATGACTCTTGGCGAGCGAAGCTGAAACTGATTACTCTGTATGCACAAGCACGCACGTAACGTGTGAAGTAACGTAGCTGACACAGGCCAGAACCACAAGTAAAACAGGGTTTATTCCAAAGATATGCGATCGTCGTCTTCGTCAATCTACTCAGAGCTATGTGCATGCGCCGTGCAGATGCGCCAATCCGCAGTCCCGCAATTAGCGCGATACAGCAGCGTGCTTCCGGGATTCCCGTCTAGATTTAACTTAGCGAATGTATGGAGAAGAATAATGACGGAACGCTGCACATTGTTCAACAAACTTGTGTGATCGTACTTAGCCATTTGTTTATACTTTAAATTGAGTAACGTCGGATGCATCACTCAGTGGTTCGGGTTATGACCACTCTAAAGTGGAAAAAGAAATGGTGTATATGTATTGTATTAAAAAGAACACTGTATGCAAGTCGTTCATATAACGCACTACGCTGAATAATTATTTTTGAGTAATACTTCAGCGTGCCGAGACAGCCTCGCTGTTCCTTCTACAAAACTTCCAGACGCGCAGAATTACGCGGGATTGACGATGGTCGCTGTTGTCGGCAAATATCAGCCTTGTGTTGGCGCATAACTGCGCGCGTGCCTCACTTCTCTCTTTTAATTTAAGGTAATCGCGTGGCAGTCAATTACTTCATCGTGCAAAGATTTCAAATAGGAATTCGTCGTTAGTATGTTACATAGAACATGCATGACAAGTGCTTTGTGTATAGACGCTTGTTGCTCAGTGCAGGGCAAGTGTTTTATACGTATCCCCGCCTCGCTTGACAAATGGCAACCGCGAATCGAACGTGTCCTCGAATCAATTTTTTTTCGGCGCTTAGCTTGGTGCAAAAGTTCTCAACGATTCGTCATTACTACAGTACGGTGTGTCGAATTGAATGAAGAATAATGGAGGCTCTTTGGGCTCATGGCGGCCACACTTTCTATGCCGCATGCATCGGTGCATTAATTTCGAAGCGACGACAACTTGCCCGTGTGGTTCGGAATGCCGCCGTTTCTCGCATTTCAGGAAAACTCTTGCGCCACTGCAGTCGGCGGCGACGAAGCGACGCAAATTGTTGCGAACGAGAACTTCGGTGTACTGCTTGCGCATTCAATAGGCGAGTGATTTATCTTCGGAACTTCCTACGAACGCAGGCGCTGTGGTCTAAAGCACGTCCCCGCAGTTCGTTCAGTGTTGCACTGCGCCATTCTGGCAGTGTTGGGAAATGGCGTCACATAATGCTGGCCATTTGCAGATCGGTGTATGCTTAATCACGCCGTTTGCGCGCATTAGTTAAGTGATACCTACGCACAAATCCCGCTGCCGGTACGAGTAATTCCGAATATTCGCTCTCCGACTGAATACGTGCGTTCGTATTGCACGACACACCGGCCTTTTGTCCTGTGAGACAATACGAGAGCGGTGTTTGCCATAACTGTATTGCATATCGGTGCTGCATATTAAATCATGAAATGCGCCTGCATGCATTCTATCTAATTTCCATAGGGATGTTAGCTGTCAAGGTGCATGATAGAGTGCAGTATGGTTTACCATATCTACAGTGTCAAAATAGTTGGTGCACTGCGCTGGTAGAGGACAACATATAGCGTACGTCCAACAATAAGTTCCAGTGCGCACGCATGCTATTGGAAGAAGGAAGGAAAAAGGGGGCTAGAGGGGGTTCTATGCGGCTCACATATTAGAAACAGCGCTTACAAACTCAATTATTACGAATGGAAACAGTCTATACAACAACGCGCCCTGACTTTGCAAGCTATTTTACGGGCAACTGGCACTGTATATGATATAAGAGACGTAGGCGTGCGCGATTTAGGGATGCTTCCTTTGGTGTAACAGCAGCGTTTATCTCATAAAAACTGACAGCGCCCGCATGATTTCTACGTAAGTTCTACAAGTCATGGGATACACGCCTTAACGTCATACATGTAGCTGTAGCAATGCAAACTTTACTTCAGGGTATCAGTGCGCGGCCTGATAAAAAGCAAGATTAATATAAACAGGTAAGAAATGTCATCATTTAGGTTCGTAAGTAGGAGTTGCGGGTAAAGCTCGAAAATATGTTTTCATTGAAATGGTGGAAGCGCAAATGATGGCGCAAATTATGGCGAAATGATGGCGCAAAATGAGGGCACTGGCTACACCTTGACTCGTATACAAATTTATAGTGCAGTGCAACATGCAAGGTTCAGGATAACGTATCAAAAACGTTCTCGGTGTAACACGGGGACGTTAAAATGTGGTGCATACAACGTACAGGTTTCGCAATGCATGCAAGTTAAATACGTGTAAGCATGTTTGCGTCAAACTTCTGGTTGAGACGTTAGCGCGAAATGCGCCAGCGGCACAGAGAATGCGAAACGTTACAGTGATGATAAGAAGCCTCAAGCTTCCAAAAATGTTCATGCAAGCCTTATACCCTACCTGTGAATAGAAGTGATCATGAATGGCACTTAAGATGGAGCAGATTTAGATTTAAGGATACGCCAGTATAGGATCATGGTTGGCGCAATACAACGCCTAAACCATGCATGCGTCACCCTGTATCAAAAATTATCGGAGAAAACGACACATTACTATTTATTAAATGCGAAGCATTTCTTAGCGAACATCTGCGACTTTGAGCGTATCCATCTATCTAGCCGCCTACGACTTTGTGCTCTCCTGGCCGTTTCGTTGATAGGATGTACACCAAAATTTGTATGGCGTAACATGACCTTATGACGAACATAAATGGCAGGTTATAACATATGACAATCATGATATCCATGCCATGAACGACATGATTTACATGCCACTGTTTTGGTGCTCTTGCGGCCGTTTCGTTGGTTTGATATATACCGAAATTGGTATGGCGTCACAAGAGTGTATGACGAAAATAACTGACAGGTCCTAACGTGCAAATCATGACACGCATGTCATGTACAGCATGACTTGCGTGCCACGCTCATGGTGCGCTGGCAGACGTTCCGCTAGCTTCATATACACCAAAATTGATATCTCGCAACGTGGCCGTGTGACGAACACAAATAACAGGTGGTAACAAGAAAATCATGACACACATGTCATGTAAAGCATGACTTACGTGCCACGCTCATGGTGCTCTTGCGGCCGTTTCGTTAGTTTGATATATACCGAAATTGGTATGGCGTGACAAGAGTCTATGACGAACACAAGTGACAGGTCCTAACGTGCAAATCATGACACGCATGTCATGTACAGCATGACTTACGTGCCACGCTCATGGTGCGCTGGCGGCCATTTCGCTTGCTTAATATACACCAAAATTGATATCTCGCGACGTGACCGTGTGACGAACACAAATAACTGGTGGTAACAAGAAAATCATGACACACATGTCATGTACAGCATGACTTACGTGCCACGCTCATGGTGCGCTGGCGGCCGTTTCGCTAGCTTGATATACACCAAAATTGGTATTGCGCGACATGAATGTGTGACGAATACAAATATTAGGTGGTAACATGAAAATCATGACACGCATGTCATGCAGAGCATGACTTACGTGCCCTGCTCATGGTGCGCTGGCGGCCGTTTCCCTAGATGGATATGCACCAAAATTTGTATCTCGCGACGTGACTGTGTGAAGAACATAAATAACATGAGTTAATATGAAAATCATGACACGCATGTCATGCACAGCATGACTTACGTGTCACGATCATGATGTCTGGCGTCCGTTTCGCTAGCTTGATATACATCAAATTGGTACTGCGCAACGTGACAGTGTGACGAACATAAATAGCAGGTGGTAACACGAAAATCATGAAATGCGCGTCATGTAGGGTATGATTTCGACGCCACGCTCATGGTGCACTCGCGGTCATTTTGTTAATTGGATATATACTTAAATTGGCATGGCATGACAGGAGTACGCGACGAACATAAATAGCAGATCACGCATCGTATATATGTAGCAGAATAGATGTTTCATTAGCGTGGCGTATACCAGATTTTACACGCATGCATGTATGACAATCTCGCGATATATGGCGAACTAGATGTCACGACATGAATGACTTCATTAGCCTAAATGACAAACAAGACGATGTATGCACCTCTAGGCCACCTGCTTCGCATTACATCGATTCCCACACTGCGTGGGATCTGCCAATTTTTTATTTATTTATTTATTTATTTATTTATTTATTTATTTATTTATTTATTTATTTATTTATTTATTTATTTTTCGGGCCTGATTTATCAGCAGAATGCTCGGCATATGTAGCTAGATTACCGGGTTGTGTGAGGCGCTTGTTCTTCAACACACGCTGCAGTAGTCTTGCTAAACTCCTTCGCAGTAATTTTTATCTGCCAGTGATAGTTACAGTGAGCGGGAACGACAAAAAATAAAGGGGCCGGGCTACACTGCTGCTAAGCGAAATTTAATGTTTTAGGCAGTAAGGACGAACCTTTAACTCATAATATGCATAGTAGGGAGCGGTGGCGAGTAGTAGCATTTACCCTATTTTTGTGGCGCATACCCGTTTATGATGGACCGTTTATGATGGACGACATGACACGCCGACAAGCTGATACCCTAAGGTGCTTTGCCCATATAAGAAATACTCACAGATCGTCTTTACATGCAACGAAACAGTACACCAGAGCAGCGACACAGCCCACACGTAAAAACAAACTTTTCCGGTTATAAGGAGTATATCAAAAGGTATATGTGGTTATTTCTGCGCGACAGTGCCTTTTAAAGAACCATGTCAAAGTGTTTCCGTTTGACCTCTTAAGAAAAAATCGCAGCTCAAAACGACGCAAGGACAGATAGGTACACGCGACTGGCGCTAATGCGCTGTCTGAGATGTGTGGAAGCCGCAAAATGTAAGCCTCGCACTGTGAAACAGTTTATTATGCAACAATATCGCTCTATTCAGAGACATTAAGTCGGAATATATTACTGGAATTTTACTTCATTACTGAAATGAAATGAAATGCCCTTACCAATACATTATTTCGTTCAGGTTTTTGTTGGCAGGAGTTCTAATTGTATGTATATTCGGGTGGTAATTAAGGAGCGCTCTACTGGCATTTATTTATTTATATATTTGATTTGTATACATACAAGCACAAGGACACAGAGAAAAGAGGGAGAGAGCAAGCTGGCAACTGCCACCAGAAGGGGCACAACGCCTGCCTGCTCTGTCGGAAGGAGGGAAGAGACAGAGGAAAGGAAGTTAGGAGGAGAAAAGGGGGAAAGGAGATAAGAAAGTGAAAAAAAAATTGACGAAGACTTGGACAAAAATAGGTAAACACAAACACACAAAAAGAAGGAACACTTATAGACGGGTGGCCAGATCTGTTTGGTCCATAAAGGTCAGCAGAGCTCGATGGGCCTGATCGTATCGAGATACACAACCTCTCGGAAAGAGGTAATCGTCGATGGTCGCGCATTTAAGTCCGAGGAATTTATATTTCTTAATCAGTAAAGCCCGCTGCGTAGCAAAGGCGGGACAGTGTATTATAAGATGCTCAAGTGCTTCACATGAGCCACAAGCTGCACACAACGGACTGTTCACACGTCCTTGACGGAATAAGCGTTCACGCACGAATACTGAACCGACTCTTAGTTTATATAACAGCGCTCTGGAACGACGAGGCAAGCCACGATCACGAACACGGGGAGGAAACGATCCGTTCCCGACACGCTGGTCTGGGTGCTGCTTAAGGAGGTGGCGGCGTATAAGCAGACGAGCGTTGTCCATCATAGACGAAATTTCCGGGCAGTCACAGTCACGGCATTGCAATGTACATATAAAGCAGCAACTGAGCACTGCCGCTACGGTAAGCGTGATTGAATAGAAATAAAGCAGGGGAACGTTAGACTAACCTGGCATAGTTACTTTTTGCGACAACTGTTGTCCGTAAGTTGAATATCTTGTGGGTCGCCTGTTTTCTGAATTAAGTATAGGAAAAAATGTGTCTGCAACAAGTGCATGTCTGTCGTGTCTTCATTTCTATAAATACACACCGCTCAACTCGGGTAAAAGCCGCAGCAGAGCAAGTCTCTGTGAATAGAATAACGATAAAGAATGTACGGAGCAATATCGTCATAAACAAAGTACGGGACTGAAAGGGCTATTTTTCTACGTAGGCGTAAAAAAGCTTGTGTGCCTGTTTCGTTTCTTGCCTTGTCGCCATCGCAATGAAGAGCACAGCTCGCGGAGGCTCCCCTAACCAGCGATGGCAGATATTAGATTCGTTGGGAGATTTATGTTCGCACAGCGCTTGCCGTGACAGGCACCATCCACTGCAGCAGGGTGAAGAGAATGAAAGTTAGAGGCACGTGGCGACGGCATCACTGGCACGTGAACAACAAATAGTGTACAGTGACGAAGAGCTGGTCGGTGGGACGATAGTAGGCCACGTGAAATAGACGGGCCCAGGCGAAGTGTACATACATCATTACGGCACTTCAATGTTTGGAGGAAAATTAAGTAAACGAAGTTCAGAAGCGACGAGATAAGTGTTAAATATTGAAACATGCGTGATGTCGTCGGCGTGGAAGGGGAGGTCTAAACGGTAACTAACATATTGAAGACAGATGACATCTTGAAGCTTGTCTGCTTTTCTAGGCATGGAAAAAATCTTCTAGAAGGGACGTTCTAGAAGGTAAATCTTTGTGTTTTCTAGGTAGTTACCGAGGTTTATTCATTTACATATTGTTGTTGCTGCTGTTCTGTTGACTTGCTCCTAGGTACACCATGAGCGCATTTAAGAGAACAGAATTCGCTTTTTCCTATTTAGCTTGACTTAGTTCAGTTCATCAGTAACCAGTAGAAAAGATGTTTATGGATTTACAGACAATACTGTGTGTCTCGTCACTGTCATAATTCTTACCGCATTACCATCACCAGATCATGCTGTTTTCTTCAAAATTTTTCCTTTTGATGCTAAAGCTGTGAACGAGAACAATCGACTAGTTAAGGTTACCTCGCTATACCCTCTGGTGCTGACATCTTGAACGAGATATGACCAAGTTATTCAACCTATGAGAATTCATACGCTAATTCTGTCGTTGCCAGCGTAATGAGAGAAACGCTAGATGCCTGGTATCTCTCAGTCCATTACCGGGTCGTCAAAATTTACAACCATTTGAAACTGAAGGAAACGTAAAAACGCATTTATGTGCAACCGGGTACATTGTTTACAGATATATTTGGGCTCTTAACTTTCTGAATCTATTTCCGCATATAGCATTTAGGAATAATACACTTTGGCCATTACAAAATCGAATACATGCCTTTCATCGTCATCCTAAACAAAAGCGTAAAGAGCTCTCACATATATTGATTACCATCAGTATTAGACACGAAGCAGTCCGGCTGTGTCGGAGTACTTTCTCTGTGGATTGCGTTAGAAATAGTGAGTTTTGAATCATTCAATCGCGACTACCTGTTTATCTTATGCCACCTAAAGAGGAGATGAAAATTCCTTTCTGATAAGTTACCGATCGGATAAATGACTTTAGCGTCTGGCCAATGCACGGAGCAATTCTCATTTGTTCCTCCTTATTTGCATATCTCTCGCAATTCAGAAAAAGAAATGCGTATAGACGATTGACTGGCTGCTAAGACAATTATACACGTCATATATTGTCTCTGCCGATCTGCCGTTGAAGTACACCGGCATCTCAGTCATGGATTAAAGAACAGGTCGGCAAAAAAAAAAAAAAAATCGGAACTCACTCAGACTCGCTCAAGAAACATATTTTGTGCTTAGGGCTTGCTCGGAGTCAGGCTCACCAAAATTTTCCTCAACCTGACTCGCTCTGACTCAGACTCGCTAAAACTTGTCTCAACCGAAGTCACTCGGACTCAAGCTCACCCAATATATACTCACCCGGACTCATTCAGAATCGCGGCTCGATCTGAGCCTGAGTGAGTCTGAGTGAGTCGACTCATGAGGGATTTTGCCGGCCTATGGACCAGACTGAAATGAGTTTATCATATTTCTTTACTTTCAGTGCGAATTTATTTCAAAGACTGACGACTTTTCGTTTCGCACTTGGATTCTCAAACTCTAGACTCCACAGTTCTTTTTTTTTATTACTGCACTTTGCTCCTGACCTTCCGCACCCATGGAATGAGGATGTGAATTAGCGTGAGGACACTGGCAAACTCCATCGAAAGGGTCGATGGACCTGCTAGGAGCTACGCAGTGTTCTTGGTATCAAGTCTGGTCTCTCTATCGTCTGTACTTAACGAAGGAAGACAAGCTTAAGAACGCGGAATTGGAATGAGCTACGTACCTGCAGGAGCCAGTTGATATCGGTTCGAAACCAAGCCTTAAGTACATCGACAAAAACCTAACCACGCGCTTCTACCGTCGATGACATTGCATATATAAAACTTCTACATGAGTCAAACGCGATGAACAGAGGTGTGAAAACAAAAGTTCACTGCACTATGTATCCTGAAGTAAATACGAAGGGGGCACATTTATAACGAATTCAATCCATTAAGTGTTTGGAAATCTGTGAACAGTGCAGTCGACTGGAGGCGGTCTCATGGTAGACAGTTTTTATTTATTTATTTATTTATTTATTTATTTATTTATTTATTTATTTATTCACTCGGGGCTCAAAGTCATTACCAAGGGCAGTGAGATTGCTTACATTTTGCATAAACAAATAACAAATCTATTTGCAGGATGACGGTGACGAACCAAGAATAGAAAACGCCACAGCAACTACTGCGGGCAAGGTACACTTGTAGCGAGTAATATAAGACAACAAAAAAAAAAAAAGCATCTCAAACACACAAGAATCAGGAAGTAAGATCAGACGGCTCTTTAAATTTAGTGAAATAAGTAATAACGACTATGCCGCGGGGAAGGTAGTCAAACGTTCAGAGGTGCTGGGAGCCAATAAATTATAATAATGTTTAGTTTGGCTTGAAGGAATGCCTGCTGTGTGAAAATGACCAAAGCGGGTGATTACGTAATGCCGAGTGGTAAATCTTTGCGGCCGTGTTCTATTTCTATGTGGAATCTCCCATCTTACCGAACGTAACAGAGATTTTTATTAGCGGTCACTTCACCTAGATATATCAATGTTTTTAACTATTTAAAGGACACTGTTATCTGATCATTCACCAAAGCTCACTTTTTAGCGTGGGGAATTCCTCTTAAAGACTCTTCCATATTACATGCACGATTTTGAAAAAAAAAGAACTGCGCTAGGAAATTGTAACTCTGTAACTCAGTAATGAATAGGCATCCCATTTATGTAAATTACAGGTAACATTACGTCTAAATGTGTGTGAGTTGTACCATACATCACTCTGAAACACGCCTCTAATTTGTAACTATTATATTTACATATCCGTTAATTTTATAGCAAATTCATGTATAAAATTGTCAAAGCATCCGTTTCAGCTTCCCAAGCTTTGGATTCTGAAACGGATGCAATTTAAAAAGACTACGATATTTATTTTGGGTGCACAGCTACACTTCTTTCAATCTTCAAAATTCAACTTTCTTTACACGTATCAATTTCTGAATATTTAATCAATACTTTCAGGCTACTAAACGAGGCGATTCAAACTAAAACTTTTCTTTGAAGGAGTCGCTAGAATTTGGCGACTGTCACCAAATTCCGGCGAGTGAGACAATTTACAGAAACTGCAGTCAAATCGATTGAGCGGTTGCGTCGTTAGAAAGTTCTTGCATTCTTGAAATACCTGATAAAACGTAATATTGGTTTCCGTCACAGTGAAGGCTGTTGAAAATCCCGAGAAATACTTCTTTTATGTAAAAAGCGTGATACCATGAAAAGCCTTGTGCGCCTCGTTCCATAGTGCCATTGCTATAGGTTTTTGCAGTTTTCCTACAGTGCCATGATATCAGCTCTGGAGGTTTTTATGGCATAACAATGCGGTTCTAGTAACTTTAATGCTTCATTTAGTGATTCGATTATAAAATATAAGTGTATTCTGTCTTGTTAATCCATTGTGACTTAATGTCATCATGGACATCTAGAAGTCGAATAAACCGTGTCAAAATCGCTTGCTCTTTACTGGTGTGGTGTCTCTCTGAAAGGAAGCGGGAAGAAATAGACGGAAGGAGAGGAAGATTAGGCAGATCTCAGACCGACTGGCAACCCTATGCTGGGGAAAGGGGTAAGCAGAATAAAAGATGATGGAAAAGAGATGTTACTAAAAGGAAAGAATAGTAAAAAGAAGACGTACAAGAAAAGAATAAAAAGGAGAGAAGAATACTATATACGACACTGCTTAAAATCTGTCTCTAGAACCAGTTGTCCCCGAGAAACGAAACGGCGTTTTCAAAGCCTTCTGTGCTGAGGACGGTCTCGGCCAGTGTCCTAAGACCCTTTCATCCGACAATGGACGATGGTCTCTCCGAAGGAAACTTACATTGATGTCTAGCAAGATGCTTTTTGAAAGGTTTTACATGGCACTTTTTAAATTTTCGTCATCTTCAATGGCTTGTAATGAGTTTTACGTAGAAAAACAAGACCTACTTCTTACGTTACGCTAGTTCGACACTTTTGCTAAATTGTGAAATTGTCACCTCACTATTTTGTTTGAGTCTTTCTATCTTGATCACATTAATAATAATGATCATGTAGTCACACAGAGCGCTATCATAAAGCGTTCTTGAGACATTATCATAATCTAACAACAGCTAAGAACTTGCTTACTACTACTGCCATGCAGCCTACAATGTAGCTTCACCTTACTAATGGTTAAGAATGGTTAAGGAAAACCAGGTTCCGTCGCTTGGTTTTCGAATTAATTATGGTATTCAAATATTCTTGTTTTCTGGTTAGCTACCTTCATCTAGTGCGCGCGGGTCACGAGCATTAAATAACTTGTTACTTCCGACGTTAGCTACATAGGCGATCGTTAACGATGATTTTACTGGCGTAGTTTATGATACGGGACTAACTAAAGCATGACGTTTTCATAAGTACGTCAGCGTTTCGAGCGCAATAAAGCCAAGCACGGTCCGGTAACAGTCAGAAAGAGGCCATAACTACAGCCATTCGCAATTTCCTTTTAGGGCGGGCCCTTTCAAGTGACCTTTGTTGAAGAGGTCTGCATTGGATGCCACAGGATTCGAGGTGAATAAATCATTGACTAATACCGTGATGAACCGAATTACCGCTCACTGACCTGCATTAGAAATGAAATCTCCTCTCACATATACTACGTCCTCTGTTTCCTATGAAGCCGTTATAATATGTTCCATGGTGATTCACTTTGGCTGGCGAGACGTGTTCCGAATTCTACTATCCGTGCTTTATTTTCAGCATTGGCAACGGAAAGTATTGTCTCTCTCGCAGAACTACGAGCAATACTCAGTGGGAGGCGATAAGCTTTCGTTTCGATCTACTCTGCGTTCTTTGTGAGTAGGCTTCGCGATGCGCTATTGGCCCTGGCAGGAAGCCATTTGCGGTTATTGTCACTGAAAGTAAACTTGAAGGAAAAAGACAGCCTTTCATGGGACGAGAATATCTCTATAGCGCCCTCACTGCAATAGATAATGCAGGTTGAATGCCAATTCTGCTTTGAAGCCCCTTTTCCGTGGCAATGAGAGCTTTAATCATTAAGGAGAAGCGAGTAGAAATTTGCCGAAACGTTAACTTTGGTGGCGTCGAATAAAAGGACTTCTTTTAATCCATTACCTATAATTTGAAGTGGTTCTAACAAGTGGGCAAATGTTTTCCACCTAGATGTCAGCATTTGAAAGCAGTTTTAACGTAAAAGACGTTCGTGATCAACTTGTGCATGCACTATCCACTGATCTCATGTGTCTTTGTACATTGTGCGACAATTGTCGTTCTGCTAAGCAAAATGGCACCAAAGAATTTCCAACCGATCGTTTCAAGTTTCCGCATTACCTTATCCCCTTATCGTCAACATATTTACGCAGACCTTGTCACCGGTGGCATAATCCGGCAGGGTACCAAAATTAGAGTATCACCAACACACTACTTGAAATCCATAAATGTGCAAAACAAAACACACTGATATATAATTAGGAAAATGTGCAATGGAACAAATTTTTATGTTAGGTTTTGATTCTCGTGTATTGCCAGTAATGTAGCAGCAGTGCACAGCAATGTTTTTAGATTATTTTCAGTTTGCAAACTAGCTTCGAGAGGCGGCCAGGTTTTCTCGCCGTCGCGAGAGGTGGCGCTGGCGTAGCGTTGAGATTTAGATCGGTTGAGATGCAGTACGAAGGGCGACGCTTGCTTCAGCTGCGTGCTTTTGCTGCGTTGTTGGTTTGTGCTCGCGCGTTAATCGATCATATATTCTGAGGTTTCACGTGTTCCACCAAGGCATGAGCTCTTTGCAGTGATCGTGCATACGTATTTGAGTAGATACCGCGAAGTGTCAGCGCAGCGCGCCGCGAGCTGTTGTGCGGGGTACGCCTCGCCTTTTGCAGTTCCGTACCGCGACGTTTCTTCATGGGAGCTTTTCTGTATGTTTGCAGGCATCGAAACCAAGTGTTCAGTTGAGCTGCAAAGGAACTTGGTCTGTTTCGACACTTTTTGAGCCCTTCTCGGCGCACTTCGGGACTGTGACAAGTGTCGGTTGTCCCGTTCACAAGGACACCACTGCTGCAATAATATCTGTGGTATTTACGTGCCCAAACCACAATGGATATGATTATGAAGCACGCAGTTTTATTGCCACCGGAAATTTAGACGATCCGGTGTTTAACGTGCACTGACATCGCACAGTACACGGTCCTCTATAGCACATCCATCGAAATGCGACCGCCGCGGCTAGGGTCTAACCCGCGACCTTCGGGTCAGCAGTCGAGCACGTAACCACTGCACCACCGAGGCGGACCACCACTACTGCAGAGGTTCACTCGTGCATAGTGTTCAGGATGCATTTTACTGCCAAAGACGCTTGCAAAAGCCTAAGGTCTAAAGGTCGCATCAGCAAAAAATAAAGCTAAGGCTTCCTGTACGGTTCCGTCATCATAAGCAGCTTTCTGATTGTATTAGAGATGTGCGAATAGTGGTTTTTGAGGCCCAATCTAATAGTGACAGAAGCGAATAGAACTGAATATGGTATACTTTTTGAATTAAGTCACGAATCTGAAACAGCCATTCCTAGAACGAATGTACACAAATTGATGTTCATGTCCTCGTATTTATTTATTTATTATACTCAGAGGTTTCAAAACGGGACATTACATGAGAAGTAACCCCAGACAGAGAGGTCGGTTAGGGCGATGTCAGATAGAACTGTATTCCATATTTCTTTCTCTTTTTTTTTAAGTATACTGCAGGCCCTTCACGGCCCGTGCGAGTGGGTACACGAATACATGAAAATATATACATTGCCGAAAATTCATGTTGAACATTTAGGTTTCACCCGTACTCATATACAGCTTTCCTGTAAGAAAAGTTCGATACGTATTAGAATGCGCGCATGCCATAGGTACACAGCATTTGTAGGCGTATGGCGGGAGGAACGCACTGGAATTGTGATTTGTTTTCCCTCTTTGGTCACTGAATGAAGGCAATTGAAAATAATTAAGAATTGGAGCCCTTTCACGGCAGGAGTTGAGCGAGGGAAGCAACTGGAGGGAGTAAGTAGAGGCTTACATAATTGTTCAGAAAGCGCGAATGCTCCTTGTTAAAAAAGACGGGCTCCCCAAGCGAGGTAGCGTGCCTTATACACGAGCTCTCGCCTTTTATGCCTCTAATATGCCCTATATGAATGAGTTATCGTGCTTTTGCGCCAATATCTGCCTTACTTCGTGGCAATTGACATTTTGAAATATTCGTAAAATATTCGGGCTTACAAATGACATTAAGTAGGATGGAGTACTGGGCGAGTGGTGCAGATTCATCGTGGCTAACAGCGCGAAAAACACAGACGAAGACGAAAAGTGGACATCGCACAGCGCTGTGATGTGGCCGGCCGTCATTACAAATGACAGTTATTCGATTCGATGATAGAATCAAAGAAGACACTGTTCCATTCGAATATCGAAATTTTCGAATACTCGCACACACCCCGTAAATACGTCACTGCAAATAATGTACGTGTTGAATTCTGTTTCACGAAATCGAATGAAAATGACAAGACGTGTTTTTCTGGCTTCCTTGCTGGTTTTTGATTTGGTAGGGTTTTCAGCAGCTGGCGTAATACGTGTTCAGGTGAGGTTGGAATATGATTGAGCATTACAGGAGCCTGAGATGATTTGCGCATATACAGGCGAAAAATTAAAGCCGGTTACAACGGGAAACAGAATGAAGGTAAGCGCACTGTGTAGTGTTTGCCTTATCTTTAACTTTTTCATGCCCTATCTTACGTGCTGTTTCTTGTGATAATGCTGAGATACAACTTAAACGCGCATTTCACTCAAGCCAAGTGAAATGAGAGCGACTACCACATCGAGTTAACCGCTGTGGTAGTCGCTTGTTGGCCGCTTTCAATCAGCAGCGCAGTGGCAGACGACGCGCCGAGACCAATCCTAACGCGACCGCAGCGCCCCCGCCTGGTTGGCGATCGCGGCGAGCCGCCCCGAGCCACTGGAAGTCCGCGGTCTTTGCCAACTGAAGTAATCTAAAAACGTTGGTGCACAGACAACACTGCTTAAAAAGCAGCGAAACCTTGAAGCAAACCTTCTGACATATAATGTCGTGTTTCATTAATACAACTTACGATTAGTGGTTCATGAACCCAATATTTCTTTGTAACTGCATGGTTGTGAGTTCTCCTTGCCGGCTTGCGTTATAGTTGTTATAGTTACGCTAGCTGCGGACCTAGCATACAAGAATATTTAGGTGACGGTCGCGCTCAGTGATGTCCTTCCCACACACTGTCTGACCGCGAAGTCTTATCAATGAAAATTTAGCCGCACGTACAGTATAGCTATCAAAAGTACTGGCTAGCCTCTTGCTCACTGCACACACAATGGGAACAACGATGTATTTGATTGATTGGGCTATCTCTTTCCATATCTGTCTCAGACACCGGATGGTCGACCGACAAAGGGCCACGACGTTTTCGTTGAGAGAGCAGTTTTCGAGAGCAACGCGTACTGATCCTTACAATCTTTAGCTTCCAGAGCCTCTGGACTGCAGCAGGTGTGTAAGATCCGGTTAAAAATATTAGTGTGTGTGCGAAGTGCTTCTTCTTTATGAGGTTTTTCACTGGAAATTCACAGTGCACGTATTCTGCAAGATTACTCTATTACGGTGACGAACGTAGTCGTCTAGATACACATGCTGCCTACGCTAAGGAAATGCTTAATTTTTCAAACTTTGTTACGACATCGTTCGGAAAGATGAACATTCCTTCAGTTCCCGTGAAGGAAACAATGAAATTATGCACGAAGTCTGAGCACCACGCCGACTATTTTACTGACGTTTCCCTTGCAGAGTGATTCAAGAATGTAGTGCAAAGCAACGGACGCCGTTCATAATTGATAGCAATAAAAAAAAACAGACGCAAAATTGAGTGCAAGCGAAAGCATTTCAAACGAAGAGAATCAACAAATGAACGAAAAACGCACCTCATGTGCGCATAAAACAACACACACCGCGATAACGCGTAAGGCGAAAGTGCAGAAGAAAAGCATCTGAGCAATGCTTACGGATAGACGAGATTTGCGTAAGTCATCTTTCCCTCTTGAGCAGAACTGAGCCTTTTTAGGTTGCGAGATTTGGGCATTTGTGAAAACTTCGCATGCCCAAGAAGTAATATTCCTTTACGCATTTCTTGTTATTCGACGGTGTTGTTCTTATTCCTTGTAGTTTCTCTTTTTCTAGTTTACTTTTGGGCGGGTGCCCGTAAGACTGATTTGTATTGAAATGACTTATATCGATACGAAAAGCACTAAGAAGTAGAATGCACTTTCTTGTACACCAAAAAAAGTCAGTGTCGTTGAGTGAAGAGGGTGGGAGAGGGGAGGGGGAGATTTTGTGCTTATTTGTTCTATGAGTGTGTTGCCACTGCAGCGCTTAAAATGCACAAGATCTTAGGAGTGTATGCCATTACGATCGTGCAGCGCATTCGGTGCGCAAGAAACTGAGAATGTATTGCGTTGCGGTCGTGCCCTACTTTGTAAGGAAAGAATTCCGCCTAGGAACCTTTACTAGTGAAGCACCACAAAGAACATATGCATGTTTGCTGGTACTACGAAAGGAGGTCAGGTACTTCGTATGCGCGCGCACGTCAATGCACCGAAGACAAGTCACTCAAGGCAGGCCGCCCATATATTGTCGCCGGTGTCAAACTTCGCTCCCTCCTGGTGCAGCTGAGACCTCAAATAGGCACCTCTGAAGCGATCAACACCGCCCTCGCCTGCATTGGAAAAATGCGATGCGATGCAGTATTTCTTACTTACCGTACCCCTCCAAGACTATACTCCAGGAAGGCTGCTACAAAAGGGGAAAAAAGAAACAAAACAAGAATCGATGGGCGAGTGGATTTTCTCTCGCGAAACAGCATGATTGCTTGCTGTCACAGGTGGTGTCTTGCGTTATTTCTTTCCGTGGAACTCGCGTTTGTCGCGAACAACGTGAACGAGCGAGGGGAGGAGAAGTCCCCCGCGGCAACGTATATGCGAAGACCGTCGACTTATTCTCGTCGCCTCACGTGTCTCGTCTGTCGCGTCGTCTCTCTTCGTTTCAATAAAAAGTGAGCATCCTATTTTTCTTAAGCGGGGTTTACTATTAGCTCTACAGGGCACATCGATCGACGTCGCGTTCCAGTTCTAGGAATCTCGAAAAAAAAAAGGGAAGCGGTCTTGTTTGGAACCGAAGGCAAGCGCGAAACAAAAGAAAAGAACACAGTCAGCTTTCATGTATATGGAATCCTATTTGAGAGTACGTATTCATGCTATAAAGTTTCTTGACCTGCAATATCAAACTCGTCAGGAAATCCGTACAAGACAGAGTACGTATATGTAGCAATCAGAGACGCTGCGTTTCAATCACCGTGCCACAACTACGCAGGAGCGAGATCAACAAGCAGTAAAGCCTGTACCTGGGACCATAGAGTCTCCTGCCTGGATTTTGAAAGTTACATTCGTAAAATTTCACTTTTCATAGTTGGTTTCGTTAGTTGGTTGATTTAGGGTTTTTCTACGTTTTATACACGCGGGGTTATCTTGGTGATCAGGGCCCGCAATCGCCCCGCTTTTGTTTCTCGCACTGTTGATAAGCCATCTACAAAATATGTATGAGTTTATGTGTGTGTGTGTCTTCCTTGATACTGTATCGGTTTAGTGTTGCGTAGATATTCAAGCAGAAGACATGAAGCCTCCATGTGTTCTATTCTCGGTCCTTCGTGGACCACTATCTGCTGCGCAGACGCATTCGGAGACTCTCTTTTTCTTTTTTCGTTTCTCCCCCTCAGTTTAGTAGCGTCTGCAGTCGCGTATCGACGTCATAGATTCCCGGTGTTGCAATGTGGCTACCGGCGCGTTGATCGCTTACAGCCCGACTGAATACGACCGGTTGTTTGTTTTGTTATACCAGTTGGTCTTATCCTGCAGTCTGCCCTGGGGTTATTGGGGTTCATACGGCGTGATTGCGAAACGCTTGTGCGCTGGGTGTGACTGCTTGACGGTCTAAAGGCTCCTCTCTATCTTTACTGATGCGCGGAGGTGGCGTAGAAATCTATTTCTGCCTCTCTTTTTTATTGCGACGAGTTCGCGATTACCAAGCCGTACGTCTCGCACTCTTTCTTATCGGCGGAACGCTTACCCAGCGTGATCCCGAAAAGTAAGGCTTTCAGCCATACAAATGCCGAAAGGGCACAAGGTGCATTTGGACTTCAGCAAGGAAACAGCAACCCAAAATTATGCGCATATAAAGGTTGCCGCTCATCCATACTGCCTGAATTGGCGTAGAAACCCTGTCTTGATGCGCATCAGTAATACCTATACACTACACATATGTGCCCGTAAGTTATGACCGAATGCAACTGAGTACACCTAAACGTCTCCTAAACATGTTGCAATGCTTGGTAGTCTTTCATAGAATTGAAGCGGTATTATTCTGAAGAAGAAAGGCAAATTGGGAGGGTTCCTAGGTTTCACTGATAAATATAGAACAGCTGCACAACCAAGGGAGCAAGCAGAAATAAGTGACACACACGGCGCTCACACACATAATCGCAGTGTGTGTCTCTTATTCCTTCTTTGTCCCGCGTCTGTGGCACTGTTATGCATTTATCACGGTATTATTCGGATGCGAAATAATTGAGGTCGAAGTACAGATTTTACATTAAGTTAGGGCCCCGTGAAATCCCGTGTCAATCGCAGTCCCTTCATTGAAGTACCCGAATGTCAGTCTTGGACCAGTCGAATAAATATGCAGTGCTGCTACCTTGGTCACAAGCCTGCAGCCCCTTCTGAAATAACGAAAGTAAAGCAAAATTAGAATATTCCGAAAGCCCGCATCAGAAAGAATTGGTTGTTGGAATAACGATAAGGACCGGCTCATTTCAGATTTACTGCACTCTCGTTAACAGTGCTTCCCTTCGTGGTACTACTTGTGTTGGCGGCGTCTTCATGAAAACAAATCCTTATTACAGATGCCCGGGTGGTTGATTCCTTGCAAGGATTTTAAAAAATTGTAAACACCTGCATTACTTCAATATGGAGCAACCAACTTCTCTTCATCCGTTCCTCTCGCACAGAGCTAAAGTAGGATAAATTTCCCTCTGCAGCTGCAGAAATATAGGGCAGCATGGAGCAGTTGCTTTTGTAACTGTTCTCGAACCACATGCATGACGCACAGTGGCCTCGTTCGAAGTACAGCACTAGATATTTCGACAGACTGCCAGAATGAATGGGGTCAACGTTAGTTCGTTAAATCCAGCTCTATTTCGTGGACCCCGCAATAAATGCTGTGAAAGGCTGTATATACCGAGTAGCAGCCCTTACGAGTAAGCCCAAAGGGCGCGGCTAGAACTTAATTTGTCGCTGAGGCATTTTGTACAAGGCAGCTTCTTTATTTGTGTACCGCGATAACACGGAGAAGGCGGTGCTGCCTTAATTTGAATGCGTCACTGAGATTGGGCGAACTACATGGGTTTCAATATCTAAATGCTGCAATAGGGCACGCTTTGGTCAGCGGTGTAGCAACTGAAAATATGCAGGAGCACTTACAAAGCGTGTATACACGTTAGGCACCGCTGCAGTTCCTCCTCTGCCATCTACATCGCCTTCAGCAACACGAGCCTAAACTATTCGCGCAGAAATCAGAGAATTTCTGGTTGTGTTTAAGAGAATGTTCATTGCTCCGCATGTGCTTTAGAAAGTGGTAGCATCAAAAGTGGTAATCTTAGTCGCGTCGGCTCGGAATGTACATGCAACACGGTATATTGTGTTCTGTGTGTGAACGTCTCTCCGCACATCATTCAACATATCCAGCTGTAGCACCCACAACAGAAATGCCGTGAAACCCTGACGGGATAAGTCTTGTTGCTGAACTAGTTGGTTCATTACTTAAGAAGAAATTGGGATGGCACAAAGGGGACGGGGACAAAGTGAAGTTACGAACTGACAGACACGTCTGTCGGTTCGTGTCTACACTTTGTCCCCGTCTTCTATGCTCCATCCCGATCTTTTTTTCCTGGAGGGATAGATTCCTGCGTTAACATTAAGCCCGGTGTTATACGGGCAAGCACAGGTGATCTCATGAGAATGAAAAAATCAAGAAAATCTAGTCGATTGCCAGTCTGTCTGTCTCGTAAGGAGTGATTTGTAAATGTATTTTTGGTATTTTTTTATTTATTAACGTATTTTCTGAACCATATGTTTAGTTTGGTTAAAACGATGCTGCGTCGTGGACTTATGAACTACGTATCTTTTTACAGGCATAGGAATTGTAGGCTGAGACAGTAGACTGATGTAGTATCTTTAGAAATACCACCTCATGTTGAACGCTTGTGTGTTTGTAGGGAAACGAAAATTTGAAAAGCAATAACATTATGTTCCACTTTCGTCTAACGGCTGAAAGAGCATATAGAGAAGCTTAGACTTCTTTAGAGCGGATGGTTAGCTTTGCCACTAGTGTGGTGTTATTGTCACAAAGCTGAATTTACAGGAAACGAGATGATTCCTTGTTGATCCGGGGCCGAATTCACAAAACTTCTCTTTCGTAAGTGCGTTTTCCGATTTGTCAGCCGGCTTTACTAATGATATGTCCCGTATCGTGATTGGCTGAAATGTTCTCCCAGCAAAATTTTTAGTGCAAGATGTCTTTGGGAGTAAGGGCCCTAATGACCAACACTTTGATAGCCTTTTTAAGGTGAAAGCCTTAGATACGTCCATAAGACGTGAAAAGTGACCGTCGGCGTCGGCGCCAACACGAGTGATGCAAAAAATCATCATAACGTGATGATATCACACAACATGACTCCACATGATGGCGTCATCATATGACATCGCTGTTTGGTCAAAGGCGGATGGACATCGGAGGCAGTTCAAAACCATGTGAGGTGCACAAAGCTTTGATGGGTGAGGGGTCAGTACGATCGCCTGAGAAGAAAAAGGAGGAGATACCTTTCGCCTTCGAGCGGTCCTAGGCAAGTGCATTAGGGCCCGTGTGGGTTTTATGATTTACATGCATTGTAAAGCACTTGATTGAAATCTAGGTGCGATGGTTTTGAGGAATATAAAGCAGAAAGGTGTAAAGAGACCACTGTCACTGTCAATTTTGCTTAGGATAAGTACCGAACCTGAGCAGTGAATTTATTTACGTATGTTATGTGTAGTCACGTGTAGTCATGTGTTGTCAGTGACGTCATTTGGGACAGTGCTTCATGTGTACGACCTCCGATGCATACCTATGCGTACATATAGCATGCGTTCAAATCACTGTTAAACACCCAACAAAAGAAAGTAAGGAGAACACATCAATTCAAGAGACTTCTTATGCATCAGTTTAGGAGACTTCTTAGATAGCCGTGGACGCTAAACACCGACTTTAAGCTTTGATATTTTCTATCAGTAAAATGCAGATGTACGCACTATATTGTGTACTGGATGTTAGAAGAGTTAATTTCTCTAATCTGTTCACAAACATAGATAACACAGCGCCAAGGTCCGCCACAAGTTAGCTTAAAATGGGTGTGAACGTTGAAATGATCTGGGGTACAATTATAAGACTAATTGTTGCCCACAACGCTGCCTCAGGCATAATAGCGTTGGTGTTGTGTTTAATCATATACGATCGATGTGAAAGCATCAATGTCCATCGTGATGGCTTAACGACTACGGCGGTGCGCTGCTGCAAGCATTTGCGCGCACTTTGGAGTTATATCATAGCAGCTATAACTCCAAAGTGCGCGCAAGTTATAGTTACAGCAGCAAAGTTATAGTTATAGTTATAGTTATAGCGGCAAAGAGTTATAGTTATAGCATCAAAGTAAAAATGTAGTATATCTGCTAAGGTATATGTACCCATTAAAAAATAATAATGTGGTAAAATTCAGTCCCGAGTCTCACAGCAAAGCGAGCCTCGTAATCATATCGTCAGTAAGGCACGACAGCATACTGAAGTTCAAGCAAATTTTATAGCTTCGACGCTGGACCGCAAGAAATTTGATTTCTACGTAGGGTACCGAAAATATGTCGCAAATATGAAAATTTTATACTGCGGTCTGTGTCGAACGTCGCATGTCGGGCGCACTAATGCGGCTGTTTACTGCATTCGCTTCTTAAAATAACCTCTAATGCATTCCGCTGCACTCTTCTCGTCTCATAATTTTGCAATTTGTCTGGATATACCCCGTTCTGTGTGCGGTGTTTGCTAGACACTGGTCGCGTCGGGTCATTATATATGTAGCACACATAATGTTAACCTCAAACAACCAGAGGGACACGGCGAAATGGAGCCTCGAAACTGCCGTCAGCCCACGTGTCACCGTGCACTTTTCATTCTCGTTGACATTTGCTGGCACAGGGCGAGACGGAAGCTGTGGGTGCTGACCTTTCGCTTGATCGCGTCTTACTTTCACGTTTTTTTTTCTGGCCAAGAGTTAATCGCATGGCGCGCGGTGACCATTTTGTGCATGTGCTGTGTGTTGCAGTACGTATCCCGTTTGCGCCCCCCCCCCCCCTTTTTTTTAATACGCTTGGTTGCATTGTATACGCTGCACGCAGTATCTCACTTCAATCTTCAATTTAGAATTTTGTATTTATTATTACCACAAGTACAGTATGGAAAGAAAAGTGAACGAAAAAGATGGCCGAGAATAGCGAGCGATGAGACAGAAACACAAAAAAGGACTTACGCAAAGAAGCAGAACAATGAGTGAAGTTTTAAAAGCGCCTAGAAATATAAGAATGCTAATGTATCCATCACACATTAACATTCTCAAGAGACACTTCTAAATGTTATTTGTTATAACTTGGGCACGTTAAATGGAACAACTTTTGAATAAGTACAGGCGTACTCTGTGTTTCTAATAGCGTCCCGAAATTAAATCACTTTTGTGCTCTGAGAACTGGCGCGGAAATTCAGCGTAATGGTCGGGCAACACGACTCCCTGTAATGCTTCACATAATTAGTGCCTCTTCTCATTCACTGTAAATATAAAAGGTATTGCATGCTTCTGGGGTTCATGACAAAATAAGGTTTCCACACTGTCTTAGCAATAGTTAATCAGAATACGTCCTGTTAGCAAAACACCCACGGAGCCTTTTTATTGTTCTTCTTGCTGGAAGTTATTTCTGCGCCAAGATTAAGCAAGAAAAAAAATGTACTAAGCAAGAAGAAAATGAAATAGTCCGTGTCGCGGTGGTGACTAGCAAAGGAGATGCACACGTAATACGGGCTAACTAGGAATGCAAGAGTTTGTGCGGAAAAAGTTACTCAGTAATGGCACAGTAAACGAAAAACCATGTTTGTGACATTGATCACACGCGAAAGCTTTTTGGCTGCAGTTTACTTTATCAACATGCAGAAGAAAGGAAGAAAGGAAGATAGGAACAAGTCCAAAGACAGGGAGGTTAGCCAAAGCTCCCTGGCTTCCCGCTTGTTTCTTCCTTGTGTACGCGCGTTCTAACCTTCAAAGGGCTAGTCCATCTCCTTAAATAAGGCGCTTTGTCAGTTGCCCTGGGACCTATTGAAATATAATAATATTATGGGTAGCGAGAGCGTATTGAGGCACCAGCAATTTTTGCAACATCGTCAATATTTGAAGTCGGCAACATTATGCTTTGTAACCAAATTCTCCCTGCAATTCTGCACGTGTCCCAACGAAAGACGCTGGTTTCAACGTTGGCCAACATCGGTGTGAACACTCTAAGTGAAACTAATCTATATTCTGAAATTCCAACGAGACAGCATAAACGACTGCTACAAGGACATTTATAGATTTTCTCAAGAGCGCTGGACTTGACAATAGACTTTAAGAAGACCACTGTATTAGGTGCTTATTGTACAGCTATCTATCTATCTATCTATCTATCTATCTATCTATCTATCTATCTATCTATCTATCTATCTATCTATCTATCTATCTATCTATCTATCTATCTATCTATCTCTGTCTGTCTGTCTGTCTGTCTGTCTGTCTGTCTGTCTGTCTGTCTGTCTGTCTATCTATCTATCTATCTATCTATCTATCTATCTATCTATCTATCTATCTATCTATCTATCTATCTATCTATCTATCTATCTATCTGTCTGTCTGTCTATCTATCTATCTATCTATCTATCTATCTATCTATCTATCTATCTATCTATCTATCTATCTATCTATCTATCTATCTATCTATCTATCTATCTATCTATCTATCTATCTATCTATCTATCTATCTATCTATCTATCTATCTATCTATCTATCTATCTATCTATCTATCTATCTATCTATCTATCTGTCTGTCTGTCTGTCTGTCTGTCTGTCTGTCTGTCTGTCTGTCTGTCTGTCTGTCTGTCTGTCTGTCTGTCTGTCTGTCTGTCTGTCGGCGATATTTTTATATCCCCCTTTATTAGTGCTGAATCGGGCTGTGAAACTGTCAGGCTCTCTACTCAGCTCCCTTTTTCAGAAAAACCTCTATCTGTCTTTAGTGCATAGAGAGAATGGAACTTACACTTGATGTCATCTGCGTTATTGAGTAGAAACGTGGAACCTTGACCGTTATCGGTGAAGAGCAACAGGCAGATACTGATATTCTATTTGCCATCTAAATATCTGAATGAAACTGGTATAACTCTCTATGAATTTAATTATGTTGTTGTTTTGCGTCTCATGATTTTAAATTGAAGGCGTAAGAACTATTGTATTGTTTAGGTGGACATGCCTGCGACAGGTGGTATAAAACAAACGCAATGCTAACGCCTTCTGAGAAAGCATATTGTCTGCATAATAAATGTAATTTAATATGTGCATTCCTAACGTATTCAATATCTCGCGCATGTGCGCGCTGCTGAAACTATCTGACGATTTAATGAGTTTGCTTGCTGCTAGAACAATAGCACTGCTAGTCTTCCAAGAACAAAGGCGTTTCTCTTGTTAGTTTCATGTGCCTTCAAACTAATATGTTATTGAGACTGCGCAATATTTCGCCATCATATTGGACCAAATTTCGTAAGCTGCATAAAGCGCGCCTAATAGCCTGAGCGTTATGGTTCATGTTTATGCTCAGCATTTCAATGAGGAAACGTGTTTTGCGGAAACGAGCTCCCGGCCCTCCTTTACAAGTCTTGGCATACTATCAGCTTTGTGAGATATGGGCATGCGGGCGGATTAGGTGCAAGTTTAAAGAAAGCGGTATTTTGAAAGACATATGTTGCACACCGGAGGCAAATTCAGCAGGCGGCAGCTTTTACACGCGTAAAATGAAAAGCGTCAGTACTGAATAAGCAAGAAATACACAAAGAAGGAGCTGGAGCATGTTGTCAAGCGGCCGCGGTTGAAGCCTCACTTGACTTGTGTGTCTGTCTTTGACTGTCTTTGCATTTCACTTCGTGTTTACCTTTAAATATTACTTTTATTATGCTTCTCTAATCAACTACTGTTTGAACATTGTTTTTCTTACGTACGTCCCTCCCTTTAGGCAATACCACAACAGCGGCCTTTAAGAGGTAAAAAAATATGATAATGATGATGATGCGGTGGTTTTCTATCCACCTTTCACAGACGAACATCACGCAGTTATTTCTTCGGCTATGATAAAAATTCAGGTTTTCCTTCGAATTTCTTTCCCTTTACTACAAAAGCTCCTCTGCGCACGGTGGATATTTTGTTAGCAGCACTGAATCTTCTTTAACTGGCCTGGCTACAAATTTTTGGCATTTCGCTTAACACGAAGTTCCGATTAACTATGGTCGGATACAACTTTAGAAGTCCGCCGCACTTCCTCCTTAAAGGCGGATGCACGCAAGTCTGCACCAATGGGCGGGCACTCCAGACTGCCGTCATGTGCCGGATGGACGGTGACCCCGCCTTCGGAGTACATTGCCGAGTGCATGAGTAGGACTACTTTTTTTTAACCAAGGAGGCGATCGGCTTTCGCGCTTCTGGGTGGGGATTTTCCGGTCGTCTTCAACAGTATTCGACTACAGAAAAATTTTTGCCGGGATTTACGGCTTCAGTTAGCGAGGATTGCTTTATTAAGAGAACAAGACATACGAAAATTATTGCTATGCGAGCGCTGCTCTGGAAGCAATAGTAACATTAAAGGAACCTATCCTAGTAAAATATTCGGCGGATCCCACCAATTCATGGAGTCAATGTCATCCTAAGCAGTAGGCGATTAGAGTCCAACTTCCTATTTTTATTGCTGTGAGTCAAAAGTTGCGAGTTGGGCCAATGTCACTGTGCACTTTGAGTAGTTATGGGCATATGGGGCAGGCCCGTAGCGAGAAATCCTCCCCCCTCTTCCCCCCTGGCTACAGCGTTGATCGTGGGTTTACCAGGCATGACGACTACGCCGACGCCAACAGACTATCCTATGCTCTGACGGGACGTCGGTACTCACCTTAGAGCGCAGATGTCAGATTTATCGGAATGAACTGCACACTATGGTGCGCTGATGTGCACATCGTAAGAAGAGTTTTGGCCGTACTCCTCCTGGTTGAGCAATGGTTGCCCGTAGCTTCGAGAGTAATAAAATTTATTAGGCAATGTTTATTACGTTGTTACAAACGCCCATAGCGAATACAGCAACCACAGTTGACGTAGCCACAATATGACACCATTAGAGGGCCTTTTAACAGCAAAGCTATTTAGCAGATCGTTCCTTGTATCTCGTATTACGAGACTATCATAATCATAAACACGTATCTGCACAGAAATTGTCTGAATCCCACTACTCAGCAGCGGTGTACTAAAAAAGAAGGCAATAGTTATTCCAGCACTACGGAATGGGTATGTGCTACAGAAATTTCTGCAGCCTATCAGAAAACTATCATCATCGTAAACGGGCATGTGCCACAGAATTTTGGTGAATCCCACTACTCGCCACTGGTCCACTGAAAACAAAGAAGGCAACAGTTAGCCCAGCATTAGGGAACGGGAAAGGCAACGGCGGCTGCGAGAAGACCCCGAAGCGATGGAAGGCCTACGCCAACGACGACCTGCCCGTAATCTAAGAGACGTGCGAACGCTTGGTTGCAGCACGAGTTTCTGTCACTGGAGTATGGACATCTATGTCGTAACCATGACTGTCTGTGGTTTAACCCGTAGCTCTCTGCGCTGGGTATCAACGTAGAAACAATCTAGCATCACCTAGCTAAAGCCTAGCAACGACGTAGAAGAAACTTAGAAACAACCCTAATCACCTAGCTAAGGCCTAGAAACAACCTAGAAGCAACCAGATTAGTCGTCAGAGTGGTCTAGTATCGCTGTGGGGAGCCTATTGCGGCTTAGTGCAAGCTTCGCCAATTTTTTCTAAACAGTTTCAAGCGGTGGCGTAGCTCTGTGCATGAACAGCCACGGAGAAGACTTTCAATATATCCGTCCCTCTGATATTTCCATCACCACTGCCGACGCCTATTCCGTATTTTTGCGACTTGAGCTCCATAAAGCGAGTGCGTAAATGTTTTTGAAAGTCTGTTATTGCCGTTTCTAGGTTGATACGAACAGTGTATAACCTGTGGCTCATGCCCGAAACATGGGCCGTGCTATACCTGCATGTGCCACACGTAACTGAAGGAAAGGGTCTCATGACGTACGCGACAACTATCTCACGCTCTCCATGTAATGGCCTGTTGATCATTTTCCTCAGGCACTGAGGCCCTCCCGCGCAAAATTTGCTGTGTGTCAAGTTAAGGAGACGACCACGAGCGCGCCAAGACGTAGGCGGCTAGCTAGCTAGCTAGCTAGCTAGATAGATAGATAGATAGATAGATAGATAGATAGATAGATAGATAGATAGATAGATAGATAGATAGATAGATAGATAGATAGATAGATAGATAGATAGATAGATAGATAGATAGATAGATAGATAGATAGATAGATAGATAGATAGATAGATAGATAGATAGATAGATAGATAGATAGATAGATAGATAGATAGATAGATAGATAGATAGATAGATAGATAGATAGATAGATAGATAGATAGATAGATAGATAGATAGATAGATAGATAGATAGATAGATAGATAGATAGATAGATAGATAGATAGATAGATAGATAGATAGATAGATAGATAGATAGATAGATAGATAGATAGATAGATAGATAGATAGATAGATAGATCGAAGGGTGAAAGTGTGTTTGGTTCGCTAAAGAATGCTGCGCATTTCAAACGAGCAAGTAGTTCTTGGCGGTCAGGGCGCAAACTGCTTTGGAGATTCTATTTGTGAGAATATGAGGTAAAAAAGTATTTTTTTTGAAATGTCTGTGGCTCCATGTGACGTCAAAGAAATTAAAGAAAGTGGAAACTGCGTAAAAATTCTCTATGCGTCATGGGTACTGCATTTCTTAAAAAAAATGACAAAACAGAAAAGGTGAGACAGCGTTTTGTCCTCTATCATCTTGTTCTCTGGTAAACCTTTTTTTTTTTCGTTCGCAACGGAAACTCTTTCGCAGTAAGAGCAAAGGCATCGACTAAGCCAACTTTTTTTTCGGTATAATTTTTTTTACAATTTACAGAAAGAAGTCACAGTTTCGTCGCAAGAGCGAAGCAATGATTGCGATAGCAAAAAAATGGAATGTCACACGAATAACGACAAGAAGCTCGATACTTGCAGCGCGCTGTTGAAGCACAAAGAAAGACGCCCGAAAAAAGCGCACAGGTGTACACAGGACAAGCGTGAACTAACGACTGTCACAGTTGTTACGTCTTTGTGCTTGATCAACGCACTGCGAGTGTCTACAATGGAGAATAGAGTAGAGTAGAGTAGATACTTCAAACTGTGTCACACACCTACGCTGGGGAACTGGCCAAGAACCGGGTAGTTCTAAAAGAAAATTCTGAAATTTTAAATATCAGACGCTCTTAGATACAGAGCGATACCTCTGCGTCTTTTGCCACGGCATGGAGTTACCCCTCTGCGTCTCCTGCCTCACGGGGGCGTCTGACGCATGGTGTGCCCGGTGTTTCTTTTTTTCGTTCCACATCACGAGTGGGTGCAGAAAGGTGCCACGTTGCCGTGAGCGTCGCAAGGGCAGTTTTCAGGTTGAGGTAAAATGTAGGAGCATTGCGTGATAGAAAACACGCTGAAGCTCCTCCGAGATCTGCGTAGCACCAGCGGTAAACGGGGTATTTAAATGGCTCGCCGTTATATTGCCCGCGCATATGTGACGCGTGGTTGAGTTGTCTAACGCAGCGCGCTGTGGAGCGAGGGGGTCGCTGGTTCGAATCACCGGTCGAGCGCTTCCGAATTTTTTTCTTCTGCTTTATTTTTCTTTGTACCTTTTTATATACATACATACACATACATATCCGCGACAAATCTACCGAAAGTGTCCATATAATTGCTATCGCAAGAAAAAATCTGGCAGATCCCACACACTGTGGGAATCGATGTAATGCAAAGCAGCCAGCAAAGAGCTGCATAAATAACCTTGTTTGCCTTTGAGGCAAATGAAGTCATTCATGTCATGGCGTCTAGTCCACTATATATCGCATGTTTGTCATGCGCGCATACGGGCACTTACAATATGATATATACCATGCTAATGAAACGTATATTCTGGTGCATATATTTCATAACCTGTCATTTATATTCGTCACGCATTGATGTCATGCCATACCAATTTTCTTATAAATCCAGTTAGCAAAACAGCCGGAAGCGCACTAACACAGTGTCATGTAAATCATGTCTTACATTACATGCATGCCATGATTTTCATGTTACCACCTGCCATTATTTGTCCGTCATACAGTCACGTCACGCAATACCAGTTGTGGTGTATTTCAAGCTAGCGAACTGGCTGAGAGTGCACCTTGAGTGTGGTATGTAAATCATGCCCTACATGATATGCATGTCATCATTGTCATATTACCACCTGTCATTTATGTTCGCCATACAGTCACGTCACGCAGTACCAGTTTGGGTCTATGTTAAGCTAGCGAACCGGCCTGAGCGCACCATGAGTGTGGCATGTAAATCATGCCCTAAATGACCATTCACGTCATGATTGTCATGTTACCATCCGTCATTTGTCTTCATCATACAGTCACGTCATGCAATACCAGTTTTGGTGTATGCCAGCTGGCGAACCCGCCGTGAGCGTACCATGAGTGTGGCAGGTTTGTCACGCCGAACATGACATGCATGTAATGATTTTCATGTTACCAACGCTCCTGTATGTTCAAAATGCAGAAATATTTTTTTATACCAGTTTTGGCATATATTCATTTAATTAAACAGCCGTGAGTTCCCTGTGACTATGACATGTAAATCATGCTGTACATGACATACTTCTAGTGATTTTCATGTAATGACCAGTCATTTATGTTCTTCATACAGTCATGTTATGCCAAAACAATTTTGGTATACATCATATTAACGAAACGAAACGGCCAGGAGAGCAGAAAGTCATAGGCGGCTAGATAGATAGATAGATAGATAGATAGATAGATAGATAGATAGATAGATAGATAGATAGATAGATAGATAGATAGATAGATAGATAGATAGATAGATAGATAGATAGATAGATAGATAGATAGATAGATAGATAGATAGATAGATAGATAGATAGATAGACAGACAGACAGACAGACAGACAGACAGACAGACAGACAGACAGACAGACAGACAGACAGACAGACAGACAGACAGACAGACAGACAGACAGACAGACAGATAGATAGATAGATAGATAGATAGATAGATAGATAGATAGATAGATAGATAGATAGATAGATAGATAGATAGATAGATAGATAGATAGATAGATAGATAGATAGATAGATAGATAGATAGATAGATAGATAGACGGATGGATGGATGGATGGATGGATGGATGGATGGATGGATGGATGGATGGATGGATACGCTCAAAGTTGCAGAAGTCCGCTAAGAAATGCTTCGCATTTAAAAGAAGACGGCGATAAATACATAGGACGAAGCACATCTGATTGCTTCGGGTGAAAATGCCGGAAGTGGGTTGATTAAGATGGAAGGTACTAAGCTTAGCAGTGTCACGACGTGAAGAAGGTGATTTATGTAAGGGACAGTAATAGCAACACGTGCTACGTTTTGGAGAAAGAAAGCTACGTAATGTACATACATTACTACGAAACCTGTAATGAAGACATTTACGTACCATTCGTGCACAGACAACGGGAACTTCGGTAAATCTCCCAGGAAGCGCAATTCCCTTATTCACACCCGGAAGTGGAATCTAGGAACGATTATTCGCAAAGGAGAGCTGGTAAATAGTCGGGAGGTAAATCGTTCAAGCAAATAACCGTCTGTCTGCTCTGCCTTTCCAGTAATCAGTTACCAATGAACACAAGAAACTACCTTTCGCAATTTAAGTTTTCTTCAGTAAGCGTACCGTTGTGGAGCGCAGTAAGCCATGGAAATACTAACTTCTGCAAATATTGTACCAGAGACAGTCGAAAATTACTTCCGCGTACGTGCCTGAAAGAAAAATTGGCCGCATATCTGCGTGCTTTGCTGCAAATGTCGTCTAAAGACGGTAGAAGAGGCGCTGCGTGAGATATGGACGCTATCTGGCAATACGTCGGGAAACATGAGTGCTGTGTTGCGGGCTGGTAGTCCCGGCGCAGCAGCAGGCGAAGACCGGCGGTGACCAACGCGACCGGCGGGGACGCCAGCCAGCCGAAACACGCGATTTGGCGCGAAGCGCCGAAGCAGAAGAAACATCCTCACTCAACGAGTACTCTCCACACACTCTTTTATTTACGCGTCGCCTGGGTAAAACAGGAATGCCAGAGCGAAAACCCATGAAATTCGTGCAGTGCAATACAGAACCGAAACCGAAACACAACAATGAGCTCGTGCAGAGGTCACGGAGGAAGGCAAGTTTCAGCGCAGTCGCATTTTCAGCGCAGCATAAGGAACTAGGGTCTTTAGATTTACGTATGTATGCATTTTCTATTAAAGGAACACACCACCTAATACTTACCTATTGATGTTGCGCCTCAGATATGCGTAATGTTTGCTTTTTGATCGACAATGCACTCAAGCATAAACCTAGTCAGCCGTTCAAGATGGCTGGCCCTTGGGCAAGTGGTTCAACTTTGGCCGAGTGGCTGAATCGAGTCACGTGCCGACAAACAAAAAGGCGGACAGACAGACCAAAATTTCTCCGTTTAATTATCCCAAGAAGGACTGTCGTCTTTATTAGCGTAACGTATCGTGCTAAACGCTGCTACGTCGAGATATTCCAAGGCCACTTCTTCAGACCGCTGAAGAATTCGGTTGTTTCTGTAGGTTCTTTCTTAAGATGGATTTTTAACAATTTTTTCTTGCTGCCGCGCTTCATTTTTCAAGGACTTAATTTAAACGTTTCTGGTGCAGCTAGTGCTGAGAAATAGTCTGATTGCGATATGTGTGTATATGGGCATTCTGCTTGGCAATAATCCTTCATCAACGAGCAATTACTGTATAGTAACAGCTTCTATACGACGAACTATTACAATTTTACATGCGTATTTATTTATTTATTGAAAATTACCTCAATGTTGAGAGACCTTACTGAGGGCAGATGTTACACAGCAATGAACACAAGTCGAAAACAAACCTTACCACCGATCAACATTAGACTTTATACACGAAGTAAAACTGCGTGCTTTCGCAAAAAAAAAAAAAAACGCGAAATAAAAAGTCGATACTCGTCAATGAAAACTCGTATAAAACGGATTGCAAATGGATTACCGGCCGTGATACTGCATTCTACAACAAAATGTTAATAGAAATCTTGCTATCTATAGCTATGGGTGGTGCTATGTCACAATTCTGTTGCTAGGGAATTTCTGTTCAAATCCATACGAAATAAGTTTCTGGAATGCACATTTTTTTTTTACTGTACAGGGTGTTTCAGCTAACTTGCGCATAGCATTAAAAAACAAACAGATGCACTGCGCGTGTGGAATAGAATCAGTATTGTTCTGAGCCGTATCCAGCTTGTCGGGATATTTTTTTCAAATCCACCGACTGAGGAACTAATAAAAACTGCCTAATAACTTTTTTCATTTTTACCTTTAGTGAAAAATCTTGAACGGAAAAGTTGTTGCACTTGTTCTGAGATGTAGGAATATCTTGTCCATGCTAAGATAACTACCTGTCCGATAAGCAGGCTAATTATCAAAGATTGCTTAACTGACATTCAATATTGAATTCTAACGGAAAATATTCAATAGAAAAATTCTGCAGTTTGTTTAGCAACTTCGGATTATTTCATCTGTGCTATTATGGCCCTGTTTATTTCTTCCGGCTTTTTTTTAGAGCGCGCGAAATTTTAAAAAAAGCGTACTTGGCGCAAAAAGAGAGAGAGAAAGAGCAGAGGAAGGCAGGGAGGTTAACCAGAAATTTGAATCCGGTATGCTACCCTGCACGGGGGTTGGGGAATAGGGGGTTGAAAGCGAAAGAGAGAAAAAAAGAAATTGGCCGCGTATTTGCGTGCTTCGCTGCAAATCTCGTCTAAAGACGATAGAAGAGGCGCTGCGTGAGATATGGACGCCGTCTGGCAATACGTCGGGAAATATGAGTGCTGTGTTGCCTTTCCAAAAAGCTACTGCCTAAGTACGAAGGCCCCTACCGCGTCTTACGTCAAGCATCCCCAGTTAACTATATTAATGAGCTTGTTCAAGCATCTACGGACCGCCGTCGTTGCGGCCGCGAGACTGTTCATGTCGATCGACTGAAGCCGCATTATGACCCACCAGTTGTACATGTTCCTTTGGTCGCCAGGATGGCTCCTTTTCCGCGGGGGAGTGATTTGTAACATGGTAGGGCGCAGACAAGAACGCCTGCGAAAGAAGAAGACGAAGACGGTTGTGGTTGGCGCTCGCGCTTGCTCGGCTTGGACCGCTGATCGCTTCAGCTGTGGCAATCTTTTAATAAACGCGTTACTGTCTCAACATTAAACGCATACCATGAAGGTCTTTAAAATTGCGTATCTATGTATTTTCTATTAAAGGAACACACCACCTAATACTTACCTAATGATGTTACGCCTCAGATATGCGTAATATTTACTTTTTGATTGACAACGTTCAAAAGTATGAACAGCCGTACCAGTTCAAGATGGGTGGGCGGTAAGCAAGTGGTTCAACTTTGGCCGGTTGGCTGAATCGGGTGACGTGCCGACAAACAGAAAGACAGAAAGACAGACCAAAATTTCTGCGTTTAAGTTCCCCAAGAAAGACTATCGTCTTTAAAAACTCACAGCCACACACACACACACACACACACACACACACACACACACACACACACACACACACACACACACACACACACACACACACACACACACACACACACACACACACACACACACACACACACACACACACACACACACACACACACACACACACACACACACACACACACACACACACACACACACACACACACACACCAGAGCGTTCCATTCATAGGTTTTCTGACAGGCCAGTAGAGTGCAGGAAGGCTAGTAGTGCTTGTAAAGCCTTCTTCTGCAACGGCGCAAGTTAGCCGAAACAGCTTGCATGTATATATCATGCTTATTAGGTATTTTATTCTCTCCCTTTTTGCTGGCATTTCAATGTTTTAAACTTTTATTCATGATAACATTATTGAACTCTGCCCTATGCGACACACCTTTGTAGCATAACACGTAAGGTGTCACGCTGCTAAGCTCGAGGGCACGGGCTCGATTCCCGGCATATACGGCGGCCCTGTTTCGATTGGGGCGAAGTGCAATAAATGCCCGTGTGCTTAGATTTATGTGTAATTTAAAGAACCCCAGGTGATCGAAGTTAATCGAGTCCATCACTGCAGCATCCCTCATAATCACGTCTTGGCTTTGGCACGTAGAACACGAGCACTTGTAGAGCTGTGTAGTGTCCTTATATGCCTTCCCGTGTCAGTGCGTCTTTTCGCGCAACATCGCACCTGTGTTTCGCATGTCATTCCAATAACGCCATGTTTACAAGCAATACTCATGAAATATACGATCGATATATGGAAACATAAGAAATCTAAATATTTCTTGCAATAATTGCGAACGAAAATCGTATAACATTTTCGGAATGGCATCAAAAACGTTTCAAATGCTATATATGCTGTTTTCTGTGTATGCTAAGTACAAATTCATGTGTATATATTGCCATATGTAAGTACTTGCTCCTAGTCATCCTATGCGCTTGCTCCCATTCGCCTGGAGCGTCCGTCAACTATCATATGAGAACTAAACGTGTGATTGATTGATTGATTGATTGATTGATTGATTGATTGATTGATTGATTGATTGATTGATTGATTGATTGATTGATTGATTGATTGATTGATTCATTCATTCATTGACTGATTCAAGTGTAGTAGACGAGACGTATATTTATATGCTTTTGCTGCGTATAATGGCAATATATTAATTTTATTCCTCCCATGTAAGTGAGCGCCGTTTGTAACGAGGCAACAAAATGCAACAGGTAAAAAGAATAGGGTGTTTCAGATAAAAAGCACCAAGTAATAAAAAGCTAAGCATAGGCGCTACGCGTCTCCACTTAGCGCAGCATTGTTTCGACCATATAGAGCACGTCAGAATATTTTTTTCCAGTCTGCAAAGCTCGGCAATTAACAAAGATTGCTTAATGAACTTTTAAAATATTAACTCTAGAGATAAATCCCCAGTACAAAAGTTGTAGTGGTTGTTCTCAAACATCAAACTTTTAAATCTATGGGACGATAACTCCCCTGCTTAATTTTTTTCCGGCCTTTTTTTAAAGCACGCGAATTAAAAAAAAAAACAGAAACATGTTTGACCGCTCCGTCATAGGAGTCGGTATAACACAAAAGTAAAACGTGTCCTTACAGAAGTAGTTGAATGTTTCCTGTACATTGATATAAGAGAGATTGCACAATATCTATTGGTGTTTGGCAGCTATAGCGCCGTTTAACGTGGATGCACCCACATTGACGCTTGGGGGCACATCTCCATCCCAACGACTAACGTTCATGATCAGTGATTAAACAAACCATTGTGGTAGCTGTAGTAGTTAACGGGGAGAGCGTAATCACATAAAGCACTGTGACAGCCAGAAGAGCATCATTGATTGGAATCAGAACATCACGGCCGGACAATAGGGAAACACAACGTGCGTCGTGTCGCCTCTCTAGCCCGGCAGCGATTTTTCTCGGGGCGAGCATAAGCCGGGAACGCGGTGTTACAGCCATAAGAGGCAGGCGCGCGTTGCAGAGCTATCTTTAATATGGATGGATGCCAGGAGCGAGGCCGAGGCGTGATGGCTAGCATAGCCGAGGCTTGGGATAAGGTCGACACCTCGCGATGTGTTGAGGCATTGACCAAATTGCACTTCTATTGAAAACGCGCCGAATGGGACGGACACGTAGTAATGACGCAGTGCAGGAACTATTGGCGGAAGCCACAGTCATAATGCATTACTTCACTTTACCGCTCCCAGACGCCCATGCCACCCTGTCTACGAAGAGCGTTGCGAGTGGAAAGTGTGAGATATAAAAGGCGCGCTGTAAAGCCTGGATACCTTGCCCGGTATATGTGGTTGCGGACCGAGAGGTCGTGGGTTCGACTCCCGCTGCCGGAACTTTGTTACTTCCGCTCGTCCTCCCTGCGTGCAAGGAGCCTCATCGCATCTGCAGGTATTCTGATAAAGTTGTTCTCTCTGAAGTTTTCCTTTGCCATCTGATTGTGTGTATTCTTTCTACGTCAATTCCGTGACGGAAACACGTCACTGAGGTCTTGGTGGACCACAGTATAAAATACTTTCGTGTTAAAGGAAAAGTTCAAACTGCGCGAAGAAGACGGGACGGTAAGAGGAACACACACAGAGACACGGGGGCAGAACTTCCAGAGTTGGAAGTTCTGCGCCCATGTGTGTGTATATGTTCCTCTTACCGTCCCGTATTGTTAGCGCAGTTTGAACTTTTACGATACCATGAACCTACTAGCCCAACAACACGTATTGCTTTCGTGTTAAAATACGTCGTGGCTGCCCCCAACGCGTGGCCCTTTTAGTGCCCTCAAATGTAAGTTGAACGAATGATCAAAGGCTGCTCCGCGCACAAAGATCGATTGAGCAGGTGATCGGTGACTGCGATTGACGATAAATGATGGTAAGGGCATACCGTCTGAAAAACATCTACCAAAGAGCGGCCGCAACGTGTGAGTGAATCTTTTATCTCGATCCTTCATCACGCTGTCACACTCACCCCTTCCAATGTGTTTTTTTTTTCATTGATGCGAAAAGAAAAGAAAACGATGCCTATGCTGCATCAAATGCTGCCTACGGTCTCATGTGGCATTTGCCACATGAGACCGTAGGCAGCATTTTCGTTGAATATTTCATAAAAAGTTTCGTTGAATATATATATATATATAGATATATATTTGAAACGGTATGCTCCTTTTGTCGCTTAACCTCCATCGCAGTCAACGATAGCTTGTTCAATCGATGTCTGTGCGCGAAGCAGCTTTTGATAATCCGTTTACCTTCCATTTCAGGGCACTAGATGGTCAGCGCGTTAGACGGCAGTCAGGTGGTACTTTTTAAAAATTCACGCGATTTAAGGAAAGGTCGGAAAAAATTGAGCAGGGAAGTATTCTTACCATAGACTGAAAAATTCGATGTTTCTGAACAAGCGCTACAATTTTTTGTTGAAGATTTTGCTCTAGAGATGCTATTTAAAGAGTTCGTTATGCAAACTTTGTAAATTGCCGAGCTTTGCGTATTACAAAACAAAAAAAAATGTTATAATGTGCTCTATATGGCTCAGAACAATACTGCGCTAATTGGAGACGCTTACCACCTATGTATAATTTTTTTTAATATATGGTGCTTTTTATCTGAAACAGCCTGTATATTAAATGCATTTTCCCCCTTCATTTTGTTGACCCAGTATGTTGCGACAGATTGACGAGAGCCGGGCCAATCTAGCCATGCGCCTCTTCGTTTAAGTGGTCATATATATTTTTGGCGTTTCTTTCCTGTCATATTCATTTCGAGAATTTGCAACTTTGTTTCGAATCAGCGCTCTGTATTCTATGCTTTCTCCACGATGCAACGAACATTTCGCAATTATAATTGCTCCATTTTCGCAGTTTTTTATCCAGGTCACCTTGCACCCCTGAAAGGAATTTGTTCTCTTTTATTTTGCAGGTGTTGATGCATAATTTTGAAACGACCTTCTCGCGTTCTGCGCGAATTTGTTATGACACTTTTCTAATTAAGTGTTGCGCAAACGATTGCGCAAAAGTTTCCACTCATCGCGCTGTAAGCAAAACGAGAGTGCACTGAAGAGTGCCTTAATAAGTACTCGTTTACCTTTTCCCAATATCAAAATTAAAAGTGTTTACGTGTTCGAAAATAGCAATTAGTGTCCCGTTAATACCTCTGTTTTCTCTCAAAGCTCGCTGGAGCCCCGAAGTGCTAGCCG
Organism: Rhipicephalus sanguineus; assembly: GCF_013339695.2. Classification (NCBI taxonomy): domain Eukaryota; kingdom Metazoa; phylum Arthropoda; class Arachnida; order Ixodida; family Ixodidae; genus Rhipicephalus; species Rhipicephalus sanguineus. The sequence continues at coordinate 50,420,203 of NC_051184.2, forward strand.
GCTGTCGCTGCTTCAATAGAGAAGGGCCCACAAGAGCGTCGGGAGCTTTAGCTAGCTTTCACTAATTGCGACATGCCAGTGACCCCAACTCGATCAAACCAAAGTATATAAAAAAAGATGGAAGCGTGCTCTAAATATAATGGCGTCCTATCGCGTTGCAAATTGAACCTCGCAGCGGAGCATTCTGGGAAGGTTGTCGGCATCTGCCCCTTCAGTGCTGATTGAAAATGTGGCCGGGAGGGGACGTCCTTGTTACATTCGTAGTTCTTTCGAAAGGACGAGATTACACCGTGCTACACAGGTGCGATCGCGAGCAGCGTTGTCGACGGCGTAAGAAAAGTGAGGATCCTATGTGGAGTGCGATCGAGGAAATGACAGGTTTATAGACGCTGCAGAAACCAATCTCGCTGCACAGTTTCGCCACGTGCAAGGTGGTGTTGAGTGTCCGACGCTTAATTAATCCTACGCTGTCGCGCTTCAGACAAGCGCGTAATTAACGTTGCCGAGCCTTGCCTGTACTGGCGAAAGCGTGCTGCTGTGTTCTACGCTTCACGCCCGGTTCGCACTTCGCCGTAGAATGTCGTGGATGTTGCTGATGAGATGTTGGAAAAAATGTACCTCAAGTCTCTGAGTCGGTGGGTTGGCTTTCCTGCACAGTGGCGTAAATAAAGGGCTCTTTGTTCTTCCACTGCCGCCGCGCTGGTGCAGTGCTTACGGGGGTCGGCTCCTTGCCCGAAGGTAACGGGTTCGATTCCGGCGGCGGCGGTCCGCATTTGCGATGGGGGCCGAAATGCTGGTGGCCCGTGTACTTAGATCTATAAGTGCACGTTAAAGAATGCCAGGTGGTCCAATGTTCAAGATTCTTCCACTATGACGTGCCTCATAATGATATTGCAGTTTTGGCACGTGAAAGCTTAGCAACTGATTTATTCCACTGTTTCTTAGCTGATAAGGCTGCTTACGCAAGGCTACAGCTAATAAAATGCAACTCGACTGCACGTGGTGAAGAACGGCCCAGTGACACGTGCGCCACGGGGCCCGTGTTTCTTTCCCAGCGCAAAGGGAGATAGGGATAAAGAGAGTATGGCTGTGTACCCTTTACTTAACAAAAGAGGATAGGGGTATGCAAAAGTGAAAAAAAAAACAGTGTCTAAAAATTCTGGAAGTTTGCACTAAGTCGCGCAAAGCTTGGAAAGCGAAGCACAGGCCCGTCGCCTCTCGCTCAACAACCTATCCCTATTGCAAAAACCGGCGCCCTTCCAGCACTCCCAGCGTGCAAACTAATTTTTTTTTTCACTTGATAACACTGGAAACACCGATACGCGCTGGGATTCACTGGCATTTCGGTATGCACGCTGGTAAAGAGCTGGTCCGCACTGGTAGGGGCGCTGGCTTCGCTGCTGTGATGCTAGCGCGCACTGGGAAGCGGTGGAAACGCTGGAATTTTCGGCTCCAGTGCGCTGACGCATACTGGAGCCTGCACTGTTTCTGCCAGTGGCGCGCGCTCGGTTCTGTATGTTACGCGGCAGAATGTTTCGGTATCATTGAATATCGAATGTTTCATTTGATGGTACCGATTGGTGCTATCCTAACAGGTCCCAAACATGTGTGACAATTTCTAGCTTCGCAGCGAAAGAGGATGAGAGGCGCACGATATTCATGATGTATGCGATGTCTCTCGTTTTTAATGTTTCCCTTTCAAGTGTGGAGAAAAATATGTTAATAACACAAAGTAGCCAGCGCTGATAATTTTTCTTTCCAGTACGCTTTTTATTTATTTACGCAGTGTCAATAACGGCGTTAATTGTTGTGGAGCACGTATCGGCAATGAACGCACGTTTTGTGTATGCCCCGCACATTTATCAGTTTTGGATCGGTGATGTGTTGCTGTAATCATTCCATGTCGCAGTGTTTATGAGCCGGGAGTCGTCGGTTCTAACAGAAACAGCAAATAGTTACATCGCCGCGCAGTTGGCGACAAGTAACTGCGCTCTGGCTTCGCAACCGCTCCCAACGGAGGCCAGAAAAGCAGCCGTCGTTCGATATCGCCACACCGGAAATGCACCTCTGGCAATTCTTGGATTTCCGCTTACTTCAGCTACACTTAAGGTAACAGTTATAAAGGTTCCGAAGCTAAAATGCAGAAACTTCAACCATCGCAACTCACCTAGGCCAAGATCGGTCCTACCCAGTGCGATTCCCAGCGAACGTTAAGCGTAGCGTGCCCGCCGAGTCCGTCTATATGTCACCGGCGCTTCTTGCTTTAAGTACACGCAATTTCAACGTGCACGAATGACTGTAATGTACAGTTCGGACATTGGTTAACCTAAATATACCATTTTTTCTTGTGTACGGTGTCTGCACAAGGAGCGATGATCATCGATGCGATGCGCTTTCTGCAACGCATGCAGGCCTTCACCGAAACCTACCGACCGCACTCGCCGGTACTTCTGTGGCTTATATGTAAGAACACATACTTGTCAACAGGTACACCTTAGTGAACTAACTCACTGGAATATTCTTTCAGCGCGCTCTATTAGTTTTTCGCTGAGCAGTCCCTTGGTTGTAGGTATCGATATAACTGCCAATCAGATTGTACACTAGCACGCCCACTGTACTGGCATATCGTCGCTTGCGCGAGAAAGCAACTCAATATTTTTTCATGTTCGCGCGTATTTATCGAACGACATAAAACGCCTGTGCATGTTGACCAGTAGCATGAGCGAGAAACGGCTATTAAAAATCGACAGTAACGATCGGCAAACTGTGCCTGCTACTAGGTCCATTTGATATTTTTTGGAGTTAGGAAGTGAATTCTTAAAGGGGCCCTGCCACACTTTTCGAACATGCTCAAAAAGCGCTGCCGATCGGTAGTCGAGGCTCCCGAGAACACGCGAGCGAAATATTACAGCGATGCGCACGGCCTGGAACTTACCATAAATTCTCAAAGTCCGCTGAAAATCGCTCCCTCTTCTCTCGACAAATGATGTATTAGTCCGCAAAATATGACGCGATTGTCGGCAGTTCCACCATTGGCTGATGTTATAATCACGATAACACCCTCATTATTACTTTCGTTGTTAATATTGAGTTCAATAAGTAGATAATATGTATGTTTATATTCTGTTATCGCGTTAAAAACACCGAACAAACATTAATATTAGCACTTCCGGTCTCACCGACAGCTCGTCTGCTCGTAGTTGCGTGGTTCCGTTTTCTTCGCCATGCGCAGTGCCGAAAACGTGGATATTTCTGTGCTTTTGACCATCGCCGGTTGCCGTTGAGAGTGGCAGCCGTTCGCGTGTTGCCTCGTCAGCTGAGAACTGCATCGTCGGCACGTTCTCACGACCGACCGAGGCACGGGCGCAGCGTGTCTCCGATAACAATGCTGGCGTCCGGTAATGGCGGCGCTTCGGGGTCGTCTGCCAGTGCCGTCTTACGAGGCGGTGTATCGGAGTATGGGCCGAAACCGATCTCAGCTGTCATTCGTTCCAAACGAGCGCGCAGGTTTGCTTCCATGGTTGGCAGAGCGATGAAAACACTACGGCGTTCGAGGTGCACACCCAACATTACCAAACCGACGCGCAGTTTTCAAGCACGCGCGATATCGGCTCCGCTCGACGAGAACGACGCAAGCCGACCGGAAGTGGCGGCACAGACCACGTGGTTGCGCCTGGACGCCAGAGAGAAAGAAATGAAGAAAAAAACACCGCCGGCGCTCTTGGGCGGAGCCTCGCTCCTCTGCGCTGCCTCGCTCGACTCGCTGCCTAGCTTTCCGCGCGCGCTCGCGGCGTTGAGTTGAGGGAGAAAGCTGCGGAACGTGATCTCTATAATTTGGTAACACCACTTAGACTTGACGGATTCGAAAAATTTTTGCGGCATATGACTCATGAAGAGTCATACGTCAATAATGAGACTATTCCAATATAACTAAGAAAGGTGTTGCAGGGCCCCTTTAAAGACATTTAGCGCTCATGCAATTATCGGCATAGGCATGCGCACCGGGAAAGGAGGAAGGGGCACGGGCCCGGCTCCCACACCTCGTCATCTAAGGGGAGGGGGCAAAATCTGCCCCATACAATGACTCAGTAGGGGGTGGGGGGACTGTTATGAACTCCCCCCCCCCCACCACCTTTTATGGGGAACCTCGCGCACATCTCTGATTATCGGCATGTCATTCGGTGCCAGCAGCCGGTTGTTTGTGGCTAATAAAGATGCAAGTGTTATTTGAAAAAACGCCAGGCCTGCGCTGAAACCGCAGCACAGTCACAGCGAAAGCTGGAAGAGCGACGTTTCTAGAGCCCGTTAAGCTCTCTTGGGGCTACAATACAAGTACACTAGAAAGGTACCCACTACGCCATAAATCGCAATTTTTGTGAAGTTGGGAAGCACCTAATAAGCCATTATTCGTCATTCTGCGGAGAAGCAGGCACCAGCTACACGTCGTTAAGGCATTACGTGCACTTTGTTGACGCGACGACTGATGACGATGAAGAATTATGGCTCAGCCCTCTGTAATGGGTTGGGATCTTTAAACGGCCCACCAGCTATGTAATTTGCATTGGGTGACGCGTGGTCGCTACTTACCTCTCCCGTCATGCTGTATAACATACCAACGTGGGAGAGAGGCGGGGGGGGGGCGAAGAACTTTACTGAGACACCGAGGAAATGGATCATGCGCTTATGGGCTTCCTTGGCAACAAATACAAGTGCACTTGCGAGGAACCCACTACGCTATAGATCAGTGTAATTTTACTGAGACCCCGAAGAAGTGGATCATGCGCTTATGGCTTCCTTGGCAACCAATACAAGTGCACTTGTGAGGAAACCACTACGCTATAAATCATTGTAATTTTTGTGAAGTAGGGCAGCAGGCACTGTGCCATTTTTCGTCATTCTACGGAGAGCGTTTGTACCTGCTATACGCATGTAAGGCATTATGCGCACTTTGTTGATGCTGTGCCTGATGACGATGAAGAATTATGGCAGAGGCCTTTGTAATGGGTTGGAAGCATTCAACAACCTACTCGTTGCGCAATTCGCATTGTGTGACGCCTGGTTACAGAATTCGCGTTGTGCGACGCTTGGTGTTTATTTTACTCTTCTACCACGCTATATTGCATATGCTAATGTGGTTCCTTTCCGACATGAAGCCTGTATAGGACCTTTTTGCGAAGCAGTTTCAAGCACCGGCATGGCTCAGAGGTTGAATACTGGGCTCCCACGCAGAGGTCCTAGGTTCGAACCTCGTTCCATCCTGGAATTTTTTCTTATTTCGTTTTTTTTTCTTATTTAGAGCGATACTGGTTACGGACACCGGCGGCGGCGGCGGCGGCGGACAACTACGGCGCCAAAAACGGCCGGTGAAATGATCTCATAACAGCTTTCGCTGTAAAAGAAGAACGCGTCTTCCTTGATTGAGTATGCGACATCTAAAGATGAAGCCGAACGGCGTTTTCGCTCCTCAAATAGACATTTTATGGAGGGTCAGGAATTTTTCGGTGCGGCGCAGTGGTAGAGTACTCGATATAAGATAAAAAGGTGGCGACTTTGAATCCTCCTGGCGGGGACTTTTTTTTCATATGGCTTTTTCATTACTTTTCTTATTGCAATAATGCATTTTATATCACTTTCTTTGCTAATTTATTTATGGCAGTTGGGCACCGCCGTTTTAACGCTGTAGAGCCGTTTTTCGCTATAGAGTATGCCCATCGCCAGCCAGTAAAACGGCGCTCCTGCGATCCAGTATTCAGTCCGACACTGGGCCCATAATCAAGCATGGTTCTGGAGGCTGGTACCCAGTCGCACTGGGTATTGCAATAGGGATTCTTCTGTTTCTCTATGTTTCTCTATACAGCTGAGCGGCCTTCTCTGTTTCTCTTCAATTTTATATTTCTTTCTCTCTCCCTCTCTCTTTTTCTTTCTATTTCTTCCTCATTCTTTCTTCTTTTTCTCTTTGTTTTCTATCTTTGTCTCACTGTCTCTCTATTTCTCGCTTGCTTCCTCTTTATTTCTATCTTTTTATCTTTCTGTCTTTTCTCTCTCTAGGTTTGTTTCTTTCTCTTTCAGCATTTATTTCTCCCTGTTTCTCTCTTTCTCATTTCTTTATGCTACACTTTACTCTCTCTTCTCCCCCTTTCCCTCCTCCTGACCCTCACATCTCTCCCCCTTACCATTTCCTACATTTTCTACCCCCTTGCTGTACGATAGTATACAAGGCCACGCTATGTTCTGTCAGCGTGGCTAGATAGCCGAGTGCTTAAGGTGCTCGCCTTCGGACAGTGGGCACGCGGGTTTGAATCGCGACGCCTCATGAGCAATTGCTTTTCACAAAGAATTTATCTTCTCTTTGTCTTTCTTTCTTCCTGTCTCTCTGTTTCTTTCTTTCTTTATTTATTTCTTCGCCCTCTTCCTTACCCTCACATCTCTCCTTCGCTTTGTGCTCCCCCTTTGCTATACACCGGACAAACCGACGCACGCGTTCTAGGAGTGAAGCAGAAGATGAGGACGAAGAGTAAGAAGAGGATGAAGACAGCGCGTCCCGGTTATGATGAGGTAATCTGGGTCGCAACATTTTACGCCCAGCCAGAACAGCTTCGCTGTTAAAAACTGATGCATTTGCACTCAACATGTGAGCTGTAGGAATTGCGGAGTAGTGATTCCCCTGCACTTCAGCGACGCTCACGTTCACAGGCAAGCGCGTGCTGGCGTTCCGAACGTGAGGCCTCCTCGGCGTCCTTAGCGAGACGAAAGCTTCCTTAGTCATGCAGTGGTGCCCTGTCCCCCCTCCTTTCCTTCCTCCGCACCCTCACGTCTTTGCTTCTCACCCTCAATATCCCCTTTGCTAACCCTGCTATGCTATAATATACACGACCGTCCTATAAATTACCCTCCCACTCCTCCTTTCCATCCTCTTCACCTCACTTCCCTTTCCCATCCCGTGCTATACTGTGCATACTGTACTGTACGCGTCTATGCTATGCTTTACCCTCCTCTGCTCCTTTCATTCCTCCTCACCCTCACTTCCCTTTCCCACGCGCCCTCCCTAACTTCTTTTGGCCCAGTAACTGTAGCGCAGTATTTTAATCATACCACCCGTTGCTATGCTGTAGATACACTAGGGTACACTACACTTTACCCTACCCTCCTCCTTTCCTCCTTCCTCCTCACCCACACTTCTCCTTCCCATCCCTTTGCTATATTGTACTATGCGCGGCTATGCTATGCTATACCCTCCCCCTCGTCCTTTCCCTTCTCATGCTCACTGCTCATAACCACCCCTTGCTATACTATACAACACAAGGCTACGCTACATTAAACTGGCTTTGCAGTCGGTTTCACGTCACCGGTTGCCTTAGACGCTTCTACTCTACTTCCCGGACTCCTTGAGTAACGTGATGTATTGAGGCGAAAGCCTTAGTACCTCAGGAAACGAGAAAATGTACCACCGTCGGCGTCAACATGAGTGAGGCAGAAAATCATCACGTGATATCGGCATCATGAACTGACACGTCATCACACTTTGGGATGTCATTATGACATCACTGTGATGTCACCACATGACACCGTCGCTTGGTAAACGGTGGGCAGGTAACGGAGGCAGTGCAAAACCATATTACGGACAGAAAGCTTTCGGATAGTGGGGGCGGGGGAGGGGGGGGGGGGTTGGTCAATACATCGCTTCAGAAGAAAAAAAAATGGAAGGTGGATTTCGCCTTCGAGTCTTCTTAGGCGAATGTAAGAGATGACTCGTTTGTTCTTCCTGTTGCCAACAAATGAAGCGATGACAGCGGTCTCCAGTACGGTTGTCGTTGCGTAATTCTGCCTCCTAACGAGAGACCGCATTAGCTGTCGTGCTGCATTTTATGCAGGCATTATGAAAGTACGGCTGATAATGATGTAAAATCGATGAGCGCTGGCAAAGGACGTTTCCGTCGACTTTCTATCTACAAAGCTGAAAGATAGCCGCTTTTCGTGTGATACCGCCTAATGTGGCAACTAGTGCGTCCCTAAATAATGCACTGCACCTGAATGCTGCTTTATGGCGAATGTCGCGTCTACGTAATCTCTTTCTGCGTTAAAACTGTGTAAGAGACCAGCCTTGTGAAATATTACGCTTTCTTTTTCCTTTGGAAGCCAATGGCGAAATAAGCCGAACTACTTACAGCCTGCGTGTTTCGTTTATTTCTGCACCGCTATCGTTAAGTTGTGTAGCGTATGCATCGTTCACCGAAACGCAATACGAAACACTAATGTACGAAGCTGGCTTTCCCATTTTATCAAGTTGCATTGGGCAACTTTGTTCAAGCATTCGCAGCCGCTTTTCATTAATGTTTGATGCAGCAACGTCCAAACAACCTTCACGTATTCCCTTTACATCCCTGAAGCACCTTTCGGCGGCCGAACTGCATGAATCTTAGATGAGTTATTACGAAATATCCCACCTGACTTTCGCTTCTATTTCTCTTGTTTAACATTTGTTGAGACACGTGACATTTTTTACAACTTTCGATTTTTTTTTCCCTCGAGAGCACGACGACAATTTATGGAACCGAGCTGTTCTCTCTCGTTTATTTTCTCGATATAATTTCTTTTTTCCTTTCGGCAGACAGTACAGAAGTCTTTCATCATGACTATAGCAAGCACATTTCTACAAAAGCAACAGGCGCATTGGAGCGCATGCATTCCCGTAGGCAGCATGGATTGCTTAACGCAGTCATAACTGTGGTCATAAGAGCGGTTGCAGCTTTCCTACAAGCCACTGGACTGGATGCGCGGCTATAGCACTGCACCACCTAGACGGGACTGTACATACTCACCTCTCTTACTTACCATCGTCATCCATCATTCTTTTTTCTCCCCTTTCCCCACCCCCGGTGTAGAGTAGCAGGCTAGAGCATAATATAGCTCAGGCCGACCTCTCTGCCTTTCTGTAAATAAACCTCTCTCTCTCTCTCTTTAACACAGTGTATCAATTGCTCTGTACTGTTCACAAGTGGTCGAATTTTTAGAGCAACGTTTCTTTAGCGGATACTGAAAATATCTGACAAAAACGTGCAGGCTCCTTTGATTTCATTGCGTGCACCTCTGCCATGCATGGTGCCACAACTGTACACAGCAGCTAAGTCATCCTGCTTTAGGCAAAGTAGGGCCAATTTTTTAAAGAGAAGGGCTATCACGTGAAGCGTCCGTGATACTAATGATGCCGTATTATTACTGTACGGGTGCTCTGCACAGCTATAGCCATTGTAGAATTGTCTGGCCCATTTTATCGTAAAATTACACACTCGTTCTGATTCTCATATGTTGTGGATTTCCACTGGTGGGGGTTTCAATGTGATTCTTTTCCAAAATCCAATCACATAGAGGACATCCAAGTGCCGACCTGAGCTGCGTCAATATACTGCACACTATCGCAAACGGGTGCTAGTGTTACCGATGAGCATTCATTTAGTGTAGCTAGTAGCAGTTATGCTGTTACGAAAATGAAAGGTTTTGTGCTGACCCTGCACCTAACTTTCACGTCATCGATGAAAAAGCTGGTCATTGCATGTTGACATAACGTTTCTGGATCTGCTTAGACACGGCGAACTCTTCGAAACACGTTGCAAGTCGAGCGAGATGTTGAAGTACTCGGCGCTCTTGAGCGAGTTCCGGTGTTACTAGGTGCTTGGAAGTGTCCTATATTCTACAAAAGACATTAACCAACCCTTCCTTCCCGTAAACTAGGCCTCAGAGGCAGATCTTGTTCATCTTGGACGTTGCGCGAACATTCACTACATATGACAAGCAAAAGAAGAGCAATGCGAACGCAGTTGTTCCGCTTTCGCGTTGTTTCCTCATGAATGGCGCCGTCAGCCTCTTCATAAGTGAAAGACGACAACTGGAAGTCATCTGTCCTTCATTCTTGTCGACATCGCACGGAGTGGACACGACGATATGATTCGCCTGGAATGACAGGCAAACGCAAGGTGCACTTACGCGGCACTCCATAGAATGGAAGGAGCCATTAGGCATTACACGGTCTTTCTGACGAAGATTCGACATAAGGTACTGGAGGCTATATTAATGCCTTGTACGCAAGCACCTTCCTTCAGCTTCCAAGCAGTCGCATTCGCCCGATAGATTTTCGTAGCTGTCCTTTCTACACATATTTTTCTGCTATGCAGACTTTTATTTTTTAACAGGAAATAGAAAAGCACTCTGCTTGTCTTGTCAATATTTCTTAGCACTGCTTTTATGATAAAATGAAATACGAGGTGGGAGGTCCTTAAAAGATTCCAATAGTTTCTATTATTCCTTGACATACAACTACGCTTGAGCATGGCAATGTCGACTGCAACAAACCTGAACACATTTGGTGCCACGGTTACCGATATAATTTTCTGTTTGCTTTTATTTACGCACACATAGAGCCCAGTCTGTAAAATTTTGTAAGGAGTCACACTTTGCCGTTGTGTTCTTTTTGTTGCGTCATCAAAACAAGACATGCAGTGATCACAAGCGCAAAGAACCACGTTGCGAAGCCTGAAGGGAAAAACATTGGGAGCAGCAGGAAACTAAGAAAGCGAGAAAATAAAGCGCGTATTTGTCTTTCCGGTATGGTTAACGTAGCGTAGATGGATCTATTTGCTGGGATTGATCGATTCCTTGCCCAAGGGTCCGTTGACCGATCAGACACCGGCTCTTGCATTTCGTAGGAGCTCACGTCCTGCCGCGCATGTCTTTCGGCTACCTCTTTCTCTCTTCATGCTTCACACTTTTGTCTTGAAATATATCTACATAAGAGCTCCATGTATTGCGTTGACCTTGTACACAAAATAATGGTAGCAATAGCTCAAGTAGGTCAGTGAATGAATTGAAATTTTGGAAAAAATACCGCTTCACAGGCGCCCTATATTCATGCATTCATGACTCAATGCGTTGGCTTTTCTTTTTGATTATGTGACTATTGTTTTACCTTTTTTTGTATTCTTTAAAGGGCCCTTAAACAATATGTGGAAGTACAGAAAACGAGCGTGTTATTCTCTCCCGGCGTTTCTCGTCTTTCTGGCGCACTTCGTGACGCAAGAACAGCGATTCCGTGACGACATTACGGTACATACTCTCGACTGGTCCATATACGAGAAATATCGGTTGTGAATTGTCTCCTACACTGCTTTGCCGTGCAGCCGCCCACCCGTTCTTCCTTGTGTCGTATGACTATTTTGTGAGATCAACAGATTTCACTTGATTTTGTGCGCTTTCGACGGCGCAAGCGGAGGTAACAGCGTGTAGTCGACAAGCGCGCAGTCCTGATAGGCTCCACTCTTAGTGCTGGCATTATAGACGTGCTTTTAAGAAGTAAGTGGCGAGGAGGAGATATCGCCTCTCGGAAGGGTAATGAAGGCGAAGAAGAAACAACTCCCTCGTCTCTGAACTCGGAGTGGTTAGGAGCTCTTTAAGAACACGTTGTATTGTAATCTGAGGGCAACAGCTGACGATGGACAGCGGCACCTTGAAAAAAAATGTACTCAAAACATCAATATTGCTTAATGCCATTTGTACTTATAGCAGATTGCTCGGCTAGATTGAATACTGAACTTTGGTTTATTTCCATCGCTTTGGCGAGATAGGAAAAATAAAAAAAAACATGCAAACACGGACAGAAAAAGGGACACCAAAAACGCTGGATCTAGAGAAAGTTACTGGAGAACGCTGGAAAAAGGAACTGGAGAACGCACTACCCAAGCGTTCTTACTGACCCCTTTTTCTGTCCTTGTTAGCATGTTTTTGTTCTTCTATTTCGGCAAATGCTTGCAAACGAATCAAGATGCCCTTTGTCCGCACGCTGTTTTTCTTCTTGTGCTTTATTCACTGCAAAACCACTGCTTTCAGACATTTTACGTGACCAAAATCTTTCAAATTACAGTGCCGTCTGTCTCAATACACCAGCAAGACATCTTACTGGTTTTATACTCAAGCGTGTGCACAGGGAGAAAAGGGAAGCAGCGCCCCACTCCCCCCACTCACCCCCCCCCCCCCTAGTACCTCCTGTTAGCAGCGCGTTCTTATCGTAAGGGCGGTGCGCTACGGTGATGCTTCGCCCCTCCTAATCGAGAGCCCTGAGCAAGGCTATGCTTATACTGACAGATCTGTTCAGCATTCCCCCCCCCCCCTTTCTTCTTTGCTTCTCAGCAACACAAGATTACTAACGGTAATTTTACAAAGCTTTTCTTCGTTCGGTTGACGTCGGATGCGTTTGCGTAACAAAGGCACGCTACAATTTTGTTTTGATTTCTTTATACATCCTTAATCGCTGCGGCGTGCAATGGAAACGTAGTGTTCCGGGATAACGCCAACCATTAGCCAGCTGCTCCGAACGAGCATAACCGGTGGCTACCTTCGAGTGAAGCGGCTGTTAACTTTCCCTTGGCGATCATTAGCGCTTCCTCACTACCTCCCGCTCAACTGTGCTTCCCCACGAGGCAGCAGTCTCGCACAGGCTTGTACAGGGCTTCTTTGAACTACGGCTTAACCTCCGAACGATACCTGCTACCGGCATAGATTCGCACTAGTCTGTACTTTCTTCTCTGGCCTTTCTTGTGGCAAGTGTATTCAGTATCGGGTTTGTGATGGTGCAAAGTTCTTATCATATACAGGCAAAGGAAATTCTTTCCTCCCAATGGCTCATATAGGCTTCGATGTTTGTTTTTGAGACAGGGAAGCGAGTTCCTTCGAACCACTGGCTGGCTGCCATGGTTGTGGTTCTAACGTGGATCATTGTTTGCAACTTACACCAGCAATTTGCGATAGGTTGGTTCACATCGCACCTCATTTCTGGGTTCGCGTCTAACAAAATGCTCGTGTTCTCTGTTGTACTTCAAACCAGGGTAGACCTAGCAGCATAGCCCGACGCGGTATCTTCTGTTAAGACGAGAAGCCTTGTTTTAGGAAATACCTTGCAGGACCATCGTATTGTGCACAGTCTGAAGCGTATAGATCGTGCAATGAAAGCGGTTTGTGTGTGAGATGGCAATTAGGAACCGAGGCCGGTATCTCTAATTTTGAAAGACAGCCTTTTCATACTTCACGTACCACCGACGCTCTAATGGAATGAGATGGCATTTCGATGTGTAAAAGTCTATCCTATATCTGCCATCATTATTATCTGTGTTTATGAGTAAAGGGAGACTATAAAGTGAAACACCGAGTACGTTTACGCTGACGAATCATTCTTTGAGACACTTATTCTCGTTTATTTCGTCGTCACATGTTCATTGTCAAGATAGAGCACGATCGTCGGTCAAAGTTTCATTTTTAGTGGAATGAGCAGCGCTTCCTTCCGGATTTTCGAACACTCAAAAAATGTGCTTTAAAGAAGAATAGTGGCATGAAGTCGACGGCTGTGGTTCAAAGTTATATTGGATACATATGGTATGGGAGCATCAGTTTACTTAAGGCAAGGGCCAATTAATTATCACGAACATTCATGAAAATTAATTGAATGAGTTCATTGATAGAGCAGACGCTTTTCTTGCGAGCATGGGAGCGTTGCGGAACTTCGCGGCGCAGATCTAAACTACGCGTTTCTTTCTGCGTAGCCTCCGAGATCCGCTGCGGCAGCGTGCGAGACACAACGTTAACCCAAGGAGTATCCCAGGGCATAGAGTTTCCTAAAATTAACTAGAAGGAACTCTGGCGCTGTGATCGTTCAGCCACCATGGGAATGATGGGTAGTACACGGATTTGCCTAGTCGTTGTACTTGCGGGCTTCGAACGCACTTGTGGCTTTGTTTATTGCTGTGTTTGGTTTTCTTTCGGATAAAAGAATGGATCATTGTGAACTTCGTGACCAGATTTGAATTGCTGAGCCTAAAAAAGTTAAGTGGTGAAGTGGAACTGTTGAACGTTTGCTGAACTTCATCTTGCGACAAAGCGGATGCAGACGACGCCCAGCCAAACGGAGCCGAAAGGACGAAGTTTAGACAAATCCGCGTAATGCCCATCATTCCCATGCTGGCTGAAGCGCCATGCGTTGCAGCTCCCATAGACACTAGCGCCGGAGTTCCCTCTAGTAAGTATTGTAGGAAACTCTATGTCCCAGGGCACACGAATGCAGACGTTCGAGTGTCATCACCAGACACCTAAGGAAAGGATTAGCGTCGCCTTCAGACTTTAGTTATCCAGATTTTACAGTGAAGCTGTTCTTAGTCGAGGCTTTCATGACCGGGGTTATGGTAGCGTTGATCACGTGGCCTCGCAGTGTGGTAATAGTGAGGCTCGGTAGGAAGGGGAGGGCTGCGTGTTCTGCGAGAGGCGAGGGTGAGGGCGGAGGATGTCGAGGGGGTGAACCTTCGAGAAACGCGCCAAGATGGGGTGACGGTCAGGCGCAGTGGTGCGTGAAATAGCGTGTCGGTCTCAGTGTTCAGGAGTTTGCGCTTTCAAGATGGCGAACATTGCTCGTTCTCCCGATGAAGAAGCCGCCCTACGTGAGCGTCAGCAAAGAGCTGACGCGAGAACGGGAGTGCCGTCGCCGAGCCAGCCGCGACGTTCTCGCAAGAGAGGCCGAAGCTAAGCGCCAACGAACGGAAGACTTGAAAAACATAAAGTACGATGCAGCCTGATGAAGGACGGGCATATGCTTCGCTGTTTCGACAGTGTACGCGAAGTTGAGGTGGCTGGATTTCTTTTTTTTTTCAATTTTTAGCTGAAAATTTTGCACCTGAGCATAGGTGTCACGTAAGAACTTCCAAAGTTGTGTGCATTTTTTTTTTCGAGATTTGCCATCTCATGTCCCTGGTTCCCTAAGAACAAAATGTAGTTAATTTATGCCGATAAGTAGTTACGTAAGTTCCATGTAACAGACATCACCAGTTTCTGTGACGTCACGCCGATTTTTTTAGGAAAGCTCAAGGAGGTGTGGCCGCCAGTATGTCTTGCTTCGCGTTTTTCCACTTACCGCGTGTTTTCTCTCTGAAAGAGTACTACGTTACGTATGGTGGACGAGTAATTTAATAATACGACACATGCTGTGTTTCCTCTTCCCTTTATCTTCACTAATCTAACCACTTTTGCGCCACTGCACATGTCAGAACGCACGTCGTTTGGTTGTCGATCTAATGAGTAGCATTGAGACTGTTAATATCTATAAACACAAAGAAAAGAGAGAAAGAAGTTAATACTAACTTCTGGGCTTTGCCGTGCCAAAATCACAATATGAAGCACGCCTTGGTGGAGGGCTCCGGCATTTCCTAACCACCTGGGGTTCTTTAATGTGTGCCGAAGTATTACATGGGCCCGAGCATTTAGCCTCCATGGAAACGGGACCGCTGCGGCCGGGATCGAACCCGCAACGCTCAGGTCAGCAGCCGAGCGCCGTAGGCAATGTACCACTGCTGCGGACAAGAGAAAAGAAGTTGAGCAATAAAGCAGATGGCTTGTCAAGACGATAATTAACTTCGGTACTCCTGCTTTTCTGTTATGGCCCTGTTTTCTGTATACATGCTTGTACGCAAAGCATGTATACATTCTGTATACATGATTTGTCCCGCCACGGTGGTGTTGTGGCTATAGTGCTCGGCAGCTGACCCGCAGGTCACGGGATCGAATTCCGGCCACGGCGGTCGCAGGCGAAAGTGCTTGAGGCCCGTGTGCTTAGATTTAGGCGCACGTTAAAGAACCCCGGATGGTCGAAATTTCCGGAGCCCTCCACTACGGCATCTCTCATAATAATATCTTGGTTTTGGGACGTTAAACCCTGACACTTATTAGTTAAGCTTTACTCATAAACTGCCACATTGGTGTAGTGGTTATGGTGCTCGAATGCTGACCCGAAGGTAGGGTGGATCGAATCCCAGCCGCGGCGGCCGCATTTTCCATAAAGGCGAAAATACTTGAGGCCCGTGGACTAGAAGCTGCTTTGGAAAAACACATTATGCAGGCGTAATGTCAGTGCCACGTCTATTGTGGTTGTAGTGCTGGCTGTCTATATTTATAACAAAGCAATAAACACTACATATGTACTACTACGATACAGGCATCATGTCAGGCTAACGTCAGTTGTGGTTCCAGTGTTGGCTCCGCTTTTATGGCAGTTTTATTGACATTACATTTGTATTCGCATGATTAAGCAAGCTATATTCAAGCGTTGCTCGACCCCGGAGGAATATGATAGGAAAAGTTATGTATGACATTCACATCATCACACCGTAAAACTCACTTCGTTTCGATAACACCGACGTATGTGCTCTAACGTGAGCGCTGGCGTTACGTCAGATCATGAGTTACCCTTTAAACGCCAGTGTTATCGACGTGCCTGGTAAGCCTACCACGTGCTCACAACTACTAAACTTACAAAAACACGTCGATCAACCTCGTTACGCTTGGCTCAAAGCCAAAAAAATTCGGCAGATCCTACGTACCGTGGGAATCGATGTCATGCGAAGCATGCGCGTGATGGTGACTGGCGTAATTTTTCACATTGAGCGAAACGTTACGGAATGACTCTAGACAAATGTGGAAGTGGTATACGCACACTCATGCGTTGAAGAGTATGTGTATTACATAACCAGTTATTCACTGTTGCGTGACGATGCCAACATGAGTGTTACCAACACCGGACGCGGTAAGTTGATATGTAGTGGTTATAATCTTCAATACTAGATAGCGCGAATCCCAACAGGACAAAGAAGGAACAGAGATGCACAAGACAGCCGTTACTCACAACTAAGCTTCATTCAGGAATGTTTCCCTAGATATACACACAGCCGAGTGGCACGCGCAGGCGCACTGCACGTACGTTACAGTCGCAGTTACAGTTATGCTTATACTTGTCCGTTATGACGGACACGCACGCACGTTTCACGAACCCGTGTGTATGTGTAGAAGGGATTCTTGACAGTTCTTGAAGAAGGTCATTATCACCGTGATCAGTGAGCACCAGTAGCTGGACCGGACTTGTTAATCGGACCCGCTTGTGATCGCGGCTGCGATGGGTCTAAGTGTAGTGAAGTGCGAGGTATAGCAAAGCTGGTGGAAATTCTGGGTGCGTCTTAGGATGAAATGATCTATGATGCCTCCTGTCCTCGGGCGTGGCAGCGAGGTTTCTCGATGCCCTGTTCACGTTCATGCCGCCTTTCACGCAGTATAAAGACCAGGCGTTGTTGGGTCTTGATAAATCAATGTCTAATTCACTGGTAATGATAGAGGCCTGGTTCTCTCAGCAGATTTATTGTAGGAAGCATTGACCCCGCTTTTTGCGTAATCAACGGGGTTCACGTTGCGGACCACATGAACGAGTGCATGGTAGTTGAGCGTCTTCCAGGGGTGTTATGTCGTCAGCTTCCTCACTTTGCTTGCGTCCGCCGCGGTGGTGTAGCGGTTACGGTGCTCGGCTGCTAACCCGAAGGTCGTGGGTTCGATCCCGGCCGCGGTGGTCGCATTTCGATGGAGGCAAAATGCTAGATGCCCGTGTACTGTGCGATCTCGGTGCACGTTAAAGAATACCAGATAGTCAAAATTTCCGGAGCTCTTTGCTACGGCGTCTCTCATAATCATATCGTGGTTTTGGGATCCCAACAATTATTAATTTTATCACTTTCCTTGCGTATCAATGTGTGTGTTCGCGGTTACTGTGTTGGTTGAGACTTTGTATCACCTGTGGCACACACCCGCATAACATGAACTCTGGTATGCGGGTATGTGCCACACGTGACTGAGAGAAAGGGTTTCATGACGTATGCGACAGGTATTTTGCGTTATTCATGTCATGACCAGTGAATGGTGTTCGTCATACACTGATCCCCTGCTGTGCCAATTTTGGTATATTACAAGTTATGGAGACGACCAGGAGAGCGCCCAGACGTAGGCGGCTAGATAGATAGATAGATAGATAGATAGATAGATACGTAGATAGAAACGCCCAAAGTGCCTGAGGTTCGCTAAGAAATGCTGCGCATTTAAAAATGCAACATAGACCTACTCGCTGACTGCGTCGCATGACACCGATTCCCACAAGGTGTGGGATGTGCCGACTTTTTTCTGTGAGATCATTTCGAACACAGCACTCCTTCGGCAACGCAGTGCGTAAATAAAGGCGATATTTTGTTTTCACTTTGTTACGCTTATAATTATCTCGAGAGTGGGATAAAGTGCCGATTCTTGTTTAGTAATGTTCCTTACTCTGCGAGCTGTTCTCATTGTGTTCTGCAAGATATTCCCGCAACTGGTGCTGTATAACTGCGAATGCATGCAATGTGTGAGTGAACACATTTGAAGTGCACTCCTCATTGAGTTCTGCTCTAAGAATGGTGGTACATATCGACATTATTTTGGACCGAATCTTGAACTGTGTTCGGTAATATTGTGCCTTCACGTTGAATAGTCGTGGGATACGCCATTTTCGAAGCAGCACTGGGCGGCAATTTTCACGAATGAAGACCTTTTTGTGTTGATTCTGCGAAAGATTGGCAGGTAATATTTTCTTATAAATGTTGTGAATGAGAACCAGTCTGAATGGCAGTAATATTTACTATAGTATCTGGAGTTTTAAGTGACTGAAACCACGATATGGTTATGAGGCATGCCGTAGTGCAGGGCTCCGGAAATTTTGGCCACCTGGGGTTCTTTAACGTGCACCTAAACCTAACTATACGGGTCTGTAACATTTCGCCTCCATCGAAATGCGACAGCCGCGGCCGGGATCGAAACCGCGACTTTCGAGTCAGCAGCCGAGCACTATAATCACTGTGCCACCGCAGCGGCTACCAGTCTGAAGAGTATGCAGCCGTGACCGCCAGTGCTACGGCCTCTGGGAAATCGTGCGAGGTAGACAAACTTTTCTTGAAGTGAAACCCATGTCAAATATTTTTTCGTCGTTTCTATGAGAACGTGGCTGGAAACCTCAAATGGAAAAGGGCGAAGCATAATATTACGCCGCGGGACTCTAACAATCTACACAGTCAGTGAGAAGCGGCGTGCCGACAGCCACTGTGCATGTCGAATTCTGCGAAACGGTTTCACCACGTTCGCGCCCGAGCGCATTCGTAAGTCGAGTCGATACTTAAGAGCGTCGGCTGGTTCGCTAACAAGGAGAGAAATCAAGATTTCTTTGCCCTGTTTGTGACACGTGTCTTTACGCCGCTGTATACGCGCAAAAAAGATTGAAGCGAAGTTGCTGTTTTCCAACTGCTGCGCCGTGAGCTTGCCCAATTAGAATGTGTGTAGAGGAGCC
Organism: Rhipicephalus sanguineus; assembly: GCF_013339695.2. NCBI lineage: Eukaryota > Metazoa > Arthropoda > Arachnida > Ixodida > Ixodidae > Rhipicephalus > Rhipicephalus sanguineus. The sequence continues at coordinate 50,439,416 of NC_051184.2, forward strand.
TGCAGCCGCAGTCCTAATTGTACTTCGTAGAAATATTGACAAAGAAAGCTTTGCAGCTTCTTTGTCATTATTGCGATGCGAAGAAATGTTTTTGTGCCCCGTACGAACACTCACTTCACTATCCTGTCGCGCCTTTTTTAGGGCTTTCTTAGTTTCGGTGTTTTTAGACATTCACAGTTTCTGATACACTCTGCTACGATGCAAAAGTAACGGTTCAGCTTGAAGAGTCATAATTATGGTACTTTCTCCCACCTGGTATACGGAGTAGAACCAACCTAAAACACTCTAGATACGCACTATGCTCAAAGTACATATGCGCCCATATGTACCGCCAAGCTTTGCAGGACGACCTCAAAAACACGTTTTAGATGCGAAGTATCTTAAGGCGGAGCTCAATCCGGTGGTGGTGGTGTGCGGCGTGACCACCCTTACTGCGCATGGGCATACCCTCTCCACACACCTCCTCTCCACTCCCCCTCACCATTCCCCATGTCCTCTACCCCTTTCCCCTTCCCCTCTCACATCCCCCTCTCCACTTTCCCTCTCCCCTCCCCCTCTCCACTCTCCCTCTGAAACGCGGGCTAGACATGCCGAAATTCTCTCCTGCGCAACGCCGCGATGAGCTCGAGCGCATGCGCGTCCCCTCCGCTTCCGTCTCCTCTCCTACGCTGCCCCCCTCTCGCCCGCCTGTCGACCGCGTTCTCCGCTCGCCCTGTGAGAATTAACGGCCAGGCTAGATGGAAGATACGACGCGCGTAGCGTCCCTCTTCGCGTTCCACGACGCGAGGTCGATATCATGCCCAACGAACGCCAACAGAACGCGATCGTGCAAGTGCTCGGGCTTCGCATCGCCTCATGATCCCCTTTAGCGGGAGATGGTGTAGTTTTTCAAGAGCATTCTACTGCAGTTGATCACGCCGCTTCCAGAAGGCAACTTCAGTAAACGTAACGCTAAGGAGTTATTCGTACGTTACAATCAATTGCTTGTTTTTTCTATCCGATGTGATAAATGAGAAGTGCTTGCGTTGTAAAAAGCACAAACAACTTTCGCTTTTCTTTCGCTTTTCTCCAGAAAGCTTCCAGGACTGGGATGACCTGTTTTCGCCACGTCTTGCCTTTCTGGTAAGCTCTTTTTGTTGGACAAGTTCTGGTTACCCCACTTCAGTTCTTAGAATAACAGAGAGCTGAGCTAGTTGGTAAGTATTCATTCTAAAAAGACAGGGCGTGCCTGACTTCTTTCTTGTGTTCGTGTTTGCACGCCCTGTCTTTTTAGAATGACCACTTGAGTTCGGTTTGCAGCTGCTCTCGGGTTAAGGCAGAACATGAAAACACGTCTCTGCCGGCGCGAAATGCATGGCGCATAGTTCAGCTGTTGCTACACCTCCCGGAAAAACGGTTGTCTACTTTATCATCACTTTTGAGCACAAGCAAGCTGCGCTGCAAATCGCATTCCTAAGAAACTTATCGCTCGAAGAATGCAAAGTCGGAGAAACCGACTAGAAATTTTCTCCTTGCTTTTACTACTGATTTTCAGTATCTCCATGAAGACATTTCATATTTCAACAATACTTTTGCTTATCCTACTTACTGGCTCACGGGAATAGTAGGCGCAACTTGAGGCTTCGCTTCACGAAGTCAGAAGACATAAAAGGCATTGCAAACAATGCAAACGAAATGAGCTGCATAATTTTATCCACTGCGCTCATCCATCACCTCCTCACTACACTTCAGCAGCAGCGTAAATTTTGTGTTTTTATTACGCTGTAACTACATTCATGCACGAAAAATGTCCATCAAGGAAAACGGGCTGCACACCAGCATCGTAATCTTTCCGTGCTCCTGTTGTCATGGTTTTTTAAGCGCTTTTTCGTAGTCATCATTCTAAATCTGCCCTTGCGATTGCATGAGAGCTTTTAGCAAAAGAATTAACGCAGCTTGCACCGAGTCGCGCAAGGCTGGGTCACGGCATAGCATGTGATCACCTTGCTGGTCTTGGCTTGTCTAGGCTTTTACCCTCTCACCTCTCTCTTTCCCATCCCTTGCTATAATATATATACAATAAATCTATGCTTGCTCTCGCCAAGAAATTTTCTCGCGAAAAAATTGTTTTTCTCTATCTTTGTTTTTCTTTCTTTCTCTCTTTCGTTCTCTCTCTCTCTGTGCTCGCTCACTCGCACATCGCAGTTATTGCATCACATGCCAGCGAAATTGGCGCATGCAATCTGGGAGCGAAGCGGAAGACTATGAAGATGACAGCTCGTGCCGGTTCATGATTATGCTAATTTTCCATCTACGAAACACGGCCAACGAAGAGCATAACAGCTTTGCTGTAGAAACATTGAATATCAAAGCAGAAGGATAAGGAACTTCGGTTTGCTCTTCCATCGCTCGACCAAGGTTATAATAAACTATAGTGCGTGACGTATACCGCCGTGTCCGTGCTATCCAAGTCGGTTTAAGTGCACCTAAAACCGATCACCCGCGTCCTTCAGCTTTAAGATGCGGTGGTTATTTATGTTCGTCTACGTTTGTGCTGTTACCATCAGTTATTGTTTATGCATTGCGAAATTTCATCATCTTAGAAAGTGTGCTGGCCGAAGTATTATTCCAACCCCATGGGGCGATGCACGAATGAGAGATCAGTCACGGCCGCCATACTTGCCGGCGGATTTACTTTCAGTGTACATTTACTACAGAGACACACCCAGAGCAGAAAATTACCAAGACCAACAGCACAACTAAAGCGCTTACAGCTCTTAGAGCCTCACGAATATGAACGAGAACCCCGAAATATTCACTACACATCAAGTCGTCATGTGCGTACTACAGAACAGTCATCATTCACTCGTCACTTGGCTCAGTGAACTGGACGACGGTGAGAAAGCCGGTCCTAGTGGATTATGTGTGTACACTAAAGCTATGCAAGTCGACGACTGAAAGCTTTACTAATGTCTGCGCAAGTGAACCAAAGATTCACCATATGCAAGGGGCTAGCGCCATTAAAGACATTTAAATGTAGCATTAAGGTCCCGTTTAGCTTTTTTTTATTCAGCGCGAATAGAGTGTCACAGAAAATGAAGTCCTTAGTATGTGTTGTTTCAACTGAAACGTTACTGAGAAGGTGACTGCTCTACTATATTCTATTTGTCAGCGTAGTTGTGCTGCTTCTCATAGGCGTGCGCAGGGTTCCCCATAAGGGGCGGCAAAGTGTAGTCGGGGCTTCTGGGGGCATAAGGGGGCAATGCAACAGGGAGGCAAAGCCTGCCGCCCCCATCCCTCCACCCTCGTGCGCGCGGCTATGCTGGTCGGCATACAACGGCAAAATCGGGCATATGCTTTTTACGTGTTTTGCGAGTCATTTACAAACGAAGTGGCATCGTCACGGAATCAGTCTACTGTGCTCATCAGGGTTCCAGATACTACCTAGCTAACAAGCAAATATTCATCCCAAAAGAAGCCCAAAAAAGCCGCGCGACTTTCGCGAAGAAGCCCAAAAAACGTGGAAATTTATTGAATATTGACATTCTTCAAAATATATTTAAATATTACAAAAACGTCACTTAAATACAAAGTGGAGCCGAAAAAATCACTTTAATTATTTAGTGCAGCAAAAATATGCGCCACTGTGGACGAAAGCACATATTCACTTTTAACATTGTTTCCAGGGTAGTCTCCACACGACTGAATGCACGCTTGCCAGTGCATGGTTGAGGTCACTTTTTGATTCTCCCAACGTATGTTTGACTTGAGCACTCAACTTTGAAAATTCATCGACAAAAGCGCTATTAGTGAGACACAGACGTGCTATTGTTGAACGTGAAGATTACTAAAATATCTATATTTGCTGGAAAAATGCAAATAAGCAAAAAAAACGCGATAAGCGACATGAAAATTCTACAAACGACTCGGTGAAAAAAGAGGCCCAAATGCACTTATTATAAGCGGAACTGGCAACACTGGTGTTCAATATGAAGACTATTGCAATATTATGAATAAACTAAAGTTTGGCAGGCTTTGCAGAACACGCAACTTCACACTTTTTCGCACTTATAACCGCGACACAGGCCGTGGGTGTAGCGCGGCAAACATAAAGGTTGTGTCGCCTCAGGCGCAGCATCTCATCGGCTGCGTTACAATCACATGGCTGAATAACAACCTCCTCCTTGTTACCTTCCCTGCCTGTTTTGGAATCTAAATTCTTCCTCACAAACTGTGTCTCATTATCAGACACTTATCCTTCAAAGCAGTTTTCCAATCCATGACCGCTTTCGCAGGTCGGTCGCTTTCTCTAAAACAGATGTGTCGCTGAATGTTTGCGTTGAATAGTTAAAACGACCCAAGGCTAGGAAACCTTGTCGCCCACAGGTGAGCGAAACTATACAATCTGCATTGTGCCCTGAGGCTCAATTGCCCTTTTTGTTCAGGCGAGGTAAACCGTTACGAGCTTCACTAAAACTAGTCTCGAAACTCTCTTAATCGGACCTTGCCTTTTCTACGGTAAAAAAACAGGCAACGGCCAAGCTCCATGAGTTGCAGATCATGTGCGCACCTTCTATTTTGAGAAGGTACGCATGGCAACACTGTTTGAGTGTCGATGCTATAGAGAAAGCGGCAGTCAACTTGTCCAGAGAAAGCCACTCGAGGCAGTTGCCACCTTTGGAGACGAAATGGGCTCAGATTCTTTACACCTGGCGGGCCTCTTTCTGACTCGCTTACTACTCTGTCATGCAGAGGATGCCAGAGAGCGGGAACAGAAGGAGTTTAGCAGCACGAACACCTTGTTGCTTTTGTCGTGACAGAAGTAACACTTTAGCGGCCTCAGGGTGTTTATTGTGTGCGACATCGTCGCACCTTCTCTGTTGGTGACAGTTGCCTTGAGGCGGAACGAGATCTGACAGTGCTAGTGTCATTTTCTGCTTTACGAAAGTGCCGCTTAATAAAGCCTCTCGGCAAGCTGGTGTGCTGTACTAAGGATGTTCGTTTTGGGGGCACTTCTGAGAGAGACAGACAGAAGTACACGCACTCAAAAAGACGCTGTGTGTGTGTGTGTGTGTGTGTGTGTGTGTGTGTGTGTGTGTGTGTGTGTGTGTGTGTGTGTGTGTGTGTGTGTGTGTGTGTGTGTGTGTGTGTGTGTGCGTGCGTGCGTGCGTGCGTGCGTGCGTGCGTGCGCGCGCGTGTGTGTTCGCTAATACAACTCGAAGACGAAAGCTGTTCCCATCCGATTGTATAACCACCTCCCCCCGAAAGCTTTCTGCACCCAACGTGGTTTTGCACTGCGTCCGGGATTGGAGGCTTTCTACCCTCACGTGGTATAGCAGTCCCCCCGGGATCGGGCTACCTTTGACTAAGCGGTGGTGTTATGTGATGATGAGGTCATGTGACGTCATATTGACATGAAAAAATTTGGTAACCTGAGGCGTCATGATGACGTAAATAAGATGACATGATGATATGACATTTTTGCATCGCTCCTATTGACGGCGATGGTCACTTTTCGCGTTTGACCACGCATCTAAGGCTTTCGCCTTTTCATGTGCACATGACTAGTGGTGCGAGGTGCGTATGTGAACGAGCGGTGACAACGGTGTCGCAATCCCGGACGACAATAGCTTAAGGAAACACAAGAACATTTACATCACCTGCAACTATAGTGTAATGTTTGTTGCACAGAGAAGATAAAAGGATACGGCAAACGTATTCAGAGAAACACATGGCTCTCCTGGTATTCTAATTCTCTATTCATAAACCGGAAGAAGAATCGTCCCAGTACAGAGCAGCACTTTCATTTGTCTTGCAAATGCGACCACAAAACTTCTTAGAGAAACCCCAAAAGTATCATCCTTTTGTTCTAACCATTGCAAGATCTGTCACTCGAGAAAAAAACTCTTTTTTTTTTTTGTTTTTGCTGTCTTGAAATTGTAAAGCGCTTCGTCTTCGCACATTTCAGAGCCGTGCTTCCGAAAAATACCCAGGGAACCAACTTGATAGAATACACGAACGGTCTTTCACGCCTGAAAGTACTGAGGTTTAAAATTGCGCATGTCTTCACAGCGGGATCAGACAATGGTTTCTTCAGATGTGGAGATCCCTATTCATATGCTAAGATATGCAAAACGCGAACGCAACAGCTACATAACTGCAGATCGCCAAGCTGCCCAACCAGTTTTCTTGCTTCTGAAAACGATGGAACAGCTGCATATACATTAATCACAGTGATCTTTCGTTTTTAATATCCTGTCAGATTTGTTTCTTAAAAGATTTTTATGCTGCTATTCAAGGAATATAGAGATAAATACATAATATAACATTTCACTTTAATATTGGATATTTCAGGAGTTTCTGCAGTCTAAAGCAAAAAGTGTGGTCACGAGCTCGTCATCAATCGAACATTGCAATTTTCATGATTGGTGAATACGTGAGATTGGCTCGGCTATTGTGACCGAAATAATGTCAGGGCTTCAAAATGTTCAGATTGCTTGATATATTTCGATGCACACCGTTCAGGCAACATGCGATGCTGAGACAGAACACAACAAATTAGAACACGTTTCTTGATAGGTGACTATCGTTAACTTGCTTCATCGTGGGGTCTATGTCACCTTCTTTTCTATCATTCTCGAGAGTGATATGTAGTCGTTCGTTTCTCTGACATGTGAAATACGTTAACGCGCTTTAGTGAGCATGACGACGCTGCTAATAGTATTCGGACGAGAACCAGCATATTCAGTATATGGTATGACTAATGGTACTCGAAAAGCATTCATTGCACTTACCAACGCTATATGTTATACTTTCAGTTAGCTAATAGTATTCGGACGAGAACCAGCATATTCAGTATATGGTATGACTAATGGTACTCGAAAAGCATTCATTGCACTTACCAACGCTATATGTTATACTTTCAGTTAGCGATTGCTATATAGCTGAACAAGTATATAACCAATGTTTGCAAACATGACATCAGAATATTATTGCAGGTACCTCATGAGAAGTTGGGCTATCGGTGACAGCATAAACGCACTTTCATATTACATAATTCGTGCAACGCGTAAGTCATCAAATAAGGCATAAATCACGTAAGGCGCAAGTCATGATGTAAACGTAAGCCTTAGAATACGAGATACGCAATTCAACACCGAATAAGAAAGTCATGTAATACCTAAGTTATCAATTAAACACTTCATTAATAAAAGAAACAAAAGCAGGAATGTTGAGTTCAACGAATTTTTTCTTTGCTTTTTTTTGCGCGGGAATGCGCAAATACATTAAGAAGCATTGATATTGAAGAGATGGCGACGTTTGCCCTGATAGCGTTCGCAACAAACGATGCTTCGTAGAAAGTAGTAAGAGTAATTGTTGGGGTTTAACGTCCTAAACCACGATATGATAATGAGGGACGACGTAGTGCAGGGCTCCGGAAATTTCGACCACCTAGGGTTATTTAACGCGCACCTGAATCTAAGTCACCGGGCCTCGAGCATTTCGCCTCCATGAAAATGCGGCCGCCGCGGTCGGGATTCGATCCCGCGACCTTCGGGTCAGCAGTCGAGAACCACAACCACTAGACCACCGTGGCGGGTTCTTCGTAGAAATTAAAAAAAAAACATGACAGCCTCCGAGTTTTCAAGAATATTGACTCATATCTTTTGTCCTACCTTTATTCTAGCCTTTGATTGGTAACTTCGGAAAACCAAACAATAGAGGTTTTATAGGAGTTTAAAGAAAAAGCAGAAAAAGGAAGAGGGGGAGAGATGGGGGTGTGGAGGCAAGGGAAACAAGTTTAACCGGGTTACGAAAAACTTCCATAAACTTGGAAATGAACTCGAAACAGTGGATATAATCACTGTTCTATCACGCATAGAAACAATGAGCAGAGAGAAAGAGAAAAAAAAAAAACATCTCCCACTTAAGGGAACCATGTGGAGATGCGAAGCAGCGCATGGGTCGACTTAACGTTCCGTTCATCACGGGCAGCTTGCCCGATGTTAACGCGTCCTTGCAAGTGGAGCACACCATGAATTAACTGTAGTTGCAGTTGCTGTTCGCCATCACGTGATTGCTGAGAGAGTGTAAGGGGGCGAAGCCTCGGCCTCTTACCCAGCCCCTTACAAAGGCCCGAACGCGCAAGCGCCTGCCAGCACACATGGTTCCCGAGAGTGTAAGGGGGAGAGGCCACAGTGTCTTACACAGCCCTTAAAACAGGCCCGAACACGCTAGCGCGTGCCAAGACACACGGTTCCCGAGCGGACGGTCGCCGATGGAAGGACGGACACAGCCCCGAGCAAAAGATGCTTCGCATCTAAAATTTTTCAAGATTCTATAACGCGTACGACAGGGCCTGAAACCCTCACCGATCGTTTTTCAGGCTCTCTCTTCATGGAATCGCTATAGATTTTGTATTGTTCGGGCTAGCTTGTTCTTTGTGATAAGATAAAGTACGTGTGCGTATTTGTGCTAAATAAAGACCGTACATCCAAGTGCCCTCAGACTGTCAGTTTTCGTTGCGCTGTGTACTGCATATTTTTAAAACGTTAATTTCATAATTCTCTGTTATCAGAGGGGCTAGGCTGTTTGTAGATAACTTATCAGCTGCAGAAGCGACAACGGGCTTTTTCGTGAATTTGTGAACGGCATTTTTGTCAACCATTCAAAAAATCAGAGACGCAAAATTAGAAAATTGTGAACGGCATTTTTGTCAACCATTCAAAAAATCAGAGACGCAAAATTAGAAAAAAAAGTGGCTTCAGGGAAACCGCTCTTTCATGACAATAGCTAATGCGCACGATAGCACTTTTCATTCAATATACATATTTGACGATGTGGAGAAATGTTGCGTGAGGATTAATTTTAATGTAATCGAACTATTGGTGAACTTCGGCCACTCTAATGGCATCCCGTTTCGGAACGCAGTGCGGCAAAAATTAGAACCTGGAAGCACAAGATTCGTTAGGGTTGCATAGAACATGTGCGCGCCATTTTTATAGTGCTTTCGAATGGCCATCTCGGAGTGCCCCGGCTGTGCTCCAAAGTTTAAGTGTAAGAGCGACGAAGAGCTACACCTGCGGTATCCACACGACAATAGGGAAAATGGATAAGACTGCTCTCGTAAAAGCACGTTTTTTACCAACTATTAAGTAAGAGAAGAGAAGCCGGAGCCATATTTATATAGGCACCAACATCTCTTTCTTTATTGAAGTAAAAAGTAAAGGTGTTGTCACCGTTCTTTGGGGACGGCCACCTTTTTGCACTTGGTTGTCGGCAGGGCTGGGCAGAGATACTCGGAAAAGTATTCCGGAATACAGATACTGAGATACATTTGCCTTTAGCGTAACGGGATATTTCGGAGATACTTTCGCAATAGGACGAAAAAAGTATTCCGGAATACAGATACAGCAATAGAGATACTGGAATACTTCTTTTTTATTTCAAGGATGCTCATACTCCTCAAAGATATCTATAAGTGCACCATAATATTGTTAGTAAAGTCGCAGCGCATTGATACTTTCAGTTTATTTATTTATTTATTTATTTATTTATTTATTTATTTATTTATTTATTTATTTATTTATTTATTACAGTACCTTGAGCGCCAATGAGACATTGCAGAGGGAGGGAGTTACAAAGTACATAATTAGTAATAATGACATAGTTACACGTATCAATTGCAATAAAAAAGTACGCTATTTCACAGCAAGAGTAACAAGCATTGGACACCGAAATCGACATACTTGGTGACAACAAAATGAGCTATGCTAGAAATAGCACAGTCTAAGCAAATCACTCACTTCGCTAATGAACACCAGTGAACTGAGAAAAAGTACACATTTATTTTGCACATAAGATCTGCTTTGCTGAGAAGGTTGTTGTGTGGGCTTCTCAAATAGGCTGTCTTCTAGACAGCGTCGGTTCGACTTCAGCACAAGACTCGGGAAAGAATAAAAGTCTCTCTGCCGCTGCAGACGAGCACAAATTCGTATTATGAAGAATAAATGCCGCCTTCATAGCCGGATAGCCCTGCAGCGTGGCGATATCTCTTCTCGGGTCATCTGGATACCGAAACACTTCCGCCCTCACGTGGGTTGTTCTGTCTGTTCAGAAGCTGAAGTCGGTCTCTATCCTCGGATCCTCAGCCGTCTGGTCCGGTCAGCGCCAGGTCAGACGGCTGAGGATTCCGCTGCCCATATAGGCTGGCCATAATTACCTACGCGCAATGGAACCCAGTACGTCAAAACTGCACAATTCATACGTTGGCTTCCTAAAATCACGTTGTTTGGGGGTGAGAGGGTTTAACCCTTTGCGGTCCGTTGTCGGGCAGCGCCCGACAACGCAACACGGCCGTAGCGGTCCGCTGTCGGGCCCCGCCCGACAAGGGTGTTCGTGGTTTAAATTTTGCTGTTTTCTCACCGCGAGTCGCGCGCATTTTTTGTATACATGAAGGGCCATCTCTTGAGGAATAAGTGAGCTTTGTTTGTTGAGGTTTTACTTTTTTGACACTAGGGTGCAACACTATGATCAGCACGGTGCCTAGAGCGTACCCACTCGCGCGCGCGGTTCGCTGAGAAGCATGGCCACGTTTTCACCGCGTGCGTTTTACGGCGGTGCTTTTAGCGAAAGCGAGGATGACTTTAGTGAGGAAGAGAATTACGTGCCTCCACCAGACAGTGATGACAGTGATTCGACAGAAGTGAGTGACGAAGACGACGACGGCGGCGGTGGAAACCTGCAGTAATAACCCTGGCCTGCACACAGGGGAATGCTTTGAGCGGTATCATACGTTGCCCAAATATCACTAAAAGAGTTGCCTGCAGAATGCAGGAGCAAAAATAAATATCCTGTGCGTTTCTCTTCCACAGCTTGTGTTTTTATTCGCGGCGCCAGAAACTGGCGAAATAGTTTCGGACCGCTAGAGCCGGAAAGTGGGTAAAGGATTTGGACCGCAAAGGGTTAAAGGCCAACTCCGGCGATTTTTTGGCCATGCCAAAGTAATGGTGCTTTTATGTTCCTGAGACGCTCCTGTTACGGGCCCGATAGCAGAAATACTCGGCAAATTGGAGAATAATTTTAAATAAGCAAAAAAGCGCAACACCGAAACCGAAACCCAACCGAGTGTACTGTCTACGTATGACGTACACGTTGTTACGAACGAACCGGAAGTCGGGCAAGGCATGCCGGTCACGCCGGCGCGGAGTATGAAAACTGTGACAGCCGGGACGACCAGCGAAGCGCCGGTCAAACCAACGCTGTCTGTCGCCTTGTGCACAGCAGACGCTCGCTGTAGCGGCCGAAGCGCTGAAGTTAGCGGTGCCCTCAGCTGCGTCACTTCCGCCGCCTTCCCAAGATTGACGTCACAGACGCAATGTTGCCAATAATTGTGGGAAGCCAGGAGGGCGTTTGCAGGCAATCTTTAAAATTCATTTGCAAACAATCTGTGCATGTCTCAATCCTGTAATTTGGCATAAATGACGGAAACGTGCAAAGAAACGTACCCAGCGAATTTCATTGAGATCCATCGACCTCGAAAAATCGCCGGAGTTGGCCTTTAAGCCCTCCCAAGTCGCTCCTGCCAGCTTTTTAAAAAGACGTGAAAACAGGGACTGCTGCTCAGAGCGCCCCATCAGAAACTACAGCAAGCACTCATCGCCTGGGCCGAAAGGGTCACTCTTCAAAAAAGCTATCACCACCACCGACGCTACCAGCACCCATTTCAGCAAGCCGCCATAGGCGAAGTCGGCTCCGACGGTGGGGGAGCCTGGTACCACAAAAGACAGTTTCACGCTTGTGATCAATTAGGAACGCACCCCGACACGCTGGAGAGGTGGCTGAAAGCGCGACAAAGATAGCCATCGTCTAGTCACTTCCGCCGCGACTACGGGAACGGCTTTTCGAAGTGCCGCCGCTTTGATAACTGAACGCACGCGAAGCATTGCAAAGCCTCGGTTGCAAGGCGGTATCCGCGCGGGAGGGTCACGAAGTAATGGCTTGCCACCCGAAAAAAATTAGGCGTGCTGCACTGGCCTTGAGAGACAGCGACTTTTGTCGGCAGAGGCCGACAACACTGCCTCCGCGATTCTGCCGTCTGTGGCGTCGCGCGCTTTACCACATGGGCCATTCTGCGCATGGGGGGAAACCATCGCCGCGCTTTCTGTCGGCGACCGCCAGCGGGCCTTTGCTTGTCTTGGCACAAAAAAACAAAACAAAAGAAACGTCATTCCCCCCTTGGAAATACCCCTCAACTCATTCCCGACAAAACAAAATGTAACAGAATAACCGTGTCCTGCGTTGTATCACGATACAAACGATGCATTGTAAATGTATTTCACTACTGAGATACAAATACATTTTTCAAATGTATCTCGATACAGAAATACAGATACTCAAATGTATCTCTGAAATACTATCGCAATACTCTTGTATCGCGATACTGCCCAGGCCTGGTTGTCGGGATATAAAACGAAATAAGACACAAAAATAACATATATAGCTACATCAACCTCTGCCTAAACGCAGTTAATAATAATAATAATAATAATAATAATAATAATAATAATAATAATAATAATAATAATAATAATATTATTATTATTATTATTATTATTATTATTATTATAAACAGCTTTGAAGACACATCGAATAGTTCTGGCGCCTCACTATCACTTGCAAAATTAAACCGCGGGCGTAAACGCACTGCTCGCTTCATTGATGTGGCGGCGCTTGGGGCCTTGTGAAACGCGAAACACAATAAAACGGCATTTATTAGCCTGTTGAGTGACGTTATGAAACGATGAGAGAACTGATGAGACCAGCTTGCCCAGTTTGCAGCACCCTTGACGAGTTACGGGTGAGTGACCGGGGCGTCGCTGGCAAACAGTGATGAAGCCTCGGCTGCGCATCTGCATGTGGATTCGAGTCCGTATTTGCGTTGGAATGGATCGTTTTCTCTGCAAAGTTCGAGCAAACAACTGCAAGGCTATGTTTACTTGACCGCCTGCGAAAGCACAGGAGGGAGAGCGTGCAGTGACGTCAAAAGAGTGGTTCGCTGGTGGTTTGCGGCACCCCTATATTTAGATAGGATGGCGTCAATTTTATAACAACATGATCGCTGATTTTGAGTGTTTGTCGAGGATGTTCGCAACACGCAAAAAATAAAAACAGCTGACAGAACCATTATGAAAAATGAAGGGGTCATCGAACGATATGCACGGCTTCAATTCGAAATCAGTCTTGGCGTCAGAGACGTCCACGTTGTGTCATTGCCGTTCAACAGCTATACTTTTGAAGGTAACCTTTAGATGAAAGAAAACTTTATTCACCGTTGTTGGAAAGGTTGCGGCTGCCCTTTTGCTTTTTTTTTTTGTAAAACAATGTTCGAAGAAGCGTAACTGGCTAATCATAGAGATACTGAAAAAAAAAGCGATTGCGAGGTGTATGAAAGTTTGCAAAAACCATCAATCATACAGTAAAAAAAAAAAACGCCGTATTTTCCGGAAACGTAGCGCGTGTATATGTGAGAGTACCTTGACAAATGTCTACTGGAATGACCGAGAACGCTCTTTCCGACGAATGTGGTAGCGATGAGACCTTACGTCGCATTTTCTGCGATGGTCCTCGCCACAATGAGCAGAGACGATCACTCGCAATTCGCTCTAGCTTTCTTTGATCGCCGATAGATGTCGGCAGGTACCAGTCAGGGATAGTGTACAAAACGCGCAACAAAACGCGCATCAAGGCACCCAAGTCAGGGATGTCGTCCTGAAAAGGCATCGCAAATGAAGGCGATGAAGACATTGTAAAAGTTTCTTTAAAGACAATAGATTTGTACAAGCTGTTGTAGGCTGATAGTGATATCGCATACCGCAGCGAATTGACTGTGACGTTGTGTGCGCATGTGTACGCCCGCGCTCTCTCCCTTTTGTTTTACGCCCTTAACTCTCTGACTCCTCCAAAGATCTTCATATTTTAAGGTAGCATATCGATTGGTCTGAGCTGGTTAACCTCCGCGCCTTTCCCCTCTCTCCTGTGTCCTTTCTTCAAGCAAAATTTACTGGACTGAAGAGTCAGGTGGAATTCGGAGCTACATATGCCACCACCACTCTTCTTGTTAGTGATGGTATGCAGGCTTGTTGCTATGATTTCATTGAAGAACCTTGTAGCGCGAGCGCGCGCACACACACACGCACACACACACACACACACGCACGCACACACACGCACACACACGCACACACACACACGCACACACACACGCGCGCGCACACACACACGCACATACGCACACGCACACACACACGCGCACACACACACACACGCACACACACGCACACACACACACACACGCACGCACGCACGCACACGCACACCACACACGCACATCCACGTACACACACACGCACATCCACGTACACACACACGCACATCCACGTACACACACACACGTGCACACACACACGCACGCACACGTACACACATACACACACACACCTAAACACAAACGCACACGCACACAAGCACGCACACACACACACACATGCACACACGCAAGCACACACACACACACGCACACACACACGCAGACGCACACACGCACACATATCCACGTACTGTCCACACACGCACACACGTACGTACACGTACACACACGTACACGCACACACACACACGTACACACACACGCACACACACGTACACACATACACACGCACACACATGCACATACACACACGCACGTACACACACGCACACACTCATACACACACACGCACGCACACGGACAGGCACACACACAAATGGCGGTATGCGAAAAGGGGCTTTTATGTCGCACCCCGAGTGTGCGTATGCTGCTTGTGTTCCTATTTGTATGCGCTACAATATTGCTCTTCACATTGTTTACCATGCCTTACGTACACGAAAACTTGTCTGCTGCATACTGTTCGCTTCTTCAACTTTCTGCATCATAATACCATAATATGCAAGCCCTCTGTATAAACACTCATTTTGTGCGCATCAAGCATCGACCAAAGCTAGTGAGTTTTCCTGTTTTCTTGGTGTTTGAGTCTGCCTCTAGCGCCCACGTATTGTGAGAGCATACATGCGTGTAAACTAGCAAGTCTGTTGTTCTGTAACGTGTGCTGCATAAGCAGCTGCTGTCGGAAACCATACGAAGCACACTGTCCGCATTCTAAATGAGCAACGCTGTATGGTTAGGAAAAGTTGTTCCCACAAGCATCAAATAAACAGAACACTACCAAAGAAAACTACGATAACTTTGAACAAGAGAGTTTGACTGTAGACTAGATGCTTCGTTTCTCGGCAGTCGAGTGCAACCAGTTTTTTCTATGGCGTACTGTTATTGCCTATAACACTTTCACGTACTTCAAGTTCGAGCGGCAATGTTCTTGCTTGTTCTAACCACTTGACGGCAGACCCAAACATTTCGATGGTCTAACGCATTCATCGTCCAGGAACACTAAACATGTGATGTTGGAGCCGTGCTGGGGCTCATTCTTCTCACAGCGCGTGCTCCATGCTGACAAAAAAAGAAAACGTCATTATCTTAAAGCCTTCAATGCCTGTACGTAAAACTTGTTCAGAGATCTCTAGCCAAATGCGGGTCGTCCAGCAGGTGCGCGAAGCGCCGACTAGGCAAGGCCTGAACATCTGGACGTGGGATACCTGAGCCAGGGTCATCAAACCGCAGGACACTCAATCGAAGTCGTTGAGATGCTTTTGCAATAAATAAAATAAAGACGAAGCGAAAAAAGGGTATCCATGTGCCGATAGAACGCAGATATCGAAATACATAGCAAAAATAAATGCACAAAGAAATGAACAAATGAATGCGAGGATAAGTTCATTGTCTATACGCAGCACTGGTAGCTATCAGAAGTAACTGAGAATTTCCGCACCCACGCGCAACTGTGGCACAGAGTGCGCTTCCTCATTGCTGTAATTCGTATTAACTTGCAGCATTCCTTAATGTGCGGTAAGGAAGACTAGACTGTCGAGTCAACTTTACTTTAGAACGAAATCTCTACTACGCCATATATCCCGAGATCAATCATCGCGCCGCAAGGACATTGAGCTGCCGGAGCGTACGTGATCTGCGGTGACACCACGTGACCAGGCGATGGTTTAAGAAAACACTTTGTGCATAGCCTTTGCGAAACCAAGCCAAACTTATATTTCGCTTGTGATAACTAGGTTTACTAGAGTTAAACCTGAGTCATTTTTTAAACAAAACGTGCCAAAATCACGGTATTATTACGTTGAACCGTTGCTGGGAGGCACCTGATTAATCATGACCGCCTGCGAGCTCATAGTGTGCACCTAAATTTAAGTACGTACACGGGTGTTCATGCATTTCGCCCAATTTCAAACGCAGCAGCTGTGGCCACGAATCGAACCCCGTCATCGAGGATAGCATCGAGAATTTTAGTACTATGAATGAAATTCAGCAATAAGGTGAATAACAAGATCGGTCTAAACGAAAGTTAAACAAAGCGTGCCATCTGAAAGTATTGAAAAGGAATACGTGAGCCCATTTTATAGATATCAAACAGAATCAAAGACAAATATTCATGTCATGAAGTTACGTTTATATCACCACAAAAATCCGAACTACGTTAGTTCCAATTAGGAATGATCTGTTTAAGAAATAAAGGGGAACGGCTTGCGTAGAGTTCATTCTAAAAAGGCAGGGCGTGTAAACACGGACACAAGAAAGAAGTCAGGACACCACAAACGCCGTCACACTCTAATTAGAGTACTGCATGCACTTTATGGGAGGAGAGTTAGCGGTCCCTGTGGTCTCAAGAGCACTGTTTTGAACAAAAGGAAAACAATTTAGAGTTCTATATATACTCTGCCATGGGAGAGCAGAAATCTCGCCGGGTTAAGACGACTCGAAGGTGAAAGCCATCTTCATTTTCTCCTCTGTCGGGGGTATTAATCGGTCGATCGGTCTGCACTCGTTCTCTTGCCCATCAGTGTCTTTGCATCCCACACCGCGCAAATCGGCGCACGTGTTCTGGGAGCAAAGCAGAGGATGAAAAAAAGGTCGAAGAGAGCGCGTGCCAGTTCATGAGGGTGATAGTATTCAGGTCACGCCACGAGGCATAACGTAAAAAAATTACAGCCTATCCACGGGTGAATGATGAAGAGCTTGGGCGAAGCTCCTGAAGCAATCATGGTCTCGGGATCCGCTTCACGTTGGGCCCGTTTCGCAGCGGCGTTCTTGGCGCGCACCGTCGCGGGATCCGCCTGGCTGCCGCCAAGCGAGCGCCAAGCAAGCGAGCCTCTCGGGATCGAGAGGCTGCTGCCAAGCGAGCGCGGAGCCAGGCGGATCTCGAGGCGATGTGCGCCCGCGAAACCGCCGCCAAGCGCGCGCGGCGCCAGGCGGCAGCCTCTCGAGCTCGCACCTTGGGATCCTGCCGACGAGCACGAGACGCACGGCCTTCCGCACCCGGCGCTCCTCCTCGTCCATGGTCCGCCAAGCAGCACGATCCGGCAAGCGCACTCCTCCACGTACGACGACGATGAAGGAGAATGAAAGATAACGGGCGCAGCAGCCAATCTGAGAGGATGGATGGATGGATGCTATGAGCGTCCCCTTTATAACGGGGCGGTGACATGTCTGCCACCAGGCTCGAAGGATAAAAAAAGAAAAAAAAACTTCCTTGTTTCACGTTGTCCTAATGCCTTATCTACATTGATTAAATGTATGTTATTATAACAAAAAATATAAATTCACATTCCATCTCTCTGCCTCTTAAGGCAGAATAACCTTTTTTCCCCCAATTATTTATTTTTGTACTTTATCTCTACTTTTCTGCCACCAATACTCTAACCGTCTCTTACTTATTTCTATCGCGGGCGTGTTCAGCTTTCCATTGTTGTCCCTAAAACCCAAGGCTTCATGTAGATTCGTGCCCACACGTATACCTGGGTGAATATCGCCACATTCAATCAGTACATGTTCCATCGTTTCCTTAGTTCCCCCGCAGCATGTACATAGTTCTTCTTCGTTACTGAATCTCGCTTTATAACTACGCGTTCTCAGGCAGCCCGACCTTGCTTCAAACAGTAAAGCGCTTCCCCTTGAATTATCATAAAACCTTTCCCTCCTTATTTCGTTTTTTCCTTTTCGGTAGTTACTCAGAGCCGGCTTCTTTTCCATCGCTGTCATCCAATAAGTCTTCTCCGCCTCTCTGACCTTCCGCTTAATGCTCCTTGTTGCCATATCGCCCGCACTGCCAGCCGTATATTTACTGGTGAGCCTCCTAGTTCTTTTTCTCCACTGCGTGTCAACGCTTTTTCTATACAAATACCTGAAAACCTTCTCTGCCCATCTACTCTTCTTCATTTTCCTCAGCCTCTCTTCGAATCTCATTTTGCTCTGCGCTTCCCTCACTTCAAAGCCTGTCCATCCCATATCACCCTTCACCGCCTCATTTGTCGTCTTCCCGTGAGCGCCCAAGGCGAGGCGGCCCACCGTCCTTTGATTTACATCCATTCCTGATTGCACCTCTGACTTCATGCACACCACTGAGTTCCCAAATGTAAGCCCCGGAACCATCACACCCTTCCACAGCCCTCGAAGCACCTCGTACCTATTGTATCCCCATAAAGCTCTGTGCTTCATAAGTGCTGCATTCCTCTTTCCCTTTGCTACCGATGCTTTCTCTTGTACCTCCATATATCTATCCCCCTCATTTACCCATACTCCGAGGTACTTGTACTCGCTTACCCTCGGTATTTTTTGGCCCTGTATTAAGACCGTATGGTCTCCGTGATCATTGAATATCATCAATCCACATTTTGTTGCACTAAATCCTAGTCCTAGGGCCTCACACTCCCTTCCGCATATATCTGCCAGTCGCTGTATATCATCTTGACTGTCCGCAAATAAGACAATATCATCAGCATAAAATAGACCTGGAAGCTTCTGCTCAACCATCGCTCCGACCTGTTTGTGTGACAAATTAAATCCAATGTTGCTACCTTCTAGCGCTTTTTCCATCCTCGCCATGTACAGCATGAATAACAGCGGGGACAAAGGGCATCCTTGTCTCAGCCCCTTGCTAATTTCAACGCTGTCCTTGCTACTTATTCCTTCCCATTCTATACAAACTGTATTTTCTCGGTATATTTCTCTCAAAAGCTGTACACAGTCGTCACCTATGCCCACTTCCTTCAATATATCCCACAAAATTTCCTGATTAACGTTGTCGTACGCCCCGGTGATATCTAGATAAGCTACGTATAAGGGCCTGTTTTCTATTTTAGATATTTCTATACACTGGGTAAGAACAAACAGATTATCGTCTAACCGCCTGTCGATTCGAAATCCATTCTGAAGTTATCCCAAAATATCATTTTGTTCTACCCACGCTTCTATTTTTAATTTTACTGCCTGCATCGCCAACCTGTATAGCACCGATGTAATTGTTAGGGGTCTATACGAGCGAATGTTATCTTTTTCTCCCTTGCCTTTATAGATTAAGTTCATTCTACTTTTTCGCCAACTGTCTGGTATTTCCCTCTCCTGTAAGCACTTTTCTACGGCTTTCAGCAGTGCTTCTTTAGTGTTATGTCCGAGTTCGTTAATGAGGCTGACGGGAACCCCATCTAAGCCCGGAGTAGTGCGCTTAGGAACTTTTCCTTCGGCCTTCTTCCAATTGAAATTCTCTAGTACTACATCTTCGTCGGTTGCTCTCCTTTGCGTACTTTTACTCACCGGAGGAATCCCCTGGGGGACCTTTTTAAACGAATCGGCTGTTATCTTTCGAATGTAACCTAGCGCTTCATATCCTTCGAATTTATTTCCTCCTTCATCTACCATATGTTGTTGCATTGTGACAGACTTCCTACCCAGCGCTTTTAGGTGGCTCCAAAATATCCTAGGCGCGGCCTTCTTCTTTTCGCGAATCTCTGTCATCCAGCGTTCACTTTCACCTTTAATTTTTGCCTCGACTAATTTCTGCACAATGGATTTTTGCTCTAAATATATTTCCCATATTTGGTTAACTTCGTCCTGTGGCCGCTTCTCCTTTTTTGCCTGTCTGTGCTCCCGTGATGCCTGACGTCGCATCTCGATCGCTTCCCGGATTTCTTTGTTCCACCAACTTTTTGGCTTTTTCTTTCCCTTCCAACAAATAGTTTTCTTCTCTATTTCCATTTCTGTCGTGATTACATGTAGCAGCTCACTATACTTCCAGTCTTTGCCTGGTAGTTCGTCTACTTTTTCCTCGACTCTTGCGGCTATATTTGTTATTTGTTTGTCATTTAGATACGAGCTGCCAAACTTTGATTCTATGTTCTTATTTTCAGTTTTATATCCCATTTGTAATGTTATGCGTTTATGATCACTACCCAAGCTGTTAATGCCTTCTTCGTCTATTCTCATCTCTCTAAGTTTGTCATATATTCCTTCTGTCATGAGACAGTAATCAATGCTCGATTGCCTGTTTCCGACTTCCCACGTGATCTGCCCCTCACACTTAGGCCCCATGTTAACTATCTCAAGACTATGTTGCTCGCAGAGATCTAGCAATAACTTGCCATTGGTGTCTGAATATCCGTCAAGGTCATGAATGTGAGCGTTCATGTCCCCTAGAAGGATTATTTCGGCATCATGACCAAATTCTTTAATATCGGTGCTTATGCATTTCACTATCTCCAGATTCTTTTCTCTGCAGTTATTCCCCGTCCACAAGTAAGCTACACCTAGCCACGTTTTCTTTCCACCTACTGTGCCCGAAACCCATATGTGCTCTGAACACGTTTGTTTCACTCTCTCCCATTTTGTTCTGCTATGAATTAGCATTCCAACCCCCCCACCTCTCCTTTCTGATGTGATCCTGTTACATCCTTCCCAAACATAATTTTCAATATGTGGTGGCTCTTCCAAGTCTCTAAGGTGTGTTTCTGTAACCGCATAAACACCTATCTGTTCCTTGTTTAACTCGGTTAGCAGCGGCACCTATAACGCCATCTAGCGTGCATTCACCCAACCGCAATATTGCACACATTTCTATGGGGCAGCGTCATCTATTGTATCGTCACCCAACTGCAGTTTGCATGGATCTCTATGGGACAGCGTCATCTATTGAATGATACAGGAGACGCGACGGCGGGGGAACGCCGGACGGTGCGACGACCGACCAGGTGATGCTATAAGGAGCTTCGCCCCTAAAATTCACAGTCCCACTGTACTAATATCACCAAGGTGTTTTACGCGCCAAAACGACAATATGACTATGAGGCACGCCATAGTAGAGGGATCCAGAAATCTTGACAATGTGGTTCACTGCCATCGCACAGTACACGGGCCTCAAGCATTTTTCCTCCATTGAAATGGGACCGCTACAGCCGAGACAAAGCCCACGATCTTCGGTTCAGAGGCCGAGCACTCACCCAACGAAAGCTTTACAGTGACCGCCCATGAGTAGAGTACTTTTCGCTCTTGTGACATATATTATACCGATGTCTTTTTACCTTGAAAATTTGTGAGAAAATTGATAGTTGCCTTCAGCGTTGCTTGACAGGAGACGCCAGAAAGTGTTAATTTCTTATATTCTCCATCTGTCAACGTAAATGCCGCATGTAGAGCGGTTGCAATAAATGCATTAGAATAGAGGCTTACTGCGTCACACTGTGTTGCCGGTCATGGCAAAGCTTCAGATGACGCTCTAATTAGACCCTCGGGCACTCGGAACACGAGATTCAGGAGCAAGGCTGTACTAAGCTGCAGGCAAGCTTAATCCGCGTAGAGAAGGGAACGACCAAGGAGCGCCGGTTTCTAATTAGCCGGATGACTTAGCCGAAACTGCAATCCGTGGCACACAATACGTGGTTCTTGGGCAAGTCGCTTTCTTCTTCGTGTTTTTACGCTACGGTGTACAGAAAGGCTTTGACTGAGAAAGTCTGTGTTGTCTAAGACCTTGCCATAGGGCAAACGTGAAGTTACAACGCTAGAAGTGCATCAACCATAATATTTCGTAAGGTTAGAAGTGCGGCGCTTCGCTGTTGCTTTGCACAGCGTAGCCAACCGACGAACAGTAGATGTCCGCGTAGTGCGACACGCTTTTGATGAGCACATATCTTTCATACACTCTAACGCGGGCGCAAATAATAATTCATCGCTTTTGTTCATTTCTTTCAACAGAACACTGGACCGCATTCACAAAAAGCTCTTACGCTGTATAGAATCACTTGCAGAGGCAAAGTACAGCAGTGGATACTATTCATGGGCATATCATTAGAGAAGGCTACAAGCCATTCGCGAAAAGCCCTCGAGAATGAAAAGAAGTCGTGAATTCTGTTCCTCTATCGCAGCAGTTCCGGCGCGCCAAAGTGAATGTATTCTAGGCAAAATAAGCACAGCTTCGCAGCGAAAGGGGTACACTCTAAGAAAAAGAAGTCCTTTGACTCTTTTAGTGTCCTGTCTTGCCACGTAAATGGCTTTCTTTAAAGAGGCACGTCAACTGTGTCTGGGGGTCAATATACTCTCTTCTGAGAGTCGTGTGATCCACAAAAGAGTTAAAGTGCCTCTTCAAAGAGAGTCATATACGTGGCAAGTTAGACTGCCCGAATAGAGTAACACATACTCTCTTCCTTTTTTTTTTTTTTTAGAGTGGAGAAGGTGATTGCCGTAGTCACCGTCCCTAAGCCTCACCACAGCGTCCCCTCCACTACCCCATCAGTCGAGTGTGAGTGAAATCAAGCTTCGCAATAGATTCATAAATAACAATGAAGCAATGACGTGCTTCTCACAACGGCTTGTTCATGCTCGCCGGTTTTCAGGGGTAAATATATTAGGTGAACAGTTCTTCGAATGCAACATCAGTGGTCTTCGGCCGCTGTTATGGTCAAAAACCTGCGTAGGCATAACCCTCCATCTTAAAACAGTGACGGGACAAATCCGACTGAGTAAAGGCATGGGCCGGGTTTGGCCACCCCTCCCTCCCCCGTGTAGGGTGGCTAACCGGGTGCAACCTGGTTGACCTCCCTCCCTTTCCATTGCCTTTATCTATCCCTCTTGGCGCCCCCCCCCCTTAGATCATAAGCGGGGGGGGGGGGGGCGGCTGCTCCCACTGCACCTCCTGTGCATATATTACCAGCGACTGCAAATCAGTTTTGTGGAATCCCGCAAGGTGGCGGAAGGGTTAAGAAAGGGAAAATAGACAACCACCCATTTGTAGCACGAAGCCACAAGAAAATCCATACGGATTTCTCAGAAATAAAGCCTCTTAGTTGCCGAAAAATTTGTCCTGGTCCGGGGATCGCACCCGGGACCAACGCCTTTCCGGGGCGGTCGCTCTACCAATTTCTTAACCCTTCCGCCACCTTGCGGGATTCCGCAAAACTGATTTGCAATATGTGTCCAGTTGCTTCGAG
Organism: Rhipicephalus sanguineus; assembly: GCF_013339695.2. Classification (NCBI taxonomy): domain Eukaryota; kingdom Metazoa; phylum Arthropoda; class Arachnida; order Ixodida; family Ixodidae; genus Rhipicephalus; species Rhipicephalus sanguineus. The sequence goes on from NC_051184.2 coordinate 50,462,810, forward strand.
TTGTCGATGAATTCGCCCTCGCGCTGCCGATGGCTAGCTTCTTGGTTAGCTCAATTGGTAGAGCGACCGCCCCGGAAAGGCGTTGGTCCCGTGTTCGATCGCCGGACCAGGACGAATTTTTCGGCAACTAAAAGGCTTTATTTATGAGAAATCCGTATGGATTTTCTTGTGGCTTTGTGCTAAAAATGGGTGGTTGTCTATATTCCCTTTATTTACAGCGACTCGACGAAACACAGTCAGCATTGTGAAAACGTGCCAAGCTTCCTAACTCATGCGCTTGCAAGCGCGGCGATCTCATACGCCCGTCTTTTTCCGCATGATGAGACGCACACCTGTGACATTGTGGTTAGAGCATCGTGGCAGCGCATCACATCACATTGTGGCAGAGCATCACAAGATGAAGACGTACCAACTAGCCCCTGTTGCAGCCTTATTAGCACTGTTAGACACACTTCGCGTGTTCGTCTGCCAGCTGAAATCACCATACGCTCAGGCCGTACAATATGCACTGGATGTTTTATGTCCAGTACTTGAAAACCTTCAGTAGGCACCATGACTCGAATATCTACAGCGGAAAACGAGATACGCACGAGATCCTGCGTCCAGGGCTATGGAAAGCAGCAGTGTTGTTTAACCTCATGTCTATTTCCTGTATGCTCACTTCTTTCTATCTCCCTATATTTTCATCCCTTACTCCCCTTCTCTCAGCGTAGGATAGCAAACCGGACGCGCGTCTGGTTGACTTTCCTGCATTTCCGGCCTCATTCGCCTCCTCCTTAGTAATTCATCAGTTAATGTTGAAAAGCCACAATTAGTAAGTGCAGTTCCTTATATATTTTTGACATAAGTAATAGCAATTGGAAAGACAGCAACGTATAACTAATCGATTACTTTTTAGTAATTAATCAGTTACTTTAGCGAAACAGTATTCGGTAAGTGTGATGAATTATATTTTTGACTGAAGTAATTGTAATTACTTACTTTCTCTAACGTGTACAAGTCTGCTTTTGATTATCTATTTCCGGCCTGCCTCAACGCGCTGAGTTATAATGACGATACATGATGGTGGTAGTCGCGATACTACGTGTAAACTGTAACCATTAGTCCACAATTCCACATTGCTCTGTCAAAAAGTTTCATTGTGCCGACAAATATACTATCAGTCATGAGATAAAGCTTCCTCGCGGTTCGGGCCACTGATTTTTTGTCGGCAGTGACATAAAGACTATTGACTTCCCCGGATGAAAGAGGAAGCGTCGGTAACAGTGCTATTGACAGCGAGAAATGTGAGCGCAGTGATCCGTATCACACACGTTTCCGCCCACGCAACTCCGCTGGCCCGAAAAACGTGACCAAAGTTCGCGGAAAAAGGATAGGGTTTGCGGAAGCGCTTCCCTAAAAGTTTCCGGACCACTGGCGCCCGAACTATAGTCAGACTGAGAGAAAAAAATAATGTCCTTTTAAAATGAACGGCTATGTGGCTGTTCTAGGAGCTAGCCGCAGTCACGACCCGATGGAAAGACGCAAGAAACATGTATAAACGCGGGACAGCGCCATGGAAACGCCGGCACAGTATTTCTTGGTTTACTGTTGTGTGCGTCTCTTTTATGTGACTATGATGAACTCGGCATCCATGGAATGGCTATGCGGCTGTGAAATTGTTACTTGATCGACATTTGATCTGCGGCATATTTAGACAAAACACGCGTATCACGTTCCGCAGCTGCGGCCTGTCGCTTTGCTGCTGCCATCGATTTGTTCTCAGCCACATACCAAAATATCCGCAGTCAGTAGTATTGCTCAATGCGCAAACATATGTTACCCTAAGTTGGATTTTGTTACGGGGAATGTCCGCACGCATGTAAAATTGTTATTTTATCGGTCTTTGATCGCGAATGTATTTATGGGAGACATGAGTATCGCGTTTCGAAACTGAACCGTCTCGCTCCGCTTCTGCCATTGATTTCTTTTCAGTCAGTCATTAAAACGTCAGCTTTGAGCAGTACTGTCTAATTAACAAGCACTGGTTACTCTCGACGGACGCACGAACTGGTGGACTTATGAATTTAAACTGCTTTGTCCTAGCCAAATAACTTCCAAAAGCCACGGCAGCACAGTCCATAAAGGATAGAACATTACGTATATTATGCACGGTTCCAGCCCTCTCCCTTTTTCCCGGCGTGACATTTAGCTGCCATGAAATCGTGGTAATGGACGTCGCAGAGGTGTAGGCAGTAATTTTTTTCGTAGGATGGGGGGACGCGCGTTTGATCTAACATGGGGTGCGGGCAGGTAAGTGTGGTTAAGTCTCACTTTGTGCTCTGTATCCCATGGTAGAAAAAAAATTCGAGGGGGGGGGGGGGGCGGCATGGGCCTGGCGTGCCACCCCCTGGCTGCCACTGGGACGCTGTAAAGAAAAGGTTGATTTCGCAATAGAATTAAAGCAGTAAAAGTGAAGCCATTATTATGGGAGCCGCCACCTTGTGATACGGTTGTCGCCCCCAAGATTAGAACGACCACGTAGCGCTCGGTAACATAGCTGTAATTTCGTAAACACTCAGCTGTTTCTTCGGAGGGTGTGTACACTTTAGCGAGAGTTCGTGCGAACTCGGTCTGTTTACGGACGAGGCGGCGCATTCGGACGACGGGCGCGAATGCGCTTGGCGATGAAAAACGCTGTAATTACTCGTGTGCACTCTGTGCAGACCTGCATCGACTCCATAAGCGTTAACGGCACTATCAAGCGTTTAGAGCGCCGCTCATTACAGCGATTATTGTACATGACAGGCCACATTTAATGACCTCTATGCTTCGGGCAGAAACGCTTGCGCAGTATATGTAGACATGCTCATGAGAAGTGATTCCATGGAATGCTTTCGCCTGCGGTAATTTTCTTATTGGATTTCGTCGCACTTATTTTCGCTTAAGGTGACATGCTGTAGACTTTTGAGTGCGATGGGTACGTAGGGTTCAGTTGGGTTTCCGGAGTGTTACTTCAAGGAAAGCATCCCACCCACTTCGTATGACAGTTGAGCTCTTATCTATTCATAAGGACTACAGGAATGGGAGAGTTGGCGCAAGTTGATGTCTGCAACTGCGCAATTTGATGTGGAGTAAAAAAATAACGAAAAATAAAGGAATCATTTCTGTAAGCTGAGGGGTTAAGACCACGCGACTGGTGTTCATTATAAACTGCTTGGTTTCCTGCAAGGAACTCCGTTTAAAACTCAGCGCTGCGTGTTGTTGCATCTTATTTTATCTCCTTATTCCCTGCCGAGTAACATTGTTGCGGCCATGAATCTTATCTCTTTCCGAGAAATAATTGTGCGGTGGTTTCAAAAGCGTGGTGGTGAAACTGATTTTCACTACAAGAGTTTTCTGAGACCCATTAAGTATAGCGCGGCTACCGAGTTTGCACGCGCGCTATAGAATGCCTGAACGTGGTCCGCCGGTCATGTGGCACTTCATGTATGTCGTTAGCAGTGCCAGGTAACTGCTATACAATCGCCAAAGAAAGAACCTGCGCGAAGAAGGCCCTTCTGCCCGCTAACAAGGGTGGCATTACCGCGCCATCGCCAAGGCCTGAAGCAGAGAGTCAGCTTCGTCTGACTGCTCCTGGCAGCATTTTACAAAGTCTGAATTCACGAGATTGTGGCAACTTGAAAATGTGCTCCCTTGAGCTTTCATTACGCCGTTATCTAACTTTAAGTCTACCTTGACACGACACAACTCTGCCGTGTCGCTTACAATCTTGGGCATCGTTTTAATGCTACGGAGCGCAAGAGCATCACTCCACTTTTTAATGACGACCGACATGTGTGGCTGCCCTTAATTGTAGGGTGACCACCCCTAATTTCAAGTTTTTCTTTTTGGCCATTATGCCTTGCTACACTGTAGCATGGCCAAGTACGTCTCCCCCAGTGAACCTGACCCACCCTGCAGTAGTCTTTTACAGCGTCATGACGCACACGTTCTCTAAGAAATCTCGTTTCGTCGTTTTGCAGACCAGGCAGCTGCATGAAATGACGTTTCAGCCGCAGAAATTACGTTTTACTGATACCAGTTAGCCACAACCCTTAATTTTTATGCCATCAATATGGCCGGATGTCACATTCTCTCAATCAATCAATCAATCAATCAATCAATCAATCAATCAATCAATCAATCAATCAATCAATCAATCAATCAATCAATCAATCAAAATCTTTTATTTTTACCATTTCATACATAAGGTGAAAAAGGGAGGACCGGAGAAAAAGCCGAAAGTTCTTCGGCTTGACAAAGCTCCAGTCCCCCAGGCAGACAGTGGTGATGTTGGTTTCAAAACAATAGAAGAAAGCATGTTACAAAGTATCTGATTACTTCTTCCTTGCAAATATTGAGAATCACATGCGCTGCAGAAGCAGGCTGAAGAGCGAACCTCCAACTTTTCGTTTCGAGAAACCCTGCCTTCGTTAAATTAATGTATTTGCTGGAGATGTCGGCATAATGACTGGTGTCCGATGCGTTTATTGTTTTTTAGCGGGACTGTATACAACAGATATGGGTCGGTCCTCACCGAAACGGTGCTTTAACGCAACCAGACAATTATCTGAAAATCCCGTCGACAAGTATGTTACTAGTAGGCCGCAGTAGAACGTACCAGCTAAGGCTTCTATTAACTGGGCGGATATTTTCAAATATTTTTCGGCAATACTTCACACTGAGCTAATGATTAGCTTAACGTGTTGCGGTGACGTTCCGCAAGTGTAGAAAAGGGCGCGCCCAAATTTCCTCGACATGGCTCCACAACCTTTAATATTGTATGCCGTGAATACTAATGACTGACCGACCGACCGATCCTATTGCCCAGATGCAAAGTACTGTTCATGGCAACATGTCTTTTGATTATTTTGGTCCACTGCAGCCCTATTACCACAAAGCCAAAACTGATCGAAAGAAGGATATTTCTTTTTCCCAATGCCAAAGCATGCCACATGAGCTTCTTCCCTTTCCAACTTTCCAGGATACTGCAACCAAGGAAGTCAGTCCATTCACGTCGTTCTGGACTGGCATCACGCTTTATACACTGGGCCGCTGCAGCAAGTTTCTCGCTGCTAACGGCGTTCATTGTATGTCTTCAACCATTTTCTTAAAGAGCACGGAAAAATTGTTATGTGATCGGGCAGATATACGACGCCTTGCTGCTGCATACTGAAGGTGGCGCTATCAGGCCAAACCTGACTTAACCCAACCGTATTCGTCTCCACAACCCAACTTTGCGGGACGTGTTCGAGACGATAAATTGCGCTCGCTAGGCATCCATCACTTCCGCGTAATCGCTCTCGCTGTCAGGGGCCATTATGGATTTCTGTCGCGTGCTCTTTCTTCCATCAGACTTCTTCCATTGTTCTCTGGTCGACGCGTCACATCTAGGGCACATGCTTCCCTCAATGCATAGCCGAAAATCATATAACGGGGCATCTTTTGTGGGCGACGGTTCGATCAGGGCCTTTTGTTGAGAATATCGCTCCTTTCTTCGGCACAAAACCCGCATTACAAGCGGCAAGAAGTTCTGTTTATTACCAAAAAAAGAAAAAAAAGTAATAAAAAGCCTTGCGCGTGATCAGAAAGACGTCTATACATTTCAGATATCAAGACATGTGTGTATGCAAAACGAAATCTATAACCTAATATGACATTATTAAAAAAACGAATTCATGGCGTATTATTTTTCAAAGGATATAACAGACGTTTGCTGCGCGCGAAGTTTCACTTGTGCATTTTTCCTCCTACACTACTTTTCATCTGAAAGGGGGTGTGTGTGCGACATTTCTAACTTGTTGCGCGAGTCAGTGACTGCATTGCCTGCTATATTATTATGGTGCGGGCCGAGGTTTTTTTTTTCATACCTCACAATAAAGAAAGTCGGTGACTGCAGAGAAATTAATTTCTAATTTGACGTAACCGCAGCAAACACAGAGCTATAGTTTCATGAAGGTTTTGTTTGCTAATATGCGCGGCGTATACCATGCAGGAACCTTGAGCTGTCGCTTGTTGCACCTTCTTCACGTGCGTGTATATGTTGTTCGCGTGTTGTTCGCAAAGCCTTGAACGATTTTCTCATTGCGTTTTCCCAGCATGCTGGTGGTTTGCAGTCAAATACCTCATGGGGGCTATATAAGTGGGCAGTGAATTTTTTTTCTCGGGGGTTTGAAGTGTAACCACGACTATTACAGATTGGTGAATCTATGTTGTAGCAGCGTGACCACCTCCGGGCCGAAGATAGATGGTTCTATTTTGGTGAACGAGAAAATGACGGTATCGGTGTCGGTGGTGATGACATTGGTTTAGGCGGGCTTACCCTCTAGTTGGAAACCGACACGCCAATATTCAATTGCTTCCTTAATGCTCTTGAAAAGGTTGTAAAAGACCAAACATCAAAGAAGAGCGCTGGTTATTTCTTGAAACGACCGCCACGCCAAGTAGGGAGTCGTACGTTTACACTTTGTTACGTCACCATAAATGGCGTAGGAGCTGGGCGCGAAAAAGCTAAAAGCTTTCTTACTGTTCACTTACTGTGGTAGTTGTACATCCGCTTAAACTACTACGGATTCCGGGTTTCTGTTCCTTTAACGAGGCCTCGTAGCTTGCACTTCCACGAATTGTCATCGTGTTCTTGCTACTTCAGCACAAATTTCGCGCAAAATCTATTGGTTATTCCTGCTCATGATAAAGTGCAGTGGTCTCCGACAAACAGCGTAACAGTGTCTCTTGTAAATAGAGTTTATTGTGAAAGAAGAATACATTTGATTCACAGCTTCAGTACAATATAATAATATACTTTATTCGTCAGAAAATGCGTTATTGTCTTCATAAACTGTTCATGTTTCTGCTAGTGTGGTGCTTCATGAGCTGCTGACGAAGTGAAGACGGCATGCAAGGCGCTGTCATCTTCACTTTGTCCTGTCCCATGTGCTGTTTTGTTTCCTTCCTGAATACTTCATATCACAGCAGGCTTACCACTGAGTAAACAAAAGCCCAGGAAGATGCTACGTTATATCTAGAACATCACTTACTGATTAACCCTCATACGGGACATCTTCATATTCTTCGCGCGCTCAGGCAAGACTACGCCCATGTCATGCAGGCAGCAATCTTTCCTCCTACGGAACACCTGCGACCATGCACTCCCTATTGGTCCTCACTACATGTATTTCCATATGTGTTGCTGTTGATAGGGGAACAGGTGATCGTAAGTAATACGAGAAGCCGCCACACAGATCCACGCGGCATTAACGAAACATGAGCAGAACGCGCAAACGGACATCCTGGCAACCTGACAGATTGCAAGTGTCTGCTCGTTTCACTAGGCTAGACGTCCGTGGTTCCGTCATGCTGCGTTTTTCTTCCTTGCGTTATTATTTCATCTTGTATACGTTCGGACGCAATGACCGCAAAAGTGGGTCTGTCAGTCGCACTAGCAGTGTCCCTGGAACGATTAGTATGCAAATGCTATTGCCGTACTTGGTACGGATATCAGTCTCACGGCTCGATCTCGGCTCTGCTTCAGGAGAACTGGAACGCATAAATAAGCACCACTTGTTTGGCCGAGGTATCTTTTACATAGCCGATAAAAAAAAAACACTACGATTTCCTTAACTACCTTAGATAAACTCTTAATGACCATAAGTTTATCATCAGAGTTTGCAGTACAATACACACGACTGAGAAACATGTGGGAGTGTTTAGTGAAAGTCTGATTAATTTCTAAAGCCTAAAGATAAGGCAAAAGCTCGCCTCATCCTTTGGCGCGGCAATTTATGATAAGCGTAGTATATATGTTTGATGCAATAAAGTTGTACATTTAGCTTAAACTTTTCAAGACAATTGTTACCAAACATAAGGGAACAGGAATATGCGATAGATGGTTTACAACGCCAGTTCACCATTTCTGAGATAAGCATGCACATGCGATGTGGGGGACTGCTGGCATCCCGTTATCAACGGAGCCTCTGTTAAAGCCTCATTAGCTGGACGAAAGTGACCTTTCCTAATAATCAGTAATACAGTAAAACCTCGGTGATACGAATCTCGCGGGGTTACCAAAAATATTCGTATCATCCGAAATTCGCATAACCAGCAAACATGGAAAATTAGTATGCGACAAAAGAAAGTTAGCATACGTTTTGATTCAGTGTTTCCCAGGGCCGCAGCGACGTCATGAACAGCTCTGAATGATTGCCAGTAGAGTTTTTAGACGTGAACGATCATACGTGTACTCGTAAATGTACGGTGCATGCGCGCGTGTGTAATTAATGAACCAGACCAGATGTGTTAATTGGGCCCCGTGACCGCTAGTAGCCCCTTCCTAATCTTACAACGCTTTTCCGCATGACAGCAAAGTACTGCGCCGAAAGTGACTTAAGAAACGCTCTGCACAGACAGATAGAGGCCAAGCTCCTTCGCCCAGGCCGTCCGCTTCGTCTCTTGGGGTCTCCGTCCACCTTCAATGAGACTTCATGACGGACCCGCAGCCTAAGTTTCAGTCTTGTTTCATATAGAACGTCTGATTCCGAGGACATGGCTTGCATCGACGTGGCAGGCACGTGTTACTGCTGCCTCGAGCATAGGAGCACCCGTCAACGCGTCGGAAAGAAAAAAAAAAAACGCGACGTCAACGTCGTCTGTAATCTAAGCGCGAAGGCGCCTAAAGGCCTATAAGTTTCACGCTCACTATCTGGGAGGCAACGAGGCACCGTTGATGGTCGCGCAGCGCGCATACCCGCGCCCGCTCGTGACTGCCGCGTCTTCCGCGACAGCGCGGGCAGCACCTGTTCGTACCTGTGCGCTAGTGTACGTTCGTATCAAACGTCGCGGGGTGCAAATCGGTTCGCAACAACCGTACTCCAATACATTGCAGACCAACGGGCCTCGGCCGGGACCACAGATAAATTCGTAAGACCCCGAAATTCGTACGAGCCGTGATCGTATCACCGAGGTTTTGCTGTAATTGTTGGGCTTTAACGTCCCGAAGCCACTATACGATTATGAGGGACGCCTTAATGGAGGGCTCCGGAAAATATTGAGCACCTGCGGTTCTTTGGCGTGCACGTAAATCTACGTACATGGGCCTCAAGCATTTTCGAGGCCATCGAAGATCCGGCCGCGGCGGCCGGTATTCGATCCAGCGACCTTCGGCTCAGCAGTCGAGCACCATAACCACTAGACCAAGAGTCAACTTTCCTGATTGTAAGCACGTGTAATGCAACCACTCCGCGTTATTATCGGTATAGCAGTGCCCTGCACCAAAATGACCTGGTTGTGAGAAACCATATGTGGCTTCAAGCGCAACTTTCGAATCATCCCACTGAACTCATTAAATGAATAATACACAGCGGAAACCCTAAAGTGAAGGTCTTGCTTACAAAATGCTCGAGACCATTAGATCGCAGTGAACTCAGGGAATAGTGCCGGTTTTTCTAACTCATCTTGGCATATTATTTAATGTGAGAAGTAACCCGTACCTCTCTGTTCACCCCGACGGATTTCAAAAGAAGCTTCGGTGCCTACTTGAGAACACCTTTTAAGGATTCATCACTGTAAGTCTCTACACCCGAACATTCTTGTTCAGGCGACAGCTTCATAGCATGATTTCAATCTATGAAAACCACACTTGAATGAGCAATAGCATGCCACTATGTGCTTCAGAAAACATAGCGCAACAAACGAACAATACACAAGATGAAGACAGGACCGGCCTTCATCTTGTCTCTTGTTCGTTTATTGCGTTATGGTTTCTGTAGTACGATGAACCATTACGTCCATGAAAGAGCGTAAGCTTGGGCATGTTCGTAATGCATGTTTCACTTTTTTGAGCACACAAATGGACAAGGACGCAAAGCGACGCGGACACAGCGCTGTGTCCGCGTCGCGTTCCGTCCTTGTTCATTTGTGCGTTCAAAAAAGTGAGACTTTACGCTTAAACTTCCTCGCTTCCTCAACTATGTGCGTCGGCAGTATTTACATGTACAGGTGTACGACGTTGTACCATACAAGAGTGTAAAGCCGCGTGCAACGCGCTTCAATTATTCTGAGTCAACTTGCTACATTACGTGTAATGGTCGGACTTGTCGAAGCAGGCTGCTAAAATAATGCGTCAGGTTCTTGCCATGACGGCCATTTGGTTCTTACGAAACAGGATTAAGAATACGTGACGAAAAAAATTTTGATGCTGTTGAGAACATACAACACTCCGGTGTTGTGCCTATCTTATAAAAAGGTATAGTTTTTAACTGTTCCCTACGAAGCAGAAAATGTTTGATTTCATGAAAGATATCTTGTGAGGAGGAAACTTAAATCATTATTTTTACTTTTACAGGATAAACCCAGCAAGCCAATTGGCTGTGGTGGTTTTTGGCAGCCTGCTCCGAGAGAGCACCTTCGCGTAAACGTAAGTGATGGTCACTTGCGCGAGAACAGATTTTCTTCGTCTAATGACACCAAAAAGTGATCAAAAATGAAGTACACGCCTGCAGATGACACGCATCGTGTCGCTTTTATTTATTTATTTATTTATTTATTTATTTATTTATTTATTTATTTATTTATTTATTTATTTATTTATTTGCAATGCCTCAAACGCCCCAGACCGGGGGTTTCATTTGAGGGGTGGGCAATTACTCTGTGTAAAATGTGTAGACGTTCGATCACTGCTTTGAAGTTTATGAGATTGGAGTGGTATTATAACGTTCTGACTCCTGTGAACACGCAGAGACGAAAACTGCTCGCAACCGCCGGTTTACTGCGCAGGAATTGAAGTCTTAAAAAGGAACATTGCCTTTACTACTACTCCGAGAGAAAAAAAAAAATGGCAGATCCCACGCCTTTCTGGAATCGGTTTCATGCGAAGCAGTCAGCGAGTAGTTCTATGCTGCATTTTTTGGCTTTGAGCCAAGCGTTACGAGGTGGATTTGTCGGGTCAACGCTGAAGGTGTCCGTTTTTCTCAACGCTCTCGCATTTTAATTGATAGTGAGAGAGAGAGAGATAAAAGCGAAGGAAAAACACAGAGGCTGACCAGGTTGTACCCAGTTTGCTACCCTACACGAGGGGAGGGGGAAGGGGAGAAAAAAGAATAGAGAGAGCGAGGAGGAAAGAGGGAACAACTAATACGCGCACACAAACAGACAGTCACAACCGAGAAATATTTGACATCGGCTCCTCTGCGAGATGTTAAAAAAGGCTTGCAACGACTGGCTCCAAGGAATCCAGAACTTGCAGAGCGTATTGAGCTGACCGAGTTGTCATTCCGTTGAAGAGAGTGCGCATCGTGGTCATGAGAGACCTCAACACAGCGAGGACTTGTATGCTTTTGTCATGGCAATCATCTGTGGACGATGAAGCACATTGCGGAGCATTCCGCATCGGCTCTTTATGAGTGCGCAGTGGTTGCAGTGAGGGCCACGCGACATCAGCTGCCGCTTTGAAAGCCTCTGCGTCTTTTCGGCTCTCCCATTGTGATGCATTGGGCGGTGGTGGTGGCGGCAGTGGTGGTAGCTGTCGCTTAAGAGAAGTCTTACGGTCTGTCGGAGTAGGAGATCGCGGTGTCCGTTCAGATTGGGCAGCAGTAGTCTTAGCACTTCGTCGCCGACGCGAGCGTCATTGTCTATTTCTCACCACATCAGCAGCCTCTTTGTGCGTTCAGCCATCCCGTACCGTCTGTTTCATGACGCTCCATTTATTTTTCACTAATGGACAGTCCCTTGATGAGGCTTCGTGTGATCCACGGCAGTTGGTACATTTCAGGGCAGTTGCTCTGCAGGATTCCGCACTGTCTGGCTCTGCACAGCGGGCGCAAATCGCCACGTTCCTGCAGACTCCGCTCACATGACCCATTCTTTTTTACATTTACGGCACTGGAGTGGTCTTAGTGTAAATGGACAAACCACGTGACGAAAGTGTCCCACCTTCACATGTGAATGCAATATGTCACTTTTGAATACAATCTTTACACTACGCGAGTTGCCCAGACCTGAGACTTGGACGATGTTGTTATAGTCACTAACTTCCTTGATGAACATTGGAAGGTCACCACAAGGAATGGAGTTGTCGATATCGTATGTTACACCTACCACCATGTCCTTCTTAAGTGAAAGGTGAGCTTGAACCTTGATATCGTCGAAGTCTGTGACCCTGGTCAGAGCAAGCAGAGATGCCTTGTGTATAACGTCGATGGCCAAGACATTCTTGCGGGGGTTGACTCGAACACCCTTGATTTCATTTGGAGCCAGAGACTTGAGTTTCCTCGAGTTGTCAGCCGATTAAGGTGTGTCAGATTGTCCGATGGCGTGACAGACACAAATAAGACTGTGTTGTTTGTTGAAGCCACCTTGGGCTTCACAGTAGATGCGGTTGAAGCTGGTGAAGCACCCATAGATGATGATGAAAGGAACTTTATTTGGTCCAGGAGAACCTGTGGCTCATACCCGTACACCGCGGCCCATGCTAAACGGGTATGTGCCACACGTGTCTGGAGGGAAGGATTTGACGACGTACGTGGCAGGATTTTCGTTATTCATGTCATGACCAGACAGTCATATTCGTCAAATCCTCTTACCCTCCCGTACGGATATTCGTCTACACCAAGTCAAGGGGGCGATCATGAGAGCACCCAGACGTAGGCGGCTACAAAGATAGATAGATAGATAGATAGATAGATAGATAGATAGATAGATAGATAGATAGATAGATAGATAGATAGATAGATAGATAGATAGATAGATAGATAGATAGATAGATAGATAGATAGATAGATAGATAGATAGATAGATAGATAGATAGATAGATAGATAGATAGATAGATAGATAGATAGATAGATAGATAGATAGATAGATAGATAGATAGATAGATCCAAGGGCTTCTATAAGAAATACGTAGGCTTTAAAAGTAAAGCAATTCTGAGATCCAACAGACAATCAGTTATAAGGAAGAAAAGAAACAAAAACACACGAATGATCTCAGCCAGAACAAAACATTCTTGACAGTGAACGAGTGATTCAAGTTGTGATTGCGAATTGTGTGTTACAGTTGTGCTGTAGCCTTTCTGCTGTAGCTCGTTCCGATAGCCTCATATTCGTAAATAAGCGTGCGCGCCCATTGGAACGCAATTTCTGCCACAAGGCGCAGGAATGAAAGACTGCTTTCGCAGTATGGGCTTGTTTGGATGATGATGAACTCAAACAGTTGAAAAGGAAGCGAAACTATGGAGGCAATACTTAAGTAACTCAGGCTGTTTCAGACAATGCGTTTCAGTACCGCCAAATGAATAGTGTCATGTGGCTGGACTCTGTTTCGTACGTGTTGTTTCTGGTGTCTCTAAGTGAATGGACTTTGTGCTTATGTGCGTGTTATTTTGATGACTTGTCTAACTTACGTGATCTGTCCGTAGGTGTTTTTTTTTCTGTGATTTCCTTTTTCATCTCATCAATTCTCTTCTCTGTGAAAAAGAGCAGCATTCGCTATTAAAAACTCCAGCATCTCTTAGATAACATATAATTAAAAAAATCATAAGCCATCTCGAACAGAGCGCTTAGAACAAGCCAAAACGAACTCTCAATCGATAAACTCTTGCGCACATTTCTAAAGAAGGGAGTGCGCTACATGGCAGCCAGGCGTTGACGAAAAAATTCGGCAGATCCCACGTACCGTGGGAGTCGATGTTATGCGACGCATGCGGCGGGTAGGTGACTGTGGCGTAACTTTTTTTTACTGGGCGACGCGTTACAAAATGACGCTAAAGAGTTGTATATATTTTATACGCACACATCTATATGTTGAAGAACCACATATGTTATATAAGCAGTTGTTTACGGTAGGGTAACGCTGCCACTGACAACATGGGTATTACCAACACCAGAAGCGGTAAGCTGATATGTAGTGCTTATACGTGTCCCGAGAACGCACGCGCGTTTCACGAACCCGTGTGTATGTGTGCAAGAAGTTCTTGACAGTTCTTGAACAAAGGCATCATCACCGTGGTCAGTGAGTACCAGCAGCTGGTCATGACTTGTTATAGGATCCGGTCGTGATTGTGGTGAAGAAGGGTCCATGTGTATTGAAGTATGTGGTATAGTAGAGCTGTCGGAATTCGTGGATGCCTCGGTCATTTCGTCGACAAATTGTCTGCCGACAGAGCCGGTGACATGTCGGAACCTGAAGCCACCCTTCGCGCTGGTGGGGTATAGGCCGTCGAGGCTGGTAGGCCTGGATAGTGCTACGTAGACCAACATCAGTGGATGGTGTTTGTCGTATTCGTAGACTACCTGGGCGTATGTGGCCTATGTAGCCTAGTCTACAAAGCGGCTGTCAGTCAATTTGACATCATCCTCGGTCAGCATGAGGCCATCGCCGAGCCTCTTAAGAAATGAATACATGTCATATGTAACTTTCGTTAATGTATTCCTCTGGGGTCGAGCAATGCTTCAATATAGCTTGCTGAATCATAGGAATGCAAATGTTATGTTTAATAGACTGCTATAAAAGCGGAGCCAACACTGGAACTACAGACGTCAATCTGATATGACGCCCGTATCGTAGGAGTACGCATCGTAGGAGTATCGTGTAGTGTTTATTGCTTTCATGTAAAATTAGATAGCCAGCACACCAGCCACAATTCACGTTGCACCGATATTACGCCTGCGTAGGCTGTTTTTCCAAACCAATTTATAGACCTGGCGTGGCTCCGTGATAGAATACCTGACTGCCACGCAGAATGCTTGGGTTCGATTCCTGCTGGAATCCTAATTTTCATTATTTCCGTTCGTTGAGTCAACGCTGCCGATGTTGGTTTTACTTAACTGTCTAGCATTTAAGTTACCAATGTCTGTTCTCGCCGTTCCTGGGTAGACATAAACTGTCAATCACCTGTGGCGCATACCCGTACACCGCGGCCCGTGGTAAACGGGTATGTGCCACACGTGTCTAGTGGAAAGTGTTTGACGACGTACGCGACAGGATTTTAACGTTATTTATGTCATGACCCGGCAGTCATATTTGTGAAATCCTCTTACCCTCCCAATGAAATTTTGGTCTACACCAAGTTAAGGAGGCGATCATGAGAGCGCCCAGTCGTAGGCGGCTAGATAGATAGATAGATAGATAGATACTAGATAGAAACGCTCAAAGTGCCAGAGGTTCGCTAAAAAATGCTTCGCATTTAAAAAGGTTAGCGTAGACTTTTCGCAATATTGGATTCGCCAGCCTGAACGCAGGTCAGCTAGCAGAGGTTAGCCACGTGCCGTGCTGGCTCCTTTCGCTCAGCTAGCTTGCTCTTACGCAATAAGGATTGTTTGCCGCGAGCGGACCCCAGGGCATAAGTCTTAGGCTTACGTCGGGCGTGCTATCGCTCCGGTTTATTAGGACTCCGCGTAAGGGACTGCGACATCCACGATGAGCGTTCTCACAAAGCTTTTGAATACGCCCGAAGGCTTGTACGATGCGTCATTGTCTGATTCGAACTTTTTTTTAGTAGTAGAATGTAGCAAGGATGACCAAATATAGTATCTGACGGTAGATTTATCTTCATGAGACAATTTCAAGATTCTCATGTTCCTGCTTCAGCCGCTTTGAATGAAAAGAAAGAAGTAAATGAAAAGAGAAGGAAAGAATGTAGGAAGTGATGAAGGAGGAAGGAAGGAAGGAAGAGGGAAGGAAAGAGTAATTATATACTATCTAGAGTTTTACGCACTAAAAGCTCGATATGATTATGAGGCACGCCGTAGAGGAAGGCTTTGGAAGTTTTGACTAGCTGGGGCTCCTTGCGGCGCACTAATGTCAAAGAACACGGCCTCTAGCAATTGGAATCCATGTGCGAGCACCGCAGCTCGCTTCGAACCCCCGTCTTTCGGGTCAGCAACCGAGCACCGCAACTACAGGGCCACCATGGGGACGCAACAAGGTAAGGGAGCGAGGGAACGAAGGATGTAAGAACTGAAGAAAGCAAGCAAGGAAGAAAGGAAGGAATGAAGCAAGGAAGGAGGAGACAAAGATAGTAGTAAGGAGCAAATTAGGAGGGTAGAAGAGAGGGAGGGACACAAGGAAGTATAAAGGGAAGGAAGGAGGAATGGAATTAAGGAGCAAAGGTCGTAAGAAAGAAGGACAGGAATGAGGGAGGGTAGGAAGAAGAGAAGGAGGGAATGATGCAAGTAAGGAACAACGAAAAAATGAAGCTGGAAAGGGAGAACGAAGGAAGTAAAGAAGTAGGGCAGGGAGAAAGGGCGAAGGAAGTATGGAAGAAAGGAAGCAATTAAGAAAAAGGGTATGAAGGAGGAAGGGAACGAGGAAAGCAAGGAATTAAGAAAAAGAAGGAGGGATGAAAGGAAGGAAGAAGGGAACGAAGGAATTACGGAAGAAGGGTAGGAAGTGAAAAATAAGGATAAAAGGAAGTAAGCAAGACGTGAAGGAAGGAAGAGTGGAATGAAGGAACTATGGAAGAAGGGTAGGAAGGAGGAAAATAAGGATGAAAGGAAGTAAAAAAGAAGTGAAGGAAGGAAGAAGGGCGCGAAGGAAGTAAGGAAAAAGGGCAGGAACGAGGGATGGAAGGAATGAACGAAGAAGGGAACGAAGGAATGAAGGTGGTCAACAGAGCTAAACGCTACGTTAGTTGGTGACTCATTATCATATCGTATGGTGTGGTAGCGCACTTTTGACGAGGACAAAGGGGACAAGCGAGCGTCACGTCTTTCTTGTCCCCTTTCTCCTCTTCTAAAGTGTGCTACTTCACCATACGGTATCATAATGAAGTAAGGAAAGAAAAGTGAGGAAGGAGGAAGGAAGAAGGGAACGATGGAAGTAAGAAAGAAGGGCATGAAGGAGGAATGGAATGAGAGAAGCAAGGTAGTAAGGAAGAAGGAATGAAAATAATGAGGGAAAGAAGGAACGAAAGATGCAAGCAGCAGTAGAAGTAAGGAACGAGGCATGGAAGAAGGAAAGGAAGGAGCGAGGGAAGAGAGAAAGGAATGAAGGAAGAACAGAGGTTACGAAGGAAACAAGGAAGAAGAGAAATAAGAAGGAAATGAAGGAAATAAGAACAATGGTTAGGAAGGAAACAAGGAAGAAAAGAAGGAAGAAGGGATGGAAGGAAGGAACGATTGAGGGAACGAAGGACGCAAGGTGTAAAAAGAGGAAGGTGGAAGGCAAGGAGGGAACGACGGATATAAGAAAGAAGGGCAGGAAGAAGATAGGGAAGGCAGAAAATAAGGAAGAAAGGTAGTAAGAAAGAAGTGAAGGAAGGAAGTAAGGAAGAAGAGCAGAAAGGAGGGACGGAGGGAAAAAGGGAAGAAGGGAAAATTTGTCAATCAAGGTTCAAAGTTACGCATGTCTGCCAACCTGCATTTCACTTTGATGCCTAATAATTATTCGTACAGCAAATTATTTTTTTTCTTTCTTTTGTGTAGAAGTTGCGGATTTGTTGGTGAACACCTAGGTAAAATAATTGAAGCATACATGTGGCACGTATGAGTACAAAATGAACGGAGACGACATTTCTCTCAGATAAATTGGAGGCTGTCCAAAGAAAAGAAACTACACAATGAACATTAACATTTCCTGCGTTCTTTTTCATTGGGAAATGTCCACGAAGAACTGGTATTGTGTGATGCGTATGCATAGAAAACCTTGACATGTAGCACAAAGTAGTTCTTCATCGCAGGAAGCATCTATAATAGAAATGTAAACGATGTATATTATTTGATGGTGGCATATGCCACCGCCGAAACATCAAGAAATTGCGGTGAGGGATAGTAGCATACAAGGAGAAAAGACTGCCGGATTTTCTTTTTTTTATGAATTCGCGCTTGAAAACTCTCATGGTAGCAATTTTTAGCAGAGCCCCGTTACTAAAATGCAGGAATAAAATTCGAGAATATTGCCTTCGCTGCGGCGACGTTCAGCTCTTCCACACGACACACACTTTTTCTTTACAAAGGAGATTGCCTCCTCGCCCCAAACAAGCGCTCACTGCGAAAAATAGCAGACGATACAGCCTAAGGCATAATAGTGCATTAAACGTAGTCAGCTATTGAGGCGCGGCTTTAAGTCATAACTAAAGCTGTTATATTTATTATCCGTCACTACTTCCCTGATGGTGCTTTCCGCCAACACTCACTCCAACTTTTTAGCGACGTTCTCAGGAGGTTCACGAGTGGCCCATCGCATCGAAGTTCTTCGGCATCGCATCCCTGTATAGGCCTGTAAAGTTTCGTAAAGACATACGGAATTAATACTCCAAGCCAGGGTACATTGAGAAGGGGAGAAGTGACTTACGAAGAGAGAAAGCTTCAGATCGCAGAGCCGGGACTTTGCTCTTTTCGACAAACTAGCCAAACGTGCCCGCTGAAAATAGATTCTGTCTCCTCTCCAATGGAGGCGGGTACGGTAACATGTGAATGCTCTAACGTGCTAATGCCCCTTGCTACTATGGCAAATGCGATACGCCACCGTTGCATTCATGCAAATTAGGATTACACAAAATATTTCGAGAACCACTCCGTCAGGCCATTGGATACGCGATAATCTTGCGATAGCAGCAAATGTGGCTGTTAGTGAACAAAAAAAGCATATTCTTAAAACAAAATTAAAGTCTGCTCGAATGATTGAATGTATGAACACACTACCTATGCAGTGCATTTCGCTCATTTTGAAAAGCTGTCCAGACGGTCATTGAATCTAGGCACATGCATGGGGACGCTTTTGCCGTCAAAGCTAAAAGAGAACGTTCTTCTTTGGCGTTAGCTAGAAACAGATACTGTAAAAGTATTGTTTTTCCTACTTCATAACCTTTACTAAATACCAAATACGTCAGTGCAGTAGAGAGATGTGCTCCTACCATATGACCATATATGGCCACTGATATCGATTCTGTGTCGCTAGGGCAAAATTTCGGTCTTTCAAAATACCGTCATTTGATCTCTAGGCACTTCGATAGATTCCTGTTTCATTATCGGAACTGAAGGATAACATGCTTCTTCAGAGTTAGCTAGAAACAGGCACTCCAAAAGAATCTCTCTTTGTATATCGCTATCTGCACAAAAATGTGGTCTGGACTAGCACTTCAATGTAGTAGGCAGCTATCTTCGTTCCATGCTGTCACATATAGACACTGATATCGATTCTCTAGCGCTACGCCAAAGATTTGGCCGTTGGAGATATACCATAAAATTATCTCCTATCTTGCTTTGAAATTATTACTAAAAAATTCACCGACGCTTAAGATACTGCTTAACGCAAATTCTTAGTGCAACTGTTTAGGTGCTTTGACTTTGCGTTAAGTTGAGGCGCGACTGCTTCACTAACCCGGGGACCACGGAAGGCAGCGCGTGGGCGCGTTCCACAACAACCGCCGCAGACAGTCCTCCGTTCATGCAGTGCTTCATTTCCATATATGGTATTGGTGGACGCCCTCACAGCATACCTTAGTGATGATGACATCGTCAACAGCCCGAATGCGAGCACTACTGTGGCGCCGCGGATGGCCGCCTCGAAACCAGTCGTCTCGCCGCCGTCGTTCCCTCCTCTTCGCGCTCTTCCCGCTATTGCCGTCTTTCATCCTCCGCTGCGCTCCGCGTTCGCTCTCTTCCGTCCGCGTTCGCTCTGCCGGTTACGACGATGCCGACGCCGCTTCACGCAGAAACTGGCACCTAAGAGCTACGCTCTAAATGTTGTTTATTATGGGTGAACTTGTGCCCGGAAAACTAGGTGCAAAAAATTGGGGGACCCTTAAGGTTCGCCTTTAAGAGTTGAACGCAATAGCGAAATCCGGCCCCTAGTGCGCACTTCAACCACTAAGTGCATACTTATTCATGTGTATTGTTACACACACACGCACACAGACACACACGCGCGCGCGCGCGCGAATGGTACATACAAGTTTTTGATCTGAAGCAAGTGTCGCATGACCTCCAAGATACACGTCGCACGCTCGCCATCTCGAAGGCCATGACGAGTCTCTCAATGCCTCACAGATGGCAGCACATTATCAAGCGTTTGCTGTTTGCTTGATCAACGTCTCCTCTGGAAAGCCGGCGTTGGCTTGATATGTTTTCCGCTAGATGGACATAGTTGTCCATTTTGAGAGCTGTTTGAAAGTTCGTGTGTTTTTAGCGGCGATGGCTGCACTATCCCGGCCTTTTTCGACGTAGTTTGATGGCCTCCCAAATGCGCCTACAAATCGCCGAATGGGCTCGTTTTCGTCGTGACAGCTGTCGAACAAAATGCGTTAAGGAGACTCCTTCCACTACATGGCATTTATGTAGTGTTTTTTCCCGAAGCAGCTGCAAGTAACATCGTGGCTTTGTGGTAGGACACCTGCTTCCCACGCGAACGGCCCGGGTTCGATCCTCAATGGGACCGAAAATTTTATTCTTTATTTTATTTGCATCTTTCTCGATTTTTCGCTCACGGACGATTTTTCGCTCACAACCAACGGTGCCGACACCGACGGCGGAATCTCTGCGATACGAGCTCTCTAACGCTATCGCGTTAAAACCTAAGAGCCCGCTAGAGCGTTCCACACACAGTGTCACTTCGACCAAGGCGTTGCTTCGGCCAACACATGTCTTCTTTTTCTTCCAAACCTCGCAGGTCAACCCTCTTTCTCGTGCCTGCGCACAAAAGGCATGCGTTGCGCTGTGATAAGAGGGGCGAGCAGCCACGAGTCATTGCTGAGGCTAACACAGCGTCTCGCTGCGCTCCGCATTCGCTCTCTTCGTCCTCGTTCGCTCTATCGGTTACACCGACGACAGCGACACCGCTGAACGCAGCAACGGGCGCCTAAGAGCTGCGCTCTAAAGCCTGCGTCTACACTAGCGCTCAAGTCTAATTGACAGCTCCCCTTTTTGCTGTCACAAAGAGCGGCTCACACTGATGAAATTATTCTTTGGCAAACTTTCGTCCGCTGAATATACGTGAAGGCAACTTTCGTTGAGCAGGTTTTTCAGAAGTGTTAGCTCCCAATTGCATCGTCCATCAACGAAGGACGAAGTGTACGATTCTTTTTTGTAATATTATTTCTGGCTCATTTTGTCGTAAGCTGGTCAACGGCGCTCTCCGGCCAGGAACAGAAAATTGAAAATATTTAACTGTGGGTATGTCTGCCCTACGTTAGTTTCTTTACTAACGGTTTATTTCCTTCGAACACTTGAAATATGTTTCGTAGTCTTCGTCGAATTTTGAATGCTTTGTATGAATTGGTTCGCAGTTAACGGGGATTGTCGCTGTTAACCTAGACTTTAAAATACTTTCAGGTTTACAACTGAGGGCAACGAAATATCGATTCAGTTTTGTATAGACAGATGAAAAGCACATACGACAATGAGAGTTTCCCCGCCAAATGGAACGATGTGCCTCATAAGGCAATCTACGCGCTTTTTCTTTCTTACACAGTATCAGCATATCTACCGAGACATAGCTGAGTAGTTGAGAGCTGATGAGTTAACTTTTTAAGCTATATTTGAGTATTGTTGTTGTTTGCGGTGCTGAGTGGCACAGACTATCCAGAGGGTTTCAGATGAATTAAAGGCATCTAGTCGATCCCAAGACAAGCCATAAACGTATGCGACAATTGGAACGGCAAGATGGGTTCACATTCCGGTTGACGTGAAATTGCGTGCAGCGCCATGCACTTCGAACGATACTAATGTCGCTGAACGCTGATAATGGTTCTTGGTTAACCATTGGTACAACTTCGCAATGACTATTTCTCTATTTTTCTTATCTTTAGGCTTAGATCTCGCTTGACAATTTTCTCTATAGAACCCTCTGGTCATTACGCTTCTATTCCAGAGCTTCGCTGCGTGGGTCAGTTGCCAGTTGCTTCTGCGTGGGTCAGAGGTCGAGCTCATTGTACGCGCTATCCTTCCGGTGCGGTGCCTCGACATCACGCTCTAGTTATTTGCTTATCCAATAAAGCTGGAGCCTCATCTTCGTTATATGAGAAAATTCACTTAAAAGAGGCTTTCTTGTATGTTTTTCGTGTCGTTCTGAGAACTCAAACACCCGCCCTCGCGCAGCGAGCGAGGAAAGACACATTTTTTTCCACTAATTACTGAGCGAGCATTGAGAGCGCCTACGCCGAAGACAATCAATGTTTCGGTTCGCTTTCAGGACGCCTTTAGCATATCCAGCACGTGCAGTTACAGCAACACAGGGCGTAATTTCAACCACAAAAGAGCATCGCCGCTTGCAGCAGACTCCTTCAGTTTTTTTTTTCCTTCAAGCCTAATTTGCATAAAGGGTCAGATGGCTTAGTGACATCTTTTAGCCGCTAAAGAGCACATACACAAAGCAAAGAAACACATAACGACAGGAAGGGTGGCACTTCCAACTGTGTTGAGTTGGAAGTGCCGCCCGTCCTGTCGTTGTGTGTTTCTTTGCTTTGTGTATGTGCTCTTTCGCGGCTAAAAGATGTCACTAAGCAAGTACCAACTATGCCAACAAACAGTCTTGTTAAAACATATAGTCAGATGGCTAATTCAGAACACGAAGCGTAATGAAATGCTGATGAGATTCTGCTGTTCTAGTCTTGCACCGTTCCCACAGCACACGTTTCTCACCTCGCCAGTGATCCGCAGGAAGTCGCATGCGCTCTTGTCTGAACTGATCATTTTAAATACTTTCATTCTATCTATCTATCTATCTATCTATCTATCTATCTATCTATCTATCTATCTATCTATCTATCTATCTATCTATCTATCTATCTATCTATCTATCTATCTATCTATCTATCTATCTATCTATCTATCTAGCCGCCTTCGTCTGGGTGCTCTCATGATCGGCTCCTTTACTTCATGTAGACCAAAATTGGCATGGGAGGGTGACAGCATTTGACGAATATGGCTGTCGGGTCATAACATGAATAACGTGAAAATCCTGTCGCGTACGTCGTCAAACCCTGTTCCTCCAGACCCGTGTAGGTACGTACCCGTTTACGACGGGTCGCGGTGTAGGGGTATGCGCCACAGGTGATTGCCAGTTTATATCTACCCAGGAACAGAGAGAACAGACATTGGTAACTTAGATGCGAGAGCGTTAAGAAAAACACACATCGGCAGCCTTGACCCGACGAATTTAAAGAATGAAAATTAGGATCTCAGCAGGAATCGAAACCAAGCATTCTGCGTGGCAATCAGGCATTCTACCATAGAGTCACGCCAAGTCTATAAACTGGTTTCGAAAAACAGCCTACGCAGGCGTAATGTCGGTGCGACGTCACGTGTGGTTGCGTTGCTGGCTATCAAATTTTGCAAGAAAGGAATAAACACTACGTATTTACTCCTACGATAACGGCGTCACATCAGATTAACGTCTGTGGCTCAAGTGTTGGCTCCGCTTTTATAGCAGTCTAATAAACAATACATTAATATTGCTATGATTCAGCAAGCTACATTGAAGACTGATCGACCCCGGAGAAATACATCAACGATAGTTGCGTATGATATTCACATCATCGCACTGTAAAGCGCATTTAGTCCTCCAGAACGACGCAGTGTCATCTTCATTTCTTACGAGGCTGGGCGATGGACTCTTGCTGCCCGAGGATGATGCCAGATTGACTGACAGCCGCTTTGTAGACTAGGCTACGTAGGCCACATGCGCCCAGATAGTCTACGAATACAACAAGCGCCATCGACTGATGTTGGTCTATTTAGCACTATCCAGGCCTACCAGCCTCGACGGCTTATACCTCACCAACGCGAACGGTGACTTCAGGTTCCGACATGTCGTGGGCTTTATCGACAGACAATTTGTCGATGAAATGACCGAGGCATCCACGATTTTTAACAACTGTACTATACCTCACACTTCACTACACATGGACCCCTCGTCACCGCGATCACGACTGAATCCAACAATAAATCAGGCCCAGCTGCTGGTGCTCGCTGACCACGGTGATGATGACCTTTAACAACAACTGTCAACGACTTCTTGCACACATGCACACGGGTTTGTGAAACGTGCCTGTGTTCTCCATCATAAGGGACAATATAAGCATTGCATATCAGCTTACCGCTTCCGGTATTGGTAATACCCACGTTGCCGTTGGCAGCGTTACCCAACTGTAAACAACTGGTCCTACAACACATATGCGGCTCTTCAACGTATATGTGTGCGTATCAAATTTATACAAATCTTTGGCGTCATTTTGTAACCTTTCGCTCAGTAAAAAAATTACGCCACAGTCACCTTTCCGCCGCACGCCTCGCATAACATCGAATCCCACGGTACGTGGGATCTGCCGAATTTTTTCTTATTCGTTCATTCTTCGAACTGCCAAATACTTGAACGACCTTCCTGCTCACATTGCGGCCCCTACTTCCACGCGCGTGTTCAAACAGCATTTACCAGATCCCATTGGAATAATATCAACGAGTTGGTGAACTAGGTTATTGGAACAATGAGAACTGACCACACACAGAAAGCGTGCACCCCTTACTTTCGTGTATATTAAGCGATATATGAGCATACTATGTTTAGTTATACTAATTATTAAACTAATTAAACTAATTGGTGTCGGCTCCTTTGAGGCCGAACGAGCTGCCAAGAGCAGGAGGTATACTTGGAGACCTCATTCTGAGACGATCGCCAAAGTGGTCCCTGTCTTAATCGGCCATAATATACAAAGGATCTTCCGCGAAACCAACGCCCGCTCTCTCTTTGATATTCACAAAAATGCCAGCCTACATCTCCTTCACGGATGTCTATTTTATTTATGTTGTGTGAATTTATCGCCAGAATTGAAAATGAAGAACTTGTTTATCTAGAAGAAAGAGCGCACGACTGACTTATTTCATTTTTTTACATCACAGGGCTAGCACTAACAATACAACGTGGATTGGTTAGTGCAATGTATGTTTAAACGATCAGTGAATTTGATAAGTTCTTTAAAATCAACGAATCGCCGCAATGAAACAGGGCCACAGTGACGAAGAGAGCGAACGGACAATGACGGCTCATTTATGCTAATGTGCATTGTATAGTAACAGATTATATATTTAAGAGTTTAAATACGAACAAGCGCGAGCAATGACAGCGACTGTACTACGCACCTACGTAATGACGCGCAACATGCCTTATCATGGGTGTCTATCTTTACAAAGTTCAGTTAAGGCTGTTGCTATGAGACGACAGGCACGATGCACGCAAAAGGCATGCATCAAAATGCCAGCGGTGTCCTAAATAATTTGATTTGCTGGTGCCACGGCTCTTCGCTAGTCTTCCGATAGTTCATAAATCTATTGCCCCATGCAATTTAATTTTCTTCGTCACCGTTTGCGCTCTTAATACGACAGCGAGGCTATCGCAGACTAGTAATGCCTCATCACTCTTTGCGCAAGTGACGTACGCTTCGAGGCGGCTTTTGGTCTCACCAAAGTGAGTCTGCAGCGTGTCTCCTAATGCAATATTTATAGAGGGAGACTAAAGCTTTTCTTTCAAAAACACGCTTTTTAGATCCTCTCAGAAGGTCTTCTGCTACCTGTAGTGCTGCGGGATGCATTTGAAAAAAAAAATGTAAGACAGGCTGATAAGGTATCCGTTGCAATCTTGCATAACTGATAGAGTGCTGAACTTTCGTGTTAACATCTCGAGTTACTGCATTACTCTTGTTACTCAGTTCGACAGCCTTCACAGCGGGGAGTGCGCATACTATTTCTGACAGAAGATCCTCGCGTACGCAGGGAGTATTAAAAAAATACATAACTAAACAAGGACAGCCTTTTGAGGCTTTGCCTCGAGGGACTTTCCGAGGTCTAACCTCAGAGTTTACCGTGTGATCATCTCGGCAAACATTCAGAAAAAAAAAACGTTTGGTTGCTTCAGCTTCCACACTTGCCTAACTTGCCTAACCATCTTTTACGTGTGGGGCTATGTAGAAGCAAGCAAGGCCCTTTCCTTTTTTGTTTTTGTTGATGACACTCATATCAATATAGATGGAGAAAGATACCGGTCAATATGAACGGGTATAAAATTTCGCGGTATTGATTACACCGTCGCGGTGTCACCGCATATTTGCGTCAGACTCTGCCCTCTGGCGCTGCTGAAATTGAAGAGGAGCTTTATCTTGCTATGATAAAAAGAAACTAAAGCCTGACTAGATCTATGTATAGGTGAGTACGTTGAGCTTCCGAGCAATACGAGGTATACAATTTCGTTAAAGTACCAAGTAAGGCGGGTTGGTGCATCTTTGCTAGAAAACTGCAGCGCAAAAAGACACCGGGACGAAACAAGACGACTGTCAGCGCCCGTCCTTGTCGTCTTGTTTCCTGCCTAGGTCTATTTGCTTTCGCTGCAGTTTTTTAGCAAAGGCATGCAATTTCATTCCTCGTTTAATCAAATGACAACTTTTAAGCGCGCGAACGCATTTTGTCCGTGAACCGTGATAGTCTTAAGTATCACTTGTCTATGAGCACTCACTGACAGATGATTGATACACTTCCTAATTTATTAATTTTATCGGCCCCATCTATTCCACAGATCTGTAATATGATTGATGTAATATGTGTCTCACTATTCTTGCAGTTACTTGCTTCTAAGTACGAGTTCTCCATGGCCCAAATCTTGGCCTCGATTCACTACGACCCGAAAGTCACCGGTTCGATCGCGTCTGAAGAAATCCACGTTCAGAAGCTTAGTGTCGCAGCCACATAGCTACAATGGTGCACCGATAATAACGATATGGAGTTTAAAGAACATATTTAGAATCGTAAATTATTTTGGCTAAGAAACTTGGTTGTAATGGTTGGCCATGCTTTCAGGTCGCTTACGTCTACTAATTTGTATATTTTTTTTTTGCGCTCAGTTGTTGGCAAATCGACCAATCATCGTGATTTCCACAGTCAGCAGCACTTCGTTAGCCGTGATTAATACCACTCTCTCTGGTTCGGCAGGCATCTGCTCACTCCCCCTTAGTCACAGTGGGCGGCTGCGCTCAATATGCGCGCGTGCCCCTCTGTCAGACGGAGGGTCTCAGGAAAATGCTGGAAGTGTATATGGGGACGGTCGTAGGAAGTTCTTGCATTATGCAAGAGCCATTGCCCCCCCCCCCCTTCTCTTTACGGCCTCTTCGCCCCAGCCGTTCTACGCAATTTTCGAGGGATATTCAAGTGCCATCCCTCTCTAGAGGCTGTAGTGTTATTGACTAGGTCGCCCACCCCCTATCCGGGTCACTGCGACGCACCCAAGTATGGCACCTGTGCATTCACTTGAGGACGGCGCTCAAAATCAAGCACCAGGTGTCTATTCTACCTAAAAGTTACAACATGAAAGAAAAAAATTCCACAGCATATCCACGGGGTGAATGATGATGAGTGGGGCGAAGCTCTCGTACGGCAGGATCTTGGCGGCGGCGTCGCGCAGCTTCACGCCCAGTACGTCATCAACGACGTGAGATCGGGCCAGTTTATACTAAAGGGTCAATGAGAGTCATGGCGACTTGCAGCTCACTTTAATTTTACATGTACGCTGTGAATTTTTATTGTTTAATCAGCACAGGAGAAATCTCACCAGGCACTACCTTGGAGGTAAACAATGGCTGCTAATGGGGAATGAGAGACCGAAGAAGTCGGCTCTTAGCTAACACTTACACTTCTACTTCTACTAACGTTTCCTACTGGAACATGCCAATGGCTGCTAATGGGGAATGAGAGACAGAAGAATTCGGCTTTTAGTTAACGCGCACGCTGCGAATTTTTTATTGTTCAACAACGCACAGGAGAAATATCCCACCGGCACCACCTTGGAGGTCAAGATCTGGTACTAGCGTTAAGACTGGTTACGCACTACATACAGGGGACGAACGGGTGCCACTATTGGCCTCGATATCTTGGAGTGGCGCCCTCTCGCGTGCGACGTCAGAGAGGGGACTCCGCTCTCAACCGCGCTGCAGCAGCCGCTGCTCCTGTATGCGGATCGTCTGCTTCGGGCGGACGATCCGCATACTTTGACGAACGAACAGCCTCGCGACGGTCAACTAACGCCTGCAAGGAATGTTTTCGAATGTAATCTTGAACTTGTTTTAGTGGCGGCCTAATCGACAAGGCCAAGAAATCCCCCAGATGGCCGACGAGTGCGCCGATGTCACCGACCGCACTGCTGGTAAGAAAGTGAAACTCTGTGTGAGTGTTCTCGCTCGTTATCTTGTTTCCTCCGTACGATACTTATTAGTTTGGGTGGTGCTTTCAATATTTCAGTAAGCGTGCCGTTCTCCAGCATCTACAAGTATGTAGATAAAGCTTGTGAAAAGTAGCGGTGCCTCATCGAGGGCGAGGCGGTGTACGACGCAGACCACGTTGTTGAATGCGCGGTCGAGGCCGTCAACAGAGATTGCATCGCCGCCGCAGCTCTCGTCCTGCAAACAAGTGCGCAAGTGCCGCCTTGTTGCACTCCCCCCTGCCGATGCCCATGATCGCAGTTTGTCCCATAATGTTGGTTCAGTGAGAACGATATTACGTCGTAGTTCCTATTATTACCGCACAGGGCCGTCGCATGCGTATTAAAATATAACAAATAGTTAATCGCTGATTATACCACGCACAGGGCCACAGAGATTAACGTGGCAAAGGCAAGCTGGGTCCAGTTTCACGCCACGCAGCCTAACGAAACGCTTAAAGAGCTCCGCTTTTAAAAAAAGTGTCTGCACTGCCTCAGGTGAAAACTTTTAGAGAATGTGCACTGAAGAGCGGCAACAGGTTTTGCTTATGACTTTATCATAAGCAGTCCGCTAGGCGCGCGCTTGCCTTCATAAGTAAAATACATATGTACGCCATCCAAATGCAGCCGTAGTCTCAGATATCCTGCGCCGCTCAACTGAGCTCACGAGGCGCGCTTTCCAGCAAGGCGATTCGGAGGCCGCATCGTCGGCTCCTTGTCTAGGGGCCTTCGCGGCAGGCTGTGGGACGGCACCGCACCAGGTGTAAGTCGCCTATGCTTATAGCCTGCGTGCAATAAACGCCGTCAGTATTGGCGAGGCGCTTAAACATGGTCACAAGCTTACCTAAGAGTCGCGCGTACGGTGGGTAGTAGAAGTCACTGTCCGCGAAGTGCTTGCTGCACACGGTCGATGAAGGCGTGGGGCGCTTTCCCATTCTGAGCTTGCGATGCACTTCTTCTTCAGATTTGGTTCCTTAGGGTAGTTGTGAAAGCTAACGCCTTTTTCACGAGCGGACGAAGTACACTGAGGCACGGAGCAGTACTTCACCATTGCGCAGCACTCGCCGCGGCGACAAGCGGCCGCAGTTCTAAAAAACAAAGAGTTGTAGTTTTAAATGAACGTTAAAAGCAGTCCCATGGTTGTTCGAACAGCGTTAGTAGCCACCATACGCAAGATAACCAACTGAACTGCTTTTTTGTTGAGATTTACCACAACGGTGGTTTCAACACGGCGCTGGGCCTACGTAGCAGACGAAAGCGCGCAAATCCCCGCTCTGACGTCATACAGGCGCCGTTCGCAGCGCCGCCATCGGTCGCACACCAGGC
The DNA here is from genome assembly GCF_013339695.2 of Rhipicephalus sanguineus. Classification (NCBI taxonomy): domain Eukaryota; kingdom Metazoa; phylum Arthropoda; class Arachnida; order Ixodida; family Ixodidae; genus Rhipicephalus; species Rhipicephalus sanguineus. Next base: position 50,492,320 of record NC_051184.2, read on the forward strand.
CAATAAGAAGCTTCGCCCCTAAAAAGCTGAAATAGTTGGAAACACACCAGTTTTACAAAAGAATATCCGCCTGTGTTGTCGTTTAGTCTTTAGCGTGATCTTCATTTAGACCACTTCTTTCATAGTGAACCATTTCCGCGGTTCAACATACCTGCCGTGTTTTAAGGAGATGCAGGGGAAGGCGACCTCCTGGTGAGGTCGAACACATGCGTATAAAGCTTCGGAATACCAGCGTGATAGAAAGCAAAAATAATTTTTCCCTGCGAGCTACGATTCGCTTGCTTGCGTATCGCTGTCTGCTATTTGCAATTTAGGCTGCTTTTCAGAATTTGATTTCAAACATTTGCGATACATCAGCTAAAGTTAAAAATTCTTCAACGAACCATCCAGTTGAAGTCTCCATGCGTACCAGCGCTGTACCCAACATCGTTCGAGATGTTCAGTAGCTGGAGTTTATGTGATTATTTCAGTGGTGCTCCACACTGGCCATCTCAGTATTCGAATCGCGTGCGTTAACAAGTACTTATGTAAAAAGAGTGCCAAGAGACAGAATTCCACTATAAACCAACAAGCCCGCAAGAACATCCTACTCCGGCTGGATACTATTGTCTGTGCCTGCGTACTTGGCGTGATATTAGCAGCTGAGCTGTCTAAGCTTGAGCTTGGTCCAACGGTGTTCGCAAAACCTCGGCCACTGAAAGCTGATATGTACCAAGCAGCTCCTAACACAGCATGGCCATGCGTAGAGTCGTATAGCAATGTGGTGGGAAAAGGTACTGAATGTGAGGAGTGATGTGAGGGCGAGGTGGAGGAAAAGGAGGAGGGGCGATGGTCATGCATAGCATAGCCGTGTATAGTATACTATAGTATAGTATAGTATAGTATTGTATTGTATTGTATTGTATTGTATAGTATGGTATAGTACAGTATAGTATTGTATATGAAAGGGTGGGAAAGGGAAGTGAATGTAAGGAGGAGTGATGTGGGGGTTCGGAGGAAAAAAAGAAGTAGGGGAGAGGTTAAGGCATAGCATATGTCTTGTTTGTATGTATAGCAAGGGGTGGAAAAAACGAGTGAGAGTGAGCAGGAGGGAAATCAGAAGAAGCCAGCCACCACCTGTGTTGCTTCCCCAGTCTGCGCACCACTAGCTGCCCAATATTTTTTTTTTGTGCAGTATCAATGACGATTTACAGGTTATCGCGTCGTGGATACGATAAAAAACATGATTTCAGTGAACAAGCGGGGAAAGACAAGCCAGTTGTTACGCATTGCCAAGTTACAGCGTCCTGATCTCTTCCCGTCTTAAGTGTTGTTTTCTTTTTGTTTTCAATTCAACGAAGTCCTATCAACTCTTTCATAAAGCGTGATTCAAAGAATACGTTAGTTTCGAAATGCCATCAGCAAAGATATCTAGGTTTATTGAAGGAATTGCGTAGCAAGAGTAAAACGACCGAATACTTATGCACTACTAGAGGGAGATTAACGCTCTCTCATATCAACATATAGATACATAAAAAGTTGTTTCCAGTTTGTTTGTTTGGTTTATCTTTTTTTTGTATCGTCACTTCTCTGAAGGGAATACGACCACTCTTTCGCAGTCGTTGAAAAAGCAAGGCACAGTAATTTCGATCGCCAATCCTGATGTTTGTGGAAGGACCCTACGCGAATTGTATAACCTTGTAAGACAGTCTCGACGCGACAGTATCAAGGACGCCTTGAGATCACCAGTCCCCAGGAGAGGCTGTATGCACACAGACGGCCACAGGAGCAACTTTCGGCCCGCCTAGCACATATTGCGGACGATAAACTGCGGCACTGCAATCGCAGGCACGCATACACAAACCGGAAAGTAAAAAAATAAATATTTGTCAGTGACAGAACACAGAATACAAGTCGGCCGGGTAAGCGCGACAGAATCCTATCTATATTGATCGCCTTTGACGCACGATGTCAGCTTCACGCTGAATCACTTTGACCCTGTCGCGCTGGAAAGCACATATTGAAGGCCGTCCATCGTATGTTGGTCACCACGCGTTACTGACCTTCTGCGCAAACATTAACTTGCAGCGCGTGACGTGAACGTAGTCTTTATGACTTTCGTTTTCTTTTATAGGCAAGTAAGAAGGGTACGCAGGTTAGAGCAAGCGACACAAGTTCGACTTACGCATGATGTGGTACTCCGGTATATTTCCTAACAGCGCTTTACGAGCAAGGCTTCGACGATATTCTTACAATCTAAATCTTTATGAGTACTTGGAATGTTCATAATGATTTTTAAGGCGCAAAGCAGGACAAACACAAGAAAGGACACGGGACGGAGCACGGACGGAATGTTCTTCGAGGTCCTTATGTAACTGCATCTGCATAGAGCCTTTCATTAAATTCCATCACTATATATATATATATATATATATATATATATATATATATATATATATATATATATGCACGCATGAAGGACAGAAGTGTTAATTTTAAGGGCTCGTTTTTCTTTGTTATACACAATATTATTGAGCACTAACAGACAATAATGCCAAGGAAAGTACGCGTATAGGGGATGTTATTAGTAGTAAATGTAATGTAAATGTGAAGAAAGAAAGAAAAGTGGACCGAACCTGCGACCTTCGAATAACGCGTCCGATGCTCTACCAACTGAGCTACCGCGGCGGCCATCCCGACCCCCCCCCCCCCCCGTCCACTTTATAGGGTGTATATTAACACTTCTTTCCTTCATTCATAGCGAGGGTCTCGTTCTGGCAGAATTGATGCTTTCAGGTAGTATGCGAGGGATTATTGGTCAGCTGCCAGCTCGTAATAAGTTCACGTGCTACGTGACGCCAACAGGCAGAAGAAAAGAGTGTTCCACACTCGCCGTCATGGCTACTGGCGGCGCTGACTGACGCTCCCACGTTTAAATGCACACATATACCCTATAAAGTGGACGGGGGGATGGCCGCCGCAGTAGCTCAGTTAGTAGAGCATTGGACACGTTATTCGAAGGTCACAGGTTCGGTCCCAGCTCACGGCAAGTTATCTTTTCGTCCACTTTTCTTTCTTTCTTCACATTTACATTACATTTACTACTAAAAACATCCCCTATACTTTCCTTGGCATTACTGTATGTTAGTGCTCATTAATATATACATGAAGTTACTCATGTCTAACAAACAAAATTAACTAATAATTCATTAACTCACGTTGCGGCCTTGGTCGGAGTCACTCACAAAGTCAGAATCACTCTGACAAAGGCCGGTCCACCGGCGGCAACGTGAGTTAATAAATGAATCAGTTATTTTTGTCTGCTAGACGTGTGTATCTTCATTTGCGAATACTCATTCGGGTTCAGCGAGCATACTTTTCTACCGACTATATATATATATATATATATATATATATATTACAAACGCATTCGCCTTAGCACTCAGTTCATTCTAGCTTGTAACAAAATGAGTGATAATGCAACGACCAGTTAATTTAGCTCGCGGGATTCGCAGCACGCTTCTCTATGGGTAAAGTTTATTGTGTTTAGTGTCAGCCTTTCCCCATCTTCTATACTTTCTTTTTCAGCTGCGAATTTGCTTTCGCGACACCACGGTGACCGACCAGTGGCCGGCCCATGAGTTTCCCTAAACCCGTAATAAATATTTTTTCTTTTGCATTTGCTGCCTCAGTGTTTATTATAATTAAATGCCAGACGAGTTCGTTGTCACGAAAAGCGTGGGCACTAGAGTTTCCGGTCCTTAATTGCACCGTACTGGAGCCGTGCACAAACAACTTAGACGTGCGCAGCTTTGCTAATCAACTTGTCAAGCTTTTCAGGCGCTTCTGTACGAAACAGATTAATTCGATAACGAGTCCAGAGTCTATAGGTCAGTGAATAATTCAACTTTTTTTTCACCGCCACCATCCAACGCGCCCAGCGCAATTATCGAAATATAATAACCGCGATTAAAAAAAAATAAACGTGTGTGAGAGAGCGAAAGATAGAATGCACTGATAACCTTTCGAGCGCTCATAAAAAGAAGCAAATCGATGCGAGCGTGAATATTCATGCGAACTAAGTCGGTTCTGGTTTGAAAATACTACAATTCTGTACATCGTAATGTAATCTTCTAATCAAGTCACCAGTGGTTAGGTTATAGAGAGCTTGTCTTTTATTCTACCATGAAAAACTCGGGGAAGTATGTGCAGTGCTCGTAGTGTCTTGTTCTGATGAAGGTCTACGTTTTATAATAAATAGAACACCACTGCTGTAATTCTATGCCGAGCCTGTCTTTTTTTTCTTTTTTGTAATGCCCATTATGCGTCCGACTGCTTGCACTGTTGCTAACGTACGTACGTCTGATAAATTGTTCACGCGAAACTCGCTTTTCCTGCAGTCTGTGCGAATTTTATTCTGATAAATGGGCGAGATGCGGCTCACCCTCTCTCACCTAGTTGTAATAGCGGCAACAGGCAAAAAGAAAACAAAAAAAGAAATGTAGTTTATATCAGAGACTTTGTGGTCTATGGCGGAAACGTGGCTAGTGGCACGGCGCATGCGCAGTACATTACACTTCGATGTTATTGCTTCTAAACAGACAAAAGGACGAACTGCTTCTATGAGCAAAAAGAAAAATTAAATTCTAACTTATTCAGCCTAGGAAGCTGACTAAACCTGAACACTTGATTGGAGTGTTTCATTTAATATGATCCGAATGGAAGAAATTGGAAGAAACACATGTGCATATTTCTTCTTTCCCAGGCTCCATACTTGAACTCTGCTTTACCACCGCCTTTTTATTTACGTATCCTGTTCAAAGTTATGCTGGTCTGATGGGTGCATGTTATACGAGAACTTATTAGTGCAATAGTTAAACGTTCAGTGTTACAGCATCGAATAACAATTGCAGCACTTTTGAAGAACCAATCTCTAAACAGAGGCTCTATGGTGAATAGAAATAGTACAAAATAAATTCGCTGTAGAAACTAAAAAAAAAATTGGCGATGCTTCCACTAAGCCGCGCCAGGCATGAAGCAGTGAAACTGGACGATTCTGAAGACTATTCTGATTGCTTCTAGGTTGTTGCTAGGCTCTAGGTGATGCTAGGTTGTTTCTACGTTGATCCTCAGCGCAGAGAGGTTCGACTTAAACCACAGACAGTCAAAGACACGACACGGTTGTCCAAACTCCAGAGACAGAAACTCGCGCTGAAACCAAGCGTGCACACCTCTCATATATCTACAGGCACGTCGTCGTTGGCGTAGGCCTTTCATCGCTTCGGGGTCTTCTAGCAGCCGCCGTTCACTTTCCCATTTCTTAGTATTATATCATTGTACGTACTCGGAGTCGTCGGCTCGCCGCCGTCACTTGGCAGCCTTTTGTTGGGCTAATTGTTGCCTTCTTCACTTTTAGTGGACCAGTGGTGAGTAGTGGGATGTACCCAATTTTTGTGGTACATATCCGTTTATTCGCAGCCATTTGCTGGGCTAACTGTTACCTTCTTTTTTTGGTGGACCAGTGGTGAGTACTCGGATTTACCCAATTTCTGTGGCAAATTGAGATTTACCAGATTTCTGTGGCACAGCTAAACACATACGCTGTTAAAGAAAAAGGGACCGGATTAAACTTGACGCATCATTATTTCTTACAACCACGTTGTAAGAATATTCAGGTGCTGACACTGCGCGCGCCTAAGCGGCCAGAAAATGTTCGGTCGTCGGTCCGTTGAGCGGTGCGCCATCTAATGGCTTGAGGCGGAGAGCGCCCGCGAGTAGCCGAATCACGGTGGTGCTGCGTCATCGCCGCCGCTCTCGCCGTGCCCTCTCCTGTTGCTCTCTCGATTTCGCCCCTCGACGCCGCTTGGCGGACGCACATTATCCAGCAAAATGGCACAGAAAAATGCACGTTATCAGCAGCATGCGCGTTGCTATGGAGACGACTGCCCCGCTTTTCTTAGCGCCCTCCAAGACGGCGCCGATGAAACTGCAAGCCATCTGATAAGAACCCGAACATTATCTGGACGCGCGTGCATTGCGGTTTCCCATGCGTTGGGGGAAGAGTGTCATCACCTGAGTATATTCTTACACCGTGCTTAGCGTCTCTCATAATCATATCGTGGTTTTGGGACGTTAAACCCCAGATATTATTAGTATTATTACACCGTGCTTACAACGGACGCGTGAGAGAAGGATTCCGATAGTGAAGTGCTTATTCCTTCAGTCAAGTTGGTCTCGGCTGCTTCTCCTTTTACAGCAGGCGCACAAAGGCATTCCGGGCTGTGTTAATGCAATGGAAAGCGCGTTATATTTATGTTAAAGATGTAGATATTTCCCTGTACTTCTGTAAGACGCGGCCACGGTGTAAGAATATACTCAGGTGATGACACTCTTCCCCCAACGCATGGGAAACCGCAATCCACGCGCGTCCAGATAATGTTCGGGTTCTTATCAGATGACTTGCAGAGGGCGCTACGAAAAGCGGGGCAGTCGTCTCCACAGCAACGCGCATGCTGCTGATAACGTGCATTTTTCTGTGCCATTTTGCTGGATAATGTGCATCCGCCAAGCGGCGTCGAGGGGCGAAATCGAGAGAGCAACAGGAGAGGGCACGGCGAGCACGGCGGCGATGACGTAGCACCACCGTGATTCGGCTACTCGCGGGCGCTCTCCGCCTCAAGCCATTAGATGGCGCACCGCTCAACGGACCGACGACCGAACATTTTCTGGCCGCTTAGGCGAGCGCAGTGTCAACACCTGAATATTCTTACACCGTGGACGCGGCTCACGTTATTTTGTCCTTTAGTTTGTCTTTATGGGCCCATACTAGCATTTTGTATTTCGTGCATTCGCAATGGAGCTCTCTGTGCGTGCGCCCGCTTTTGAATATTTAATAAAATAAGCATGTGGATCGCTTAAAAACTGCATTCCGCCAACAAAAAGGGAAGAAATAAACTGCTGGTTCTACGAACACTGTCCATCTACAATTACAGAGCTGTTATTTTATAGAGCAAACACAAAACGACATATCGTATTGCTCAAGGGTACGCATAAAACTAACGATGTAAGAGTTCAAGTATTGATGTTAATATAAATGAGATAGCTTTTGTGACGTACTGGTTAACTTTTCACTTTGCGTGATACGAATGTGCATGCAAGAAATTGAAGGTAATGTTTAAGGCGTCGCGCCATTGTTGCACCGAAACTTGGTTGGGAAGTCTGCCTGTTACGAATCGGGGGCGTAAGCAAGGGGGGGGGGGGGGGGGGTGTTGGTGGGGTTCAACCCCCCCGCCCACCCCACATTTTTCAATTTTGCTTGCGCATATGTACACGCAGACATGCAAACGCGCGCACGAACATGCATAAAGTATGGTTGAACCCCCCCCCCCCATCCCCCGAAAAGAAATTCTGCTTACGCCCATGTTACGAATAGTAATTTTATTCTCATTACGTTCATTATGAATCTTTCACTACAATGGACGCTGGATAGTCGTTAATCGCTAGAGCAAATTTATGTCTTAGGTTAGGTAGAAACGATCTCGCCAATACGCGTTATGTAAGATGTGACTAACACTTGTTAACTGGGTAGATAGATAACAATTTTTATTGATTATCCCTGAAATGTTAGCGTGGTTCATCGCCTGGCTTGCTCTCTAGATGTCGAATTTTGAATATATGGACACAGAAATAACACATTCAGTCACGCACAAACATATACACGAAACAGTCATTCATAAAGCTTCTTTCGGGTGCGTAGTGCTAAAAAATACCAGTGTCGCTTTTGAGTTGCGTATCACACAGGCGCTGTTTTGCCACGGGACGATTACTAGGAGATTAGGACGGGGTGCAACAAAGAAACGTATGAAGTAATTGCGTTATATTTCCGGCAAGATGTGAACTTTTGAGAAGGTGAGGTGATTAACACGTGGTGTAGTGAAATGAGTTATGAAGTATTTGCGTCATTATTTTCACTCATGCACTCCCTTCCAGTGGTTCTTCTTATTTGAGAGCTAGGAATTGTCCAGCCTGTTCCTTATCGGATCTCAAATAGCAAAACGATCTTGCCATAATGGGAAATGTGGTAATACAGAGCAAATTGCAGTTTTGCTTTAGCCTGGTGAATGCGGAATAACGATGAATGCTTTGACTTATTCGTGCGCAGAAGCTCGAACGCTTCTGCGTTATAGAATGAACGCGAACATTAGATTATGAAGTATGGTGTACGCTGCGCAAACACGATGAAGTGATATCATGTTCCTATTGGGCTCCATATTGCTTACTTAACGCAAAAAAAAACGACACCACAAGAGGACAGAACACAGCGCTACTCTCGACTGTGTTCTCAACAGTCAAGTGTGTTTTCTCATTTGTGGCCCGACGTCTTTCTTGTGGTGTCGTTTTTTTCTTTTTTGTGTTAAATAAGCACTGTGCATTATCACCAACTAGCCCGCCAACGCATTCCGTTGAGCATTATTAGGCTCCCTTCTATTGTACTTTTTTTTTGCAACGGTCCACATCACAACAACGCACGGTCAGGAACGTACTGTTCGTAATCCGATTATATCGTTTAAACACACTTCGCCAAGAGAAGCAGGCCATGCGAACAACAACAAAAAATACTTTAAGCGAACCGTAATGACTTCGCTGGGCAAGCCATGTGTATAGTATACTCTATATATGTGTTTAATTTGACGGCTGATTTGCACATCTCCTTCGCAATGCGTCTCGTAGTAGTTCGGGACGCTATGGAGCTCCCGAAATGCGTTTATTTTGTACTTTAAGTCATATTCGCCCTCCCAAAATAGTTTAGCGCAGGGAACCATCCTTTATGTCAATTCAACTGTTCTCCTCCAAGGTCAATTGTCAAGCAATTATAACCAGAAGTGAAGCTACACGCTGCTGTGGTATACGTATTCGGAGCTGTGAATGTATAGTGCGATAGAAATAGGAAGAGAGAAGTGAAATTATAGAACGCGGATCGTTAAAGCGGTGAGCACACTGCGTGTTTCTTGAATATAAAAGACCTGTCGCACTGCGGTATTTTCGACATTTTTATTTCAGATTTGTCTTTTTCCGTTAGTTACGCGCTCTCTGTTCATTCCCTTAAACATACACTGTTCGTCATCGCGTTGCATTTTCCTTTCATGTAGTCTGTGTATGCGAGGTGGTCAATAATTTTAAACCTATTACTGTGACTGCAAGGAAGATCTTTTTTTAAAGTTTCTAACTTCACCATATTTTTTTATAATTATAGACTTCATGAAGTTGAGTGTATACAGCTTTACCAAATCTACATCTTCACGCAGTTGTTTTCTTCAGTGATTGAGGAGTTTAAAAGTATAGAGAAGTAAGTATAAAAACGTGCACACAGTGTAAAACCTATTGAATAGGAAAAAGCCGAAGAAGAACTTGAGAGATATGTAAAATATTGGATATCAGCAGCGCAAGTAAAAAGTGGTAGAGCGCCTTTACACTCCGAAAAACTATTTTTACGCAGGCGTACTAAAGTGAAGTTTAATCAGAAGTCGCCTCATTTCATTATTGTTATATTAGGAAGCCTTCACTGTCTAGCGTAGGGTAGCTATCAAAGAATGCGTCTAAAAAAGTTCAGCGAATCGGAAACTTCTCTCGCGCAATCGAAGTAGAAATTCGATAAGTTTGGGTAAATCAAGATTATAATAAAATCTACCCTTGGGCTTAAACGAAAAAGAGAAACTTCAACCAAAGTTCATTTTTTTAAATACCCGACTTCTCGAAGTCGGTCAGGCTTTGCAACTTCGTGGGTTTGAAGGTAAACTTTGGTGGGAGTTTTCGCTTTTTGTTAAAAGCTCCATTGTCCCCAACCAGGCTGATATCCGCCGAATTTTCATCTTTAAATCTACTCTGTAGAACAGCTAAAATACATTCTTGTTCCCTCTCTCCACCGGAAGTCGATAAACCAACAGGGCGTAAGCAGGAAAGGTAATTTAGCAAGTTAAAGACTTAAACGCCGTTATACAATTGCGACAAAAGATATGAACACAACCGTCACTAGCCGCAGGAGATGGGGAAAGGTGGAAGCGTCCGATAGTCGGTTTGGAACGGTCTGTAAACGTGGAAGCGGCCACGGTTGCGTGCGCACTGCATTTTACATAATACAGACAAGACATAGTTGTTCACCTCCCGCCCCCCCCCCCCTTTGTCTGTTTGAGAACATGTACGAAGTGTACAGATTTACTAGCAAACTTCCTTCTTTACACAGACCTATACCCGAACAAAACATCAGATTAGTCATGCGACAGTGCGCTTTACTACGCATACATACATACATACATACATACATACATACATACATACATACATACATACATACATACATACATACATACATACATACATACATACATACATACATACATAAACATGTGTGAGTTGTAACATATCTGGCGAGATGTGTTTAATATATTTTGTAATATCACCACCGCTCATTGGCCGCGGCATAGTATCCCCTCAGACAGGCAAAAAAATATAATAAGGACGACGCCGTGGACTGCACAAAATTACGGTGCAGCTGTTCTGGCATCTACATCTAGCGGGAAGACTGAAATAGTAACGCTGAATCTCGCTCCGTCTTCATAGGATCTGCACGGGGGCGTGATTCTCCAAGCAGATTCGCAACACAGCAAGAACATGAAGAGCGGGATCACCTGCTGCAGGATTCGCTTTTACTTAGCGCAGGAATTCGACCGTAAGGTTTCCTGCTGCACATTAGGACGCCATCGATCGCCTTCCAGCTGCATGGCAACAGTGTGGAAAATGCACGCCCTCAGACCGTGTTTGTAATAAAGAACACAAAGGAAGCAGCGCGGGCGCTACGTTCATTTATTGCACGAAAACTTTTTTGCAGACTCGCTGGGTCACACCATAACCTCAGTTGTGCTGCCCAAGCAGAAAGAGCAGGAGCACAGGAAAAAGCCCAGTTCTTCTTTCACAATAATATCTGTTGGGGTATGACGTCCCAAAAACCGTGATGTGATTAGGGACTCCGTAGTCAAGGGCTCCGAATAGTTTCACGGCCTGTGGTTCTTTAACGAGCACTTATGTCTACGTACAGGGACCTCTTGCATTTCGCGTCTTTTGAAATCCGGCCGCCGCTGCCGGGATTCGAACCCATGATCCCCGGGTCAGCAGTCTGGCACCATAACCACTAGACCACCACGGTGGGTAGCAGTTCCTTCATCACTTCTTGAATCGGGAAGCCAATACATGGCGGGCATGTAACAAAAGCCATCCGTATGCGTACAAAAACTATCTTTTATCAATGCTATCACAAGGTGCAAAACGACAGTGAAACATGCACCGGATAGCTTGTTTGAAAGCTGGCGCTCTTTAATGCGTTCAAGCTCTTCCTTTCTGCCTGCGCAGCACGTCTTAACTTCTTTATTTCCTTTTATCATCAGTCCCACATACAGCAGCAACATAATCAGGGTAGATCTACTGCGTGACATAGATCTCGATTCAGGCAAACAGATATTTACCAGGCTAAAAAAAAGTCCCAGTTTGGCCGCAACGGCGAAGCAATGAATGCGATAGCAACAAAGTGGGATGTAACGCGACGAACGGAAAGCACCTCGAAATTGCCAGCGCGTCGCTCGAGCCCAAAGGACGCACGAAAAGAACGCACACCGGACGAGCGCGAACTATCATGCGTCACAGCTCGATACTCGAAGCGCACTGCTCAAACATAAAGCAGAACGCACAAAACGAACGAACAGGTACACACAGGAGGAGCGCGAACTAAATGTTGCAGTTGTTACTTATTTCTGTTTGAACAGATATACGTAAGAACTACGTCCGCTGCAGCGAGCGAAGTGACCTTCGTACGCTCTGTGACTTCAGCACAGACATCGAGGGGAAAGCACAAGACATACAACCCCCCGCTCCACCCCCCCCCCGCCCGCCCCCTTCTCTCCTTGAGATAAGCGAACAAAGGCAACCACGCCCTGTAGGGCGAAGAGCATCGGCATTCGCAGGAGCGGGCGACAACCTTTAAAGCGCGCACATCGCGCCATCTCGCTGGTGAGTAAGAAAGCACGCTGAAGTAAATGGTGTGTGTAAATAGTTCGCCGTTAGCACGCTGAAAGATGGCACTCCTCGTGGCCTCGCCGTCTAACACCCGGCGTTGTGGAGCGAGATGTCGGCCGTTCAATTCCGCGCATCAGAAAGTATTTCTCAGTTATTTTCATTTGTGGCTTATATATATATATATATATATATATATATATATATATATATATATATATATATATATATATATATATTATAAAGTATGAGAGGTGGCACTTCAAGAAAACTTAATTTATTACGTCGACGTAATAAATGAAGTTTTCTTGAAATACTTATACGGCAACCAAAGGCAACCACTCCTTCAACTATATATATATATATATATATATATATATATAATATACGGTGCATGATGGCGGCGACGGCGACGGCAAAAATCAGCCGATACTGTTCATATCATTTCTATCGCAAGAAAAACAAAAAAAAATTCAGAATACAAAAGCGGCGCATACGCCAAAGCGTGAGCGCCCCGTTCTTTTATTCCCAGCACACGGTATCAAACGGATTGCTCGTATCCTTATCGTCCCTCTCTTTGCTCTTCTTGCTTTCTCTCTCACTCTCTTATTATTTAGTTGGGGTCATTGCGCATCGATTCAGACACCTGTCATTGTGGGCGTGTCGAGAGATTACTTGAAGGTTTATGAAAGAGAGGTATCATGTCGCGCTTCAGCCATACTGTTTAGCCATACGTTCGGACCTATCAGCGTACATCTATCATCTAAAGTTTAGTGAGGCTTACATTTCCTGTGTGTCCTACAACTGCAAACTTACTTCGCCATGATCTTTTTTCTTTATTTCTCGCACTTTGAGCTCGTGAAATAGAACGCCATTCTTATAATTATAAAATCTATTCTTTTGTACTTAGTTTATTATGTTGCAATGTGCTTCTGATGTGTTTACATTTAAATCTTCTACCCGAGCCATTGCCGCGCAAACAGAAACTCAGGTTCATACGTCCCACCGCGTGTCGCTGCTTCAATTACAGCCGCACTAAAATTTTCTTGCCTTGTTTTTATTTTAGCATCGTTCATTCTGTACATAATATGCAGACTCCTATTGAGGTTCTCACTGTCTTAGTGCAGTGCCATTTACTAAATAATATTGAACCCTGCAGCGTAGTTAACTCTGCTTGGTGAAGCACAAAATGGCAAACACAGATTCTTGTTTTTATTGTGCTTTCACCTGTAATAGTCGCACTGGAGGAGACTATGTACAATTCAGCGATCTTTGACGCACGATGTATCATTTTACCGAAATTTCGACGATTACTTCATTGTTTGGTTAATAATTCAAAAGTTTTTGTATGATCAGTTCAACTTTGGTTTGCAATCGCAGCTGATATACACTGCGAATCCTTAAAAGCTGTAGTCACGTCGCCTATATAAGGTTTTAAAAGGAATATAAGTTGTTGTTGTTTTTAATTTCGGAAGCCTGTCCTTAGGCATAATACAACGCGATGTCACAGGCACACATACAAATTTGATTCATGTAGGAAGTCTAACAGTGAGTGGTGGAACAGTACGTGAATCGAACGATCAAGGCCGGGTGGTCGACCAGGCCTTCTAGCGAAGACGGCACGGTTTCAAGTGCAAAAACAACACAACATCATTACGAGTTATGCCAAAGTGGTTAGCTATGAGCACCGCCGGCGTTTAGGACGATGGGTGATTCAAATTAAAGAAAAGCGCGCAGTCAGTACTTTGTATAGAGGTGGTGCTCCCACTGTTTTCTTAAAACAGCGTAGGAAATAGGAGTTCCTATCAATGATTATGTTTAGCAGATATGTAACATCAGTACACACATCATTTAGGTACATCAAGGCCAATATCTATAATTTCACGGTATGCGTGTTGCGATTCTGCTAGCTCAACTCAAAAGAAGGAATTCAGAGAACATAAGAAATAGCAAACTACTGCGAGTAACGGCCATCACTTTTTTTTGCGCTCTTTTTCGGGCGATACGGGTTCCACAAACAAGCAACAAGGTTTCCCTCTTACGGAGTTTAAGAAGACCGTATGTAAGTTTATCACGGCATTCTAGGAAGGCGTGGTACTTTCCGCGAACTCTGCTTACAGCAAGAAAGGTCAACGCTGGAGCATTCGTGGATCTTCCTTGTTTCAGTAGACTCACTGTTTGCTATTGCAAATGCTGACGTATAATAACAAAGGGTTTGCGGCGAAGAACGAACCTTGCGTCTAAAGGTAAACGTTTCCCGGAGAACGAGAATAAGCGGCATGGGGGAGGTTGCCGCTTTCTAACTCTTTTATCTACCGTCCCGGTACGCAAACATTGCAATTGTAGCAAACTCTTCTCGAGCAGAGACTGCTCGCGGTTGCCTTCAAACAATGGGGTGCCCGCTTCGGAAAACACGTGCACAGCTGCGTAAACAAGTGCGCCCCTTCCGGAAGAATTTTAAAGGAAGCCTTCGCTTCGAACCATCGACTGCCGGCGTTTCACCGCAGGCTGTCTTCCTTTCTAATACAACCCGGGTTTACGGGTTGCATTCATACCTGATCTACGGCGCGATCAGTCATTAAAAAAGTCGTTCCGCGATATAACTGTCAAACGTTTTATCGTAATGTAAACAGTGCGGTGTGTTCTATGGTAATACTATTTAAGGTTTCAAGTCCGAAAATCACGCTATGATTATGAGGCACGCCGTAATCGAGGGCTCCGGCAATTTCGACCACCTGGTGTTCTTTAACGTGCACTGACATCGCGCAGTACACGGGTCTCTATTATTTTCTCTCGATTCAAATGCGACCGCCATGACCGGGAACGAATCCGCGACTCTCGAGTCAGCAGCCGAGCGCCGCAACCACTGTAACACCGAGGCGGACTGCGGTGTGTCGGAAGTTCGTTAGCATATTGTGAAAGGTGAAGGACAAGATATGTATGTATGTATGTATGTATGTATGTATGTATGTATGTATGTATGTATGTATGTATGTATGTATGTATGTATGTATGTATGTATGTATGTATGTATGTATGTATGTATGTATGTATGTATGTATGTATGTATGTATGTATGTATGTATGTATGTATGTATGTATGTATGTATGTATGTATGTATGTATGGGACAGCAATAACACATACGGGGGAGTGACAGTGAACAAAGACAACAGGGTATTTATTTCAGCGAACAGCCAACATTTGCCTCTTTAACCAGTGTTCGTAGCTGTGAGAAAGTACGGTATGCCAGGCCATCGCCATTCCCCAATCGAAGGGTTTCGCTAAGGTATGCGCTAATGCATAAAACTAACGCAAAAGGTCGCATTAGCGCGCACACCCAGAGACTGAGAAGACTGAGAAGAAAAATATGAAGACGATGGCTTGCGCCGTCGAGTCGTCTTAGCCAACACCATAAGAGACCTTGCGAGTTTTTATGAATTGCTGATGCATCAGTTGAAGCATATGTGGAGTTGGCTGTGTGTTTACAAATTAAAAAAAGAAAACTGTGCAGAGTGGTGAGAGTTGGAGTCAGATAAATGAAACCACGGCGGTTGGTGTTCGCAGAATTATTGAATTCAGGCTTCAGTAGTACATTAATGCCCTTTGCGCGCACAATGGCCGGGGCTAGAACTTTCTGAACTGCTATTAAGAGTACAATAATTCATTAACCTTGATCTGCTGCGCTCTTATTCACTGCATTCGTACGCCGCCTTGTCATAATGATGCCCCAATGGCTCCATTATTTCGCTATGCATGTGCAGCCGCCTAAAATTACTAATCCCTAATGTATATTAATGAATCCCATTTTCAAAATGCCTTCTGATTAAAATGCGTTTCCTTTGTGTGTTGCAGGAACGAAAACTCTTATCTCGGGCAGATATATTGACAGAAACGCTAATGTTTAGCAGACCATTCGAATTATACGCAGATTCCTGCACGAATTGAAAGAGTAGTCGTGTTGCCACGGCATCGCATATTTGCTGCGACAAAAAAAAAATTCTGCGCCATATTAACGTCGCTCTCATAGCGCATTCTTATGAACAGTCATTAGGGAGCCCGTATCAGGGCGCATTACCAAGTTACAATCAAGCACAGCGCCTTGTCTTAAATGACCGTTAATGGCACCATTCTTTTTCCATAAGTTTTTATTTTATGATGAGAGTGCAGAGAGGTCAAATAAAAAGCCGTATTAACATTCAACTGCAAGGGGAACCACCGTTCCCTCCAACTTCGAGGCGCAGACTTGCGTGCTGATGGCGTTTGCGCAAGGAAATGAATCTTCATGGATACTAGCACAGCGTATACGGTGCAGGCAGATTTTTGATTATCGACGCAGCAAAGCACACAGCCTTAGCGTGGGTAGTGTCTTAAGTATTTTCGTGTATGTGCTTCGCTCTTTGAAAGCGGAGTGTATAGCCTTTGAAATTATAAAAATGTGAGGTATTGTTTACATTGAAGGTTTAATGGCGATATTCTTCATGGCCGTAATTATTAACCACCCTTTGTCAAAACCTATAGCTATCCCCGTTCAGCTATCTTCGTCGGGAATAGAGTGCGCCAAGTGCATCCCTATGTTATTGTTGCCGCTGGACGAATGAATGAATATGACACGATAAAGCTCCCAGCAGTTCTTTGACTAACTGTTCATTGGTTAAGGCCGCCATGCTTTGTTCGCTGATTTTATGTATTTCGTGACATAAGGAAAGCTGAAAGCATACACATGAAGCTCATGTTGTCGTCGCGTTACGATTATTATCCACCAATCATCGCCACAAGTTCGCTAACGGTTCAGACTTAAGAGTCGGTACTGCTTTCAGCTTGACATGTTACGTGCGCGTATTGTTCGAAAGTGCATAAATTTAAGCCTCGTACACGTCACAAAACTAGCTCCGCTTACTGATTTCTACAAAGTTAGAAAATCCATAGAAATACAGGTAAGCCTTTTAAGCTCATGCGCTGGTGTCTATAGTCTTCTACGTAACGTAGAGGGTGAAGGATGCATGCCGGGTACGCGAAAAGAAAGAGTTACACACAGAAATGTATAACGTACATGTAGGCACTTGTATGTATGAGGTGAGTGTGCACATTGAGGCCATTAGCCTGTCGTAGGAAAACGCTTATTCTATGTTTAAACATCGGGCTTTTCGGTGCAGTAATGCTTTTACGTGGACGGTGAAATAGAAACCAGACGGCAAGACATGAAAAATTCAAACATGGTAAGCGAAGACTCGACTGTGTTCTGAAAATGCTCCTCCGGCCATTCTTGAATGGCAACATGATACCAAATATATGTGCGTGTCAGTCTTCATATTACGGCATGATCGATTAGTCGGGATAAAAAAAAAAAGATAAGTCCATTTTCAAAAAACAAAAAAGCCTGGTTAAAACGAGCACGTGCGATAGGCTCGGCGGTGTTAACGAAATGAAAGTTCTCTCTTTTATAGCGTCTGAAATTAGTGAATACATTTGCTTCTGGAATCGCAGTGCTATGCCTTCAGTGTCGATGCGACCACTCGCAAGATACGGCTCGCGCAATACTAGGACACTTGTATCGACACCTTTGTGAAAATTTCGTTCTTTATGCGTTACTAGAAAGGTAGCGCTATACGATAACACTCTCTCAGACGTGAGATCAGTCATCTAGAACCAAGAAGAAAGGCGTTTCATTGTGCTAAGGCACCTGTGAAGAGGAACGGAAGACAGCCAACGTTTTTTTAGTTCGTAATGAATAACAACATCTCAAAAGCAAAGACAAATAAAAGACGTAGACAAAACACCCAATCTGTAGGAATAACGCCTTCGGCATTGTGGGAATTATAATAAAGAATCAGCAGTGCCCTGAAAAACTAACACGAAGACAGCGGCATACAAAGCAGATGTGTCAATATGCTTTACGATTCACTTGAAAAGGATTTAGTTTTTTTATTGTTTGGTTTTGTTTCCTTTACTACCTCCAATCTTCATTACCTACAGTGTCACAATGCTCTCGTGGGGAACGAACAGCAACATCTACAGCGAAAACTACAGCAAAAATTTATTTTTTTCTGTATGCTATTGCGTTTCAGCTTTCGTTTATTATATGGGTAAACCAACTCTAAAGAACTTATCTCCGGTTCTTGGAACACTTAGAACAACTAACTACATTCATATACCAATTAATTACAATAACTAAAGAACCACACATTTGCCAATAATGGAGTCACTAAGGATCACTACGGGAGACAGCAAAAAGACACCCTGCACCGTCTACGTATCGTCTGGGAACTCGTTCGTACACTTATTTTGCCTTGGTGCGTCCGTTATTTTGACTTGTGTACTTTAGCGAAGTTCTTTTTTTTTTCTCTAAATGCTATTAGCTGGAAAAATATATTTATCTACTACTTAGACTTGGAGCTTGTCTCTTTAAAACGTAAATGCGCTTAGACTGTGGAAACATGTTTTGGCACTGTCGAAAATCTTGCTTTTTATCAAACGTAGAAAAGAAGAAAAAAAGAAGCAAAAGAAGCAGGTTCTTAGAGAACTCTTTCCTTGAGGCGTTTCATGGCGCTAGGTGTCGAGAGCATGGATTCGGTAAAAGCCTGTCAAGTATCATTTTCTGTAACTCCTTCATTCTTTTTAAGCGTCAGCAACAACGCTGAGCCCTGGCATTGTCTTTAGTGTATGATGTTTACCGTCCTTGAACATCTTAAGTGCGACGTCAGTTTTAAAGACGATCAACGAAGTGCATCTAGTAAATCCGGAAAAAGCTTGAATGGACATGGTTTGCAACCAGGAGTGGAGTCTGTTCTGTTTTATCATGGGCTTCTGCACACTTAACAAAAAAAAATCACTCTCTCCTGCCTCCCCTGGCACTTTTGTCGGCAATAGGCAGGAAACATTTTAAAAGCACGAGTAAGTAAGTGCCTTTGACAGTTTTATATAAACACGTGGAGTTTTATATATATTGTAATTAGGAACAGTTACAATCGAGAAATCTCTCATGTTCATGACGTCCCATCGCATGAGCTCGGCTTCTTGTGTACCAAGAAAGCTTCGCCGGCAGCGCCATTACAAAAAATGTGTCATTTGGCCATTCCTACGGTGCCTGTGCTTACCCGTTTCAAAGTAGCACTAAAGCTTTCGAAAACAGTTATCGCCAGTTTCCTAGCTCCTCCAACTTTTAGGACTTTGATGCAGCTCATGTTTGTCAGTGCTCTTTGATAGGTGAGCTGGTGTTTTGGAGAAGGCAAAACGAAAAAATTCTATCGCTTTACTGACCGGCCTGGCAAATAGGCGGGTTGTAGTGGATGAACACTTGCCGCACTGCGCGGCTAATGCGTTGCCCTCACCTTGTTTACTTAAGACTTCACACCTGTACACAGAAAGCTAAAAACTTGGTTCATTTTCCTGTATCGGTTTGAAGAACTACGAAGAATCACCTAATTACTTTCTCTTTCCAAATATTTTTTTCGTGAGCATGAAATTGGCAGCTGAAATAAATAGCAGGCACAAGTTGTATGGTATGTGGAGAGTATCACTTGTAATAATCTATGCTTATTTGCATGGTCAGCAAAAAAAAGTTTCACCTGATGGACATGGCTGATTGTGTCAAGCCTTGAGTAGCTACGCAGTAAGAAGCTTACTCTACCTTAATCGGCTCTCAGAAGTAGCCGCATGGCGCGATACACTTCCCATAAATATACTCCTTGAGCTAACCTATAAAATGAGCGCTTTGTCTCTTTACGCTGCAAACTTGTGGCAGCACTATACTCACTCCGAGAATAATTGTCTGTTCGATCACGTATAGTAAATCGCCTTAATTATTGTTGAGGCACTTCCATAGTAACCCGTTAAGTTGAACTGTTAAACCAGTCGGCCCGCGATATGAGGGTTTGTGGAGAATTCGAGCGTGAGTTGAGAGAATATGAGCGCCGGCTAGCCTCTTTATGGAACGTGACCATCCATGGCTCGATTTTTATTATATAACCAGAGGCTCGATCTATCGACAAATACGAAAAACAAAATTCACACGGTCCCTTATGCAATCGCTCAAGATGACACGAAGGCGACAGCCATATTCTTTTTCTTCTCAGTCGTGTGTATTGATACCTCCCGAAAGTTTTCTGCGCCTTACGTGGTTTTGTACTGCCTGCGGTATCGCGGGCATTGCAAGCTTTCTGCATCTCACGGAGGTTTGCACTTCCTCTGGGCTGCGAGGAGACCATCACCCATCTTCTCTGTGAGTGTCTTCGTTTCAGTGCACCAAGAAAAGAAGTATCAAAAGTGTTAGATAGACTTGACAATCGCCCATTGTCCGAGGAAAAGGTCTTAGGACACTGACCGAGAACGTGTTCGGCACGGAAGACTTTGAGAGCGTTGTTGCGATTCTTGCGAACAACTTGTCTTAGAGACATACTTTAAGAAGAGTAGTTTATCATATTACTGTTCTCTTTTTTTTTTCTCTCTTGTTTTTTAAGATCTCTTTTGCATAATCTCTTACTCACCTTACCCCCTTTCCTAGCACAGGGTAGCCAGCTGGTCTGAAAAGTGGCTAATCTTTCTCTTTCTTTACCTTTACCGAAACCCCTTGACGAGTAGCAGGCAACCCGCTTTCCAGGCCGACCTCTCATCCTTCTTGTCATTAAACATCTTCTTCGTCTCCTTGTCATTTTGTTTTTCTTTTCCTCTTCCTGATCCGGGATCGGCCTACCTTTGCCCAAACGATGATGCCGTGTGGTGACATGTTATGTGACGTCACAGTAAAGTCATGATGATGTCACAAGCTTTGGCGATCTGCTACGTCATGATGACGTTGTAGTGGGACGTCATCACATGACCTTTGTGTCACTCGTGCTGACGCTGACGCTACCGACAGTCAACTTTCGAGTTCTGATGAGGCATCTATGCATTTCGCCTTAATATTAACCCATCGTTGATGCCTGCATCGATTCATACACTTCGCTTCTTACGAGGAGCTTAACTATATAAAAATAATTACTGTCCATTTTAAAAACAGCTCTCGGCGGAATATGATCGCTTCCGGTATGATGAAATCACGGTCATAGTATAAGCTTGACCGGTTCCTACAGACCACAGTTTTCCGCACTTGCAGATGGCCGCTATACCCGGGGGCTGCGGGTATTGAAGAAACAGACGACAACGATGTCGTGCTGGGTCTTTTCGCCGAACGGCATCCGAACATTGCCGCATGCTTGCGCCAATGTTCGCTCACGATGAGCCGTGACGTGCAGGCTGATCCCGTTCTTGCCCTGGACATTTAATGTAAAGGGCTGCTACCCCTCAATTTTGCACGGAATATTGTGAATGAGGCGGTAGGTGTAGATGACTACGCATGGTCTTGCAAGCGCTTTTGCATTGAAAGCAGAAAACTTTTGGACAGAACGGGAAAAAGTGGGTTTGCCACGAATCGACTGGACAGATAGCGTGTCCAGAAGGTGCGCGAATGGTTTGCAAGGAAGTGATGCTTATTCTTTTAAACTATCTGGTATAAACTAAACTAAGTGACACTTGATGAACATAATATTGGAAAGATACGCTCGGGCAGAGCAATTGCCGGCCAGGTCTGCCAGATCTACCAGGCTATAACCCCCTGTAGCGACAACATCACCACCACAATCAGCTGTCACGTCATCAAATCCACAATCCCTGTGTTGTGAGTGCGAGTGTGCCGACAGGTGGTAACTGGAGCTAAGATTGTGTATGCTTGCTCTAAACTAGGGGGCGAAGGAATGGCTCGTAACAGTCATAGTCGGAAACGCTAGCTCATAGGGCGAAATGTTCACTTATAAATACGTTCACTCATGCTCACTCACAGCCATTTCGAAGGTCTGAGTATGAGTGCGAGTGAGTACCCCCGATTATGAGTAGACATACGTATGAATTTGTGTACATTTAACTATGAGGAGAGAGAAACGAGGAAAAACGCGAGATCGCAAATACGCATTCTGCTAACAACGTACGGAGAAAGCTCTTTTATGAACTGTTTCTTTTATAATAAATTCACCAACACTCACCCAACGGAAATTTGAGTGCTGGCGCGGGCGTTGAAAAGGGATTTCGTATCAGATTCACTGAACACATAGTTTGTACGTTCATGCGAGCGCACTCCTAAAGGGCGCAACGCGCGAACTTATCCGCCGGCCTTCAACTCTAAAATTAGCGTCTCCGTCTTCATTTCCGTTCGGCGGGGCGCTGACACTTCCGATGCGCCACTCAAGCCACTGCATTCGATAGCAAACATTGTCACGTCGTAGGCTGTGGCTACCAACTTACGCTTTTCATGTTTTTTTTTCGTTTTTTTTTTGTGCTGTATGTATTTAACGCATGTTTGAACCGCCTCGACGGCACGATTCGTTTAAATGAAAAATCGAACATCAGCAAATTAGAGCTATGAATTAACAACTATAGAAAGAGAAGTTTATGTGTATCCGCAATATTCGCCTGCTATCTGCGGAATCGATCCTCATTTTCTAAATGGAATTCCCAGAAGTAGAACACACGGCTGTGTTGCCTGTTTGTCGCAGGCCAAAGCACGTGTAAACCCTCGCTGCTGTGCTTGCTGATTTGGCGCGTCTATAAGGAAACGCAGGTTTACGGCCGGTGTTTTGTCTCCCACGAATTTCGATTTGCAACTTCTTAAAGTTGTTTTGTTAATTCCATAATCACCATGCCCATCACCATCCACAAATTGAACACATCATCAAATCTGGAGCTATCGATGATGCTTACGTGTCTTAACTGCTCTTAGGGATTTTCTTATGGACATATTTTCTTTGAGGAGTACATCTTACACAGTGGTGGTGGCGGTGGTGGTGATGATGTTACTATAGGCAGGGTTAGCCAGGCATATTTCATCTGTACTGTGTAGAGGAAACACTGGCATCGTCCGCGTCCTCACATGATTGAAATTCACTGTTGTTGCTTGGCAGGTATGGTGTCAAGCTACTAGGCTTGAGGATGCGGGTTCTATTTCTTGTCACGGCAGCCGCACACTTCGATCGGGGCAAAGTGCAAGAACACCTGTGAACTTACACCGACACGCACACTAAAAGGAGCACCATGTGGTCGAAATAATCAGGGGTCCCCCACGACGGCCTTCCCCATTACTACATAATCACATGGCACGCAATAATAAATCAGTATCCTAGTGCTGGCAAACGATAAAGAAAATTAACACACATTCTAACTATAGTCGGATACAACTTTAGAAGTCTGCAGCATATCCTTCTCAAAGGCGGATGCACACCATAGCGCATCCGTCAGCCATTGGTGCATGCTATATTTTATATAGCATGCCCCACTGGCTGACGCCATGAGCCGGACCGCCGGTGACCACAACCTTGGAGAACATTGCCGAGTGCAGGAGCGGGACTACTTTTTTAATCGCAGTGGCGATTGGCTGCTTCGCTTCGGTCATCTGGGTGGGGCCTCTCCGGGCCTCTTAAGTTGCAGCATGCTATAGACGCTGTTTTTTCTTCTATGTAAGCGGCGAAGAAAGCTGTAGGAAGCCGTGTCTCGCTTTGCATCTTTACCTTCAACGGTGCAATTTCGAAACACACAAAAAGTAATTCCGAATAAGTGTCACGGCAGCGAATCGAGCAACCCAGTCCAAAACAAAAGTAGACATCGGATACTTTCAAGATAGCCAATACAAGAAAGTGAAGGGGAAGGGAACTCAAACGCAGAAAGATGTAGCATTGAACAGTCTTTAGCTTGTTGTTGTCACATTGTGATGATGGGTTCGTGGGCCCTCAGACACAGACAGAGTCAAGGACAAGAAAACATTTATACACAACACTCATCAAAAGACAAATACATACACATACACTTGCTGGACACTAACATACACAAGTACTCTTCCCTAAAGCCTCAGTCCTAGCAGTCCTATACGACTACGCGAGTATCCGCGCGTCCTGCCTAGTACGGAGTCTATCGTTCCGTAGACGTCACTCACGGCAGGACGCGCGGATACTCGCGTGGACGTATAGGACTGCTAGGACTGAGGCTTTAGGGAAGAGTACTTGTGTATGTTAGTGTCCAGCAAGTGTATGTGTATGTATTTGTCTTTTGATGAGTGTTGTGTATAAATGTTTTCTTGTCCTTGACTCTGTCTGTGTCTGAGGGCCCACGAACCCATCATCACAATTTGGCGAGCCTATGCCAGGATGGCTTATTAAAATCTGAAGCCATTACTCAGATACAGCCTGTGTCATGGAGAAGGAAAGATTTATTGCACTTGGCCGAGAGCTAGGATTGGAGAATGCTGAGCTCAGAGACTGGGTAGAACGAGAGTGCGCTCAAGCTCGCGATGAACGCGCTAAAGAACGCGAGGTTGCAAAAGAAAATGAAGCGCGACAACAAAAGCTACTGGAGCAGCAGCAGAAAGTGCAAGAACAGGAGCTAAAGATTTTGGAGCTGAAGCTTCGACTTCAGGAAATCGCGGGAAGACAATCAGCCGAGGCTGGTGAACCAGGGGGATCTGCCACGAGCACTACACGTGCACCGGATGTGTGCAGTCCTCATAAATTGATTCCGCCCTTCAATGAAGCTCGGGACGACCTCGACGCGTACCTGCAGCGATTTGAACGGGTCGCAACGTGTCAAGGGTGGCCGCGTGAAAAGTGGGCTCTTTCCCTTAGCCTATGTATGACGGGAGAAGCACTAACCGTCATAGGCCGGTTAGATCCAACAGCCGCGCTGAATTATGATCAGCTAAGAGCAGCGCTTCTCCAGAGGTTCCGCTATACTGCGGAAGGTTACCGTGAAAAGTTTCGTAAAGCCAAGCCCGAAGAGAACGAGACTGGTCTACAGTATGCTGCAAGACTCTCCGGTTACTTTGACCGTTGGCTGGAGATGGGCAAAACGGAGACAAGCTTTGCTAGCTTGAGAGAATTAATAATTTGTGAGCAGTTCATGAAGGGTTGTTCTCCAGCACTCAGGATCTTTCTCAAGGAAAGAAGTTGCAAGACACTGAGTTCGCTGTGCGAGACTGCGGACAACTTCATGGAAGCGCAGGCGCTCACAAACTTAGGAAAAGAACGGATTCCCAAGGAACCAGGACCGTCGGTGTCGAAGTCGGAGTCTGCGAAGAAGATGGAGAAGGCCTCAAGTCGCTGTTACCTGTGTGACAAGGCAGGCCATCGCGCAGCTGACTGCTGGTCCCGCACGAAAGGGAATACTGCCAGCCGATGTGAAGTATGTCAGAAACGTGGTCACAGCAGTGACAGATGCCCCGGTAAGAAATTTAGCAAAGACCAGGCATCATGTATGCTGTCGGAGAAACAGGAAACTGTGACATCTGAACAACATAAGAGTGGCTACGTTGTTCTCCAAGACGGTGAAACAATACCCATCGTCAATGTCACATCAAGTCGACGATCTGAGACCGTTGGAGTCACTGATATGCCTGTTGTGAAGGGGTTCCTAGAGAACAGACCAGTGCATGTACTTCGAGACACCGGTTGTAACACGGTCGTCGTGCGGCAATCCTTGGTTCCTAAGGAGAAGTTCACGGGAACAACTAGTCCAGTGTACTTACTGGACCGCACCGTGCGATACCTCCCAGAGGCAAAAGTATTTTTGCAATGTAAATTGTTTACTGGGGAGGTACTAGTTAAGTGTATGACTGACCCATTATACGACGTCATTTTGGGCAACATCAAGGGCGCAGAATTGCCGGATACGTTACCTCCAAATAAGTCAGCACCACATGGCCATGTGGAAACAAGGCATGCACCGTGCACAGACTCTAGCAAAGTAAATGCTGTCACTGGTGCGCAGAATGTATCTGGCGATTTGCCCGCATCCCAACCAAGATCGAATGCAAAGGAAGCGTATGAACGCTCACGTGAAGACATGGAAAAGCGGCCCCAACCTGAAGAAGTCCTCGTTGGGAAAGCAGGAGAAACGAGGAAGCATACTTCCTTACCTGTGATGACGCTGCCTGCTTTAGAAGTGGGAAGTGAGGCGCTTAAAAAATACCAGGCGGATGACGAAACTTTACGAAATTGTTTCGAGGCGGTTGGGAAGAAAATCGTGTCGAACGATCGGGAAACGGTGTTTTTCATTCGGCACGGAACCTTATTCCGCAGGCACAAGTTGCCAGATGGGACTGAATTGGAGCAACTTGTTGTACCACGACAGTTGCGTGAGGTGGTGCTGAAACTAGCCCACGAAGGCATTTTAGCGGGTCATCAAGGTATCACGAAGACAGTGAGCAGGGTCACTGGAGACTTCTACTGGCCGGGTGTCCAATCCGACACAAAACGCTTCGTGAAATCTTGCGACATCTGTCAACGGACGGTGCCACGTCACCTGGTGGGACGCGCTCCCTTGGGCACCACGCCTATCATCGAGACACCGTTTGCGAGAGTCGGCATCGATATTATCGGTCCATTGTCACCAACATCTGAAAGGGGCAATAGCTACGTACTGACAATGATAGATTTTGCAACGCGATACTCCGATGCGGTAGCACTTCCCTCCATTGAATCGAGGCAGGTTGCAGAGGGTCTCCTGGAAATGTTCTCCCGCGTCGGCATACCAAGAGAGATCATCAGTGATCGCGGCACATCTTTCATGTCAGCAGTCATGAAGGAGTTCAGTCGACTGCTTTCGTTCAAACAGCTGCCACTACGCCATACCATCCCATGGCTAATGGTCTGATTGAGCGCTTTAATGGCACATTAAAACGCATGATAGGGCGCATGTGTCAAGAGCGTCCAAAAAGTTGGGATCGTTACATTGGTCCATTACTGTTCGCCTACAGAGAGCTTCCTCAATGTAGCACTGGATTCTCACCATTTGAATTATTATATGGGAGATACGTGCGAGGGCCAATGGCTGTTCTCAAGGAGCTCTGGACGAACGCTGGCCTCGATGAAGAGACCAAGACAACATATACGCATATGGTGGAGCTGCGGCAACGTTTAGAACGCACCTGTGCGCTTGCACACGAAGAATTGAAGAAAGCGAAAAAGCTGCAAAAAGGGTACTACGACAAGAAAGCGAGAAAGCGCGAACTTGTCCCTGGTGACCAGGTGCTGGTATTATTACCAACCGATGCTAACAAGCTGGTGCTTTCCTGGAAGGGTCCCTTTCCTGTTGTCGAGAAACGCAGCGAACTGGATTACCTCGTAAACCTGGGCCACAAGGTTACGCTTTTTCATATAAATATGTTAAAGAAGTATGAGGAGCGCAAGCCGCTAAGCCAACGAACGGTCGCAGGTGTTACCACGGCGCTGCCAAGTGACACAGACGAGGTTCAGTCCGACGAAGTGCCACATATCACACTAGAACAGACACAGGACTGGACTAACGTTAGCATAGCATCGGAACTCAACGCTGAAGAGCGAGAGCAAGCCACAGCGGTTCTTAAAGACTTCAGAGACGTTTTCTCAGATATACCTGGGAAGACTGACATTGTTCAATGTGAGTTGAAGCTTACATCAGAGGCTCCAATACAGGTGCGACAGTACCCGCTACCTTTTGCTGTCAAAGACGCCGTCGAGGAGGAAGTGAAGGACATGCTGCAGTTAGGCGTCATTGAAAGGTCCACGTCAGCCTATCACTCGCCCATAGTGGTCGTCAAGAAGAAAGATGGCACCATGCGGTTGTGTATTGACTTCCGACAATTGAATAAGGTCATACTTCCGGATTGTGAGCCGATTCCTCGTACAGATACGATGTTCGCTAAGCTTACGGGATGCAACTACTTCTCGCGCTTTGACTTCACTAAAGGATATTGGCAGGTACCTATGGCAAGCCAGTCGAAAGAGCTTACGGCCTTCTCATGTGAATCTGGCTTGTACCACTTCAACTATATGCCCTTTGGCATCAAGACTGCGCCGGCAGTATTTAATCGTTAAATGCGAGTCGTCACCGAGGGGATTCCCAATGTGTTATACTACTTTGACGATGTGCTCGTCGCTACGGAAACTTGGGAAGAACACTTGGTAACCCTAAAGAGATTGTTTGAGCGTGTCAGAGCGGCTCGTCTAACTATAAAACCGGCGAAATGTGAGGTCGGCTGTCCGACTACCACTTTTTTGGGTCACATTGTTGGGCAAGGTATGCTGCAGACGAGTAAGAGCATTACTGATAAGATCCAAGCAGCTGTGCCGCCAAGCACCAAGAAGGAATTGAAAGCCTTTCTCGGCCTCTCAGGCTACTACCGTGACTTTCTGCCTAATTACGCTGAGCTGACCTTTGTGCTGACAGAACTTACAAAGAAAGGCCACCCCAATAGGTTAGTCTGGGGCGAAGAACATGAGAGAGCGTTTCGACACGTGCAGAACCTATTGTCCATGCAGCCTGTGCTAAAATCACCCGACTTGCATAAACCATTTGTTCTGCGCACTGATGCGTCTTCACGGAGCTTAGGAGCAGTATTACTCCAGGAACACCAAGGCCGTCGGCACCCAGTTTCCTACGCGAGCCGTAAATTACTCCCACGTGAAGCAGCTTACTCCACAATTGAAAGAGAAGGCCTTGCTGTAGTCTGGGCTGTGCGCAAATATCACATTTTTCTGTACGGCAAGCCATTCACGTTGCAGTGTGACCACCAGCCCTTGACTTATATTCAGTCAGCTAAGCACCTAAATAATCGGGTCCTACGGTGGAGTCTCCTTCTTATGGAGTATGACTTTCACGTAGAACACATTCGTGGTGTGGACAACGTTGGTGCTGACTACATGAGTCGTGCGGCTTTTACTGACCAGTGATTGCCGTTGTACACACTTTTATCACGTATTGTGATCATAATGCTGTAGTTCTTGCATTTGTGGATATTTCACTGTGTTTGAACTTATGTGTTATATTCGAGAACTGTGTGTTACGTGTGTACAACCGTACTGAAAGTTGGGGGGAATGTAGTAAGAAGGTTATTAGCAAGCGAAAACGAAAGTGAAGAAGACGACGGAGTGCGCGTGAGAGAAGCCAACGTGAAGCGCGTGAGCTTCAGAACGGCGACGGAGAGCGTGCGTGGCCAGCGATCGAGCAAGAAGCAGCTCGTTCGACCCGCGAGCTGGGGGCCATCAGACCAGCCGGGACGAGCCTGGCGTTTCCTGTGGCGAACGGGTGTCCCAGGCGAGGCCTTGCGGCGTGTTCCTGCGGTGGACGTGCGAGCGGGCCAGGCCAAGCTACTGATGGTGTGCCAGATGGTGTGTTCGAGACCAGCTAGCTACCGAGTCCGGCCATGGTGCTGACGCTGCTGGGGTTCGGCACTACCGACTTCTGAGGGCGTGGTCCTCGCGCCACGTATTCCGGTTCGGCACTACCGAATGCTGAGTGGACTCGGTGCTACTCCGGGTACATCGTGGTCCGGTGCGGTCTTGAGCGAGCAGCTCGGGATCTGGGTCCGACACGTCGACGGCTCGTCGTGCATCTCCTGCTGCGAGCGTGCGCCAGCTACGCGGTCATCGGTGCCGTGAGTGACGTCTACGGAACGATAGACTCCGTACTAGGCAGTACGCGCGGATACTCGCGTAGACGTATAGGACTGCTAGGACTGAGGCTTTAGGGAAGAGTACTTGTGTGTTAGTGTCCAGCAAGTGTATGTTATGTATTTGTCTTTTGATGAGTGTTGTGTATAAATGTTTTCTTGTCCTTGACTCTGTCTGTGTCTGAGGGCCCACGAACCCATCATCACACACATGCGACGCACGATTCAGCGTCCCAGTTTTCTGTAATATGGAAGGAAATAATTATTTAGGTCACTATCTTTTAATAATTACCTAAGCATTCACACAAAAAAAGAATACTGACCAGAATCTTTATGGCAACCACTAAGAAAATGTCGCCGATCACATATCCGTATATCGTCGGACTTTGAATTTTTTTTAATAGCGCTGAGCTCGAGTTAGCAGAGAGACCCTGCATTTCCTTTATGAAAAGGCACCCGTCGGCATATACCACACCTACCAGGATATACGGACCAGTAAAGCACAAAATCGCGCCTCCCGAGTTTTTCATTCTTTGGCGATTTGGAAGTTGTGAAACGTCGTCTATAAACGCTTCATGTCTCTTGCAAGAAAGACGACGAATCTCTATTTAGATCTCCTCTGAAGTATTCGTCTTAGAGGAACATTTTTGACATTGCGTCTTTTTCAGCTGCGAACGTTAAGCCTGTATAAGAAGGGCGACCGAGTGGTAATACGAAAAAGGAATTTCTTTTCAGGCACCCGAGTGCAGCTGCTACGCGATACCCGCTCTTGTATAGTCTTTAGCGTCAACAGCTTCAACAGAGGCAAGTTTGGAAGATGCATATTCGGCCAACATCAAAAGCTTTTTGTGATCTACTTCTTGCTTTTGCATCACTAGGGCGGCACTACACACAAGAGTATATTGATAGTTGCTGAGAACGAAGTGACAATGCCTTATTACTTTTTTGTTCTTTGAAAGGACTCGTACTGTCAATTCGTTTCTAACCAGTGCGCCAAAAAAACTAGATACGCCTTCGAAGCTGCGATGCATTTGCGTTCGAACCATTTTTATGCCTTACTGGAACAAATCTTGGGCGACGACGAACTGCATAAAAGCCGTACTGCGGGACAATGCGACGCGCGGATAAATTTCAACACAACAAACAGCCTAAAATTACAGAGGAATTTGATTGCTGCACTCGATCTTAGCGGTAACCGGGAAAGAAAAGCGTATCATTCGAGAATCATATTATCTAACGCAAGTTCAAAAACTATGTAGTAGATGTAGTCAGCGATAAACAATACCAAAGGTTTTTCATGGCGTTATGTATCGGCGGTGTGTCAGTCTCTATCCAGCTCTCTACGATAGGCAATTTCTCTGCGTGGCTGTTGCATAATCTGCACGGGAAAAGAAAAAGGAACGTATTATCCCGAAAAACGTCTTATGTGGAACAATATGTTAACGAGATTCCACTGTATACGTACGCGTGATTTTTCCAAACATTCATTTAATTGATCGAAACCCATTAGCTGCGTATATTAATACGGAGCAAAATGTTGGCCATATTTGTGTGCCTCATGGCCATGGTGACCCGTCCTTTGGTTAACGTCTAATCTCTCGCCAACAGTCGGGGTTACGCAAATGTACACGATTTGTTCCTTGTATTGTTACACGTAATGGGTTGAACCACTTTAAAAGAGATAATAACAATAATTATTTCAGAAACAACCCCTGTCTCTTAACCAACGTTACCATAATGTTTACGTGCAAATGGCTAGCGCCATCTTTAGCATGGCTGCGACAGTGTAAAGCCTCAGAATAGGTATGCAGCAAAGTCACTCCTTTATACAAACAGTATTGGTGCGCGAACACTGCAAGCTTGCCACTCAATAGAGTGGAAAGAATGACTACCCGGGACTGTGGAAAATATACCGTCACATTAAACCCTTCCAATGCCGCTGCGTGGTCTATGACTGGGATATCTCTCACTTTAGAAAGGCATCAGTACGCACGCGTTGCCTGTTGTTGAATGTCGCGACGTGTTTTACAAACAATACGAAAGACACAGCAACAAATGGAGTAACGTAGGCACGCACAATTTCGCCTTACATATAGGCATACCCGCGAACATTCCTTCCTGTACTGGGTAATGCGGCGGCAAACAAACATTGTTTGCCGACCGGGTTTGTTACCAGCGCGTGGCTCTTTAAACACGCGTGCACGGTTTGCCCAATAGGGCTCGCGAAACATCGCTTCCGGTTTTTTCAGTCACGTCAAGCGGTGAGTCCCATTTTAGAAGGAGATGCAGATTCAGCCAGAAAACTATAAAATGAACCTTGGTATAGGACGGCGGAACAGCGAGTCCTCTTATGCCACATTAAAATCATGATTAAAGTAGTTTCAGCTAGCCTTCAACGACCTGTTCCTCTCCACACGTCGCTTTTTGCATGAACTGTTTACCGTTGGCAAGAAATTTTTTGAAAGCACTCGTGCTACCCTCCGATTCTTTTCTTCAGTGCGGAGTGGACATCAAGGAAGTACTTCCATGCTCCGGAACTACTTCATGCGCTTCGGCCTTCCGCAGTGACATGCAGATGTTCGTCGCCCGCGCGTGAAAGCCTCAAGTGTTCACTCCTGGCCGGCGAATCGAATAAACTGAGAATGTGCATTTTTGAATGCTTGTGAAAAATTAGCACAGCTTGCACCAAGTCGCGCAAGGCTCGGTCACAGCAAAGCTGGTAGGCACTTTTAAGCTTCTATTGTTAATTATCTGCACAGAATGATTGGATGGTCCTTGAGCACGTGCTGGTTCGTCATGATGATAATTGTCCATCTACGACACATGGCTAACGTCGACCATAACAGCTCTGATGCAATTGCTTAGGAGCTAGAAGACGTGAATCTCAAGCACGCTTTTGCGAATCGTATTAGTGGGAATTCTGAGCAAGAGCTTCATAAGTGTTAGTCAGGAAACACTCATCTTAGCAGCTCAGCAGCGCACAATACGCACTTGTCCTTCCTTTGCAGCGCTTCCGGACGAACGCTCAAGGATGGCAGACAGCCTAACCTGTCGAAGGAGGTTGCGGAGCTTTAAGTTCTCCAGGCTAATCATTTCAACGCGAAAGTTCGTTTTATCTCGTTAAAAATTCCAACAAATCTCACGCACTGTAGGAATCAATTTCGTGCGAAGCAGTCGGCGAGCAGCAGCCTATGCCGCATTTTGTGCTTTGAGTCAGCTGTTACGAAGTAGGTGGACGTATTTGGGTAAATTTGATAGTTGAGCGCATATTGTGGGCTTGCGAGGCACGTCGACTACACCAGTGTGTAAAAGGGTTCCGACGTAACGACGGCATTCACATTCAAAGCGACCTTCTCTAGATATTCAAAACGGCCTTCTCTGCACGTACGGAAAGAGCGAAAGTCCGGCGGTTATGAGTAGCAATGTTGCGATATAAAATTAGCAAGAAAATACACCTATGTCTCTAATTTGGGTGGTATCGCGTCCCAGTTCATATAACTTGGCAACAACTCATGGCCTTTGCTTAGGTTATCAATACCCGATCTTATCAAGTCGTCATGTGCTGGAGCGCTCTGATGTTTTACTTCGCAATCATTGCCAGATGCACAAAAGGACTGATAACATGTCGCTTGGCGAGTTCGAGCAGATTCATTGTGAATAACAGAGCAAAATTGACAGGGACGAAGAACAGACAAGCATGCCAAGTCATTGAGGCTTTGCACCTTCAAAAAGAACACGCCTTCTCAGCGAATACAATTGCTAATCTAGTGAGACGGCTTGTGCGTGTGTGTGTGTTGCAGTGAAATTACGTAAGGTTGCTTTTGTGAGTTTGATGGTTTCTGTCGCTTTCCTCGTCAAAGTGCTTGTGGGGGCCTTTCGTTTGTTTTCTGCGTTTGAATATAAGAATGCGATGCAGAGTTTCGTTGTGAATTTAATAAAATGCTCCTCCTGTGTCTATATCTGTTCCTTTCGTTCTTGCCAGCAATGCTCTGAATCTTTTTACAGTATTCTTCGAGGACACAAGCTTTTTTTTTTTGCTGTATAGCCAGGAACGGGAAGAACGCCGGGAGCTTCTGGAAACCTGGAAATCAGGAAAGAAAAATTGAGGGGTGCAATATCGCTGCGGGGGAGCGAACTGACAGATTGCAACCGCACCGACATTCCGCGATATTGAACACCACTGCGGGTGTTGGCTTTCTAACCTTCGGGGAGATGAAATGAAGGAAGAGGAATTTTATCGTCGCTCCACAGACGAAAAATGCAAATGAATAGGCAGCAGCGTCGCCGGATGAAAGGCTAAAAAAT
Organism: Rhipicephalus sanguineus; assembly: GCF_013339695.2. Classification (NCBI taxonomy): domain Eukaryota; kingdom Metazoa; phylum Arthropoda; class Arachnida; order Ixodida; family Ixodidae; genus Rhipicephalus; species Rhipicephalus sanguineus. Next base: position 50,526,106 of record NC_051184.2, read on the forward strand.
GAAGCAAGAATGTCCGCATCGCAGGAAATTGCCCGGAGAGCACGATCACGTAAACGTGTGCTATACGGCTTTACAGATCACGGGAACCAGTTGCACTGTGGCTTTTTGTTATTAATATTCATTTATCATTTTACTGCATAACAGAAGACGAGAGTCCGAAACTGAAATGGTTCTCGGCGCTTATTGAGCAATGCGGTTTTGTTTAGCCTCACAGGCACGCTTATATTGGACCGTGTGATTGACGTTCGGTGTCATTTGTTTAAGGCCTTGAAAATTTTGTATTTTATTCGGTCAGATGTCGGCTGAAGTAGATGCATCCTACAGTAGTAGATTATTTCTTTCTTTTGTGTTCTTTTATTTCTGCAGGGTATTACCGAATAGTCGACGACGCTTGTCATGTCACGCGTTACGTTATCTTTGTCGCCCCGTCAGAAGTCAAGCGATGAGAATAAATTGTGAGACAGCGGCAACATCTAGAAGCCGTGAGAACATAAGACGCTTTCTAGTGGCCGTATTTCATATTCATTTTTACTCCACGACAACTTTAAACTCGTACCCCGTTGCGAATTTTATTTGACTTCGGCCTTCTTCATCTGGGAACGTCGGAGCTACAAGAAGCTTCAAACATGTCTATAAAAAGGCGCACACATGCGGTACACGGACAGTGCTGATCCAAATTTAAGTGCGTGTCTTGATCGACAATGTGTGTAACTGACCCCCCCCCCCTTAAAAAACTGATGCTATCTCGAGGTCGAACTGGTAAAAAATATAACTGAGTCATTATGATATGAGCATTGAATATAGTGACAAAGAGAAAGAAATCGATTAAAAGGAAAAAGAGAGGGACGTTAACCTGGCAGTAATAACCGGTGTGTTAGCCTGCACAGGGATTAGGGGTCGGAAAGAGGACAGAGAGAGATAATATTTAAAAAAAAAGAAAAAAAAAGAATATGCGCACATGCACACATATGCAGGACGTTCCAATCAGAGCCGTTCAGATACACCAATTGAATGCAGAAAGCGCTGTAGAGCCTGCACAGCCTTCTTTACTTCAGATAGACCAGTTGAATGCAGAAAGCGCAGTAGAGCCTGCACAGCCTTCTTCTGTGAAGTTAAGTCATGTCGATTGCGCAGGATTCTTTCTTCCGAGAGAGTTCGGTCGTCCATTTTATCAAGCACGTTGCAAAACGACTGTCCCTGCGAACAGTACTGTGGACAGTCGCATAGGATATTCTGAATCGTTTCATCACTTCCGCAGTGGTCACAAGCTGCGGTGTTGGCCATTTCTATGCGGAACGCGTAGTCACAGGTAAATGCGACAACCAACCACAACCTGCACAGAAGGGTTGCGTCACCTCGGCGAAGGCCTGGAGGAATTCGAAAGCTGAGAGTTGGGTATCGGGAATAATATATTGAACTGGCCAACTGAGAAGAGGCCTTCGTCAATACTCCCGAACCTGCGTTTACAGTGAATATAGGGTGATAGCATATGTGTCAATACAGCTGTAGCATGAGGAAGCAAAATCAAATTGAAACGGTACTTTTAACTAACTGATAAATCAAATATATGTCGGTAAGTAGAGACTCTTGAATAGAGTAAGGGAACAGGAAGGAAAGAAAATGAGAGAATATAGTGGTTTCGTTTTCCTTTTTTTTTCTTTTACACACTTGCGCTACTCAAACTTGTTGACTTACGATGGCACACAAACTGGACCAATTTGCAGCGATTGCACAACTGTGTTGACATATGTCGAGGGAAGTGCTTCCGAAACAGCGGCACCAATTATGCTTACGTTATTTCTCAACAGTCGAATTCGCTCAATTACTTTAGTATAAATAATGTTGGATGCATTTTATTTATTTTTTTTTAAATGAAACGTACGTCTCTAATGAGCCAAAACTCGTCGCACTATCGAGATTCATCTAACAGCCCTTATTCTTGATTGTCCACCGACACCAACTTTATGAGAAATGCTCTGCTTGACAGCGGCGCGTATCTGGTGAATAGCATTCTTACGGACAAAGTGCAAGAATCTTTAATGCAAGGCTACGGGTATTTGCGGATCACGTTAATGAAACTGCTGGCAAGCAACAGGCTCATGTATTTATTTTTCTAAAGCTTATCTTTCCAGATAACTCAAGTGAAGTTTACTTTTAAACTTTCAAATGTTCGACGAAGATAAGCGATTATAACGGATGAGTTTAGACAGTCTTAATTTCTAAGGTGGTCATGCGTTAGGGGTTCTCTATATCTAGTGAACTCAGTGTGGAGTCTTCATTTGAACATGAACGTTCACATAAACGCATGCTATTGTATCATTGCGGATGGAAACGAAATGGCTCTTTATTAAACAAATACATACAATAAGAAAACACCTACCTTTTTCATTGCATTCGTATTGACTCCGTCTTTATTCTAGCATAGTTCTTGCCATTTCCGTTGTTTGGAGGTAAGCACTGCATTATGACGCATTCTGTATACTTCTCCATATAACAGCTGTTTTTATTAGGTCACTTCAAAGCAAAAATATCGCCGACGGGAAAGTCCGATTATATTTATTTTCCTGCGTTCTCAAAATGTCTGCGTTTCACTGCATTGTGAAAAAGCATTACTTTGCACGACCGCATTATTGAACGTATACTTCTCGAATTCAACTAGGTGTTTTAAAGGGCACGTCCCATTTTCAATACCGAACAAAGAGCCTGCGTGCAAATACTAACGTCTACGTGTTCTTAAACTCTGCGTGTTCTTAAAGGGAGCCCTGTCAGGCAGCGCTCGTAAACAATGATGCGCACGCTGGAGGGAGACTGTCTATTATATGTGGCTCGCTTACAACTCTTGTGCAGAGTTAATCAAACGGTCGCTGCGCATGCTGTTTTTTTTCTGCCTTCGCGTGCGATAGTCCGCAATCACTCTTTCACCGACGTACCGGCTGCGACAACAGTGCCATCATCGAGCAAAAACATCTGCGGCCTTTACCCTTACACCATGAGGAGATGATTTCTCCTGTGAATTGGAACGACCACTCCACCGTCAAATCGATCGTCCTTATACGCCGGATCGACTATCATTAGAAATGCACTGACCTCTTAATAGGGATAAGCGCTCAACAGAGGCCGTTGGGGGATATACAAGACAAAGGAGCATTGGAGAGGCGCGTGCGCAATCAAACGAAATTCATGGTCAAACATGAAATGTCGCCTGATTAGTCTTTCAACCCGTTTTATGGCCCAAATTATTGCGAGTTTCGCTTATAAAGGACAGATTACCACTTTTGCTGGCGAACATATTTGTGCAGAGCGTAACACTTTTGATAGACTCGTTTTATTGCTTTTAGTAGAGTGCAGCTCCTCCAGAAATTATAGATCTATTTCTGATAATAATTCAGTGCTGCAGCACTCGCGTGCGGCGTTCAATCTGACAAAGTCTCGAAGGCATAGCCGAGGATGATAATAGTTGCTTTTTTTCTGCCGGCTGGCAATACCAAGAAATGACTGCGCGTCCCATCAGGGGGGAGCTTCGCGCCGATCATCACTGTCTTGCATACGTAACCACGTGAACCGCGATTAAACTTTGCAGCCGGATATCTCGGAGCACAACAATTCTAGAAGAATTCTTCCAAGTGGAACTGTGGAGAAACACGACTGCCTCTAACTTCTCAGTACAAACGGGCCGGATTACTGCATTAACTAAAAAGTTGATTATTCAGCCTTAGTTAACTTACCAGCCCACAGCGATAAATATAATCTCACTGTGTGTCCCCTAGTCACAAAACTCATTTGTAGAGGTGGTATTCCCGTACTTCCCGAGGCCTAATTTTAAGCCAATTATGAAACTTAATTTTGATCACACTATATTACGGCTCCTTATGAAGAAAGGAGCAAAGGGTTACTTTTGCCTATCTTTAGCAAAGGAAGGAAAACTTACTGCTGCGCCAAAGACTCCCACAGACGTTCTCCTACCAGCTCCTCACCAGCTTGTATAGTGGCAGCCCATTCATAACTCGATATTTATGATTGGGCAACTGTGAATGATTGCCGCGACGATGCATCAACCGCACCGAGCTATTGTATTAGTCAAAGGCACTGCGCTTCTATAACATCATTTTTTTTTCACGTGGATCCTTGTTACAATGTTTTTAATAACACGCGGGATGTGCATGTTGCGTCACCTTCTACTCAACAAAAACATTCCATGCACCTCACCATTCGTGCACCTCAATTTATATTATATGCATTTATTTAGAGGAAAGCGTCTCCTTAATGCTTCGCTGTCATCATGTGATCATTTGTGCGCCGTGAATAGCGCATGCTTCGTTTATTTGATGCGAGATGGTGCAAACTAGAACTGTGGAGTTAATAAATACAGGAACTAAGTTTTTCATTTAGGCGCACGCTCGACAGCCTAACTTTGGAATTTTGTGCAGTTCCTTCTGCTTTACACGTTGTCGAGAGGAGGAGAAAATAAACCGTTAAAAAATAAAGTAAAACTGTAGCGGCAGACTTTTATTCTCGACCAATTGATTTCAGGAGGGCTTTCACGAAACTGCCATACATTTCAGCATCGCTGAAAGTTTCCTCACAGTCCAATTAATTTGCCAGTTGGGATAAAAAAAACAGCGTGGGAAATACAAGGTTTGTTGACAATTAAACACATTTTTAATTTGATGTGTTTCCTTGGATGTTATGTTTGCAGTGCCTCAAACCTATTTGTCTATACGCGCGTTCACGCATCAGGTGCAACGCTGCACAGGCTAGCGAGACTTCTTGCAGTAGATGTGTTCGCATTAAGAAATAGTACAATGTTTTTCGGGGCGAAGCTCCTTATAGCATCACCTGGTCGGTCGTCGCTCCATACGGCGTTCCCCCGCCGTCGCGTCTCCCGTATCATTCAATAGATGGCGCTGTCCCATAGAGATACATGCAAACAGCAGTTGGGTAACGATATACTAGATGGCGCTGTCCCATAGAGATGTGTGCAATATGGCGGTTGGGTGAATGCACGCTAGATGGCGTTATAGGTGCCACTGCTCTCAGATTGGCTGCTGCGCCCGTTTTCTCTCATTCTCCTTGATAGTCGCCGTACGTGGAGGAGTGCGCTTGCCGGATCGTGCTGCTTGGCGGACCATGGACGACGAGTAGCGCCGGGTGCGGAAGGCCGCTGCGTCTCGTGTTCGTCGGCAGGATCCCGAGGTGCGAGCTCGAGAGGCTGCCGCCAAGCGAGCGCAGCAGTAATCAAAGCGGCGTATCGCTTTGATTACTGCTGGGCGAAACCACTGAACATTTCACGGTGTAACCATGATTGCTTCAGGAGCTTCGCGCAAGCTCTTCATCATTTACCCGTGTATATGCTGTAATTTTTACGCTCTCTTCTTTACGCCCTTCGGCTGAGTATTAAATAAAGATTTTTTGTGCCTTAGGAATAAACACATCCTGTTGTACGGCTGCCATCATATGGCTGGATCGCTTAGCGTGTTGCTGTTTTCTTTCTTTTTTTTGCGTTTCATTTGCGCTTCGTCGCGACGCGTCGCTCGGAGGCTCGTGCTCGGCTCGTGCGAGCATTTACAACGACAAAACCGGCCACGAGACGCGCGGATTTATGCATTTTCGTGGCAGAACTTCTTGCGTAGCTTCCACAGCGTTGCACCAGATGTATGAAGCGGAGTATAGTGCGGGAAGCGCTCGCAGTCGGCAGCAGGATTCTTCAAAGACCTGCCAGGGACCTCACGTTGATTTTTCATCAGCGTCGTATGTTCGTGAGGCAACGCCTCTTTGTTCATCGCCTTTTGTGCGCGGGTGAGCGCTTGAAGATCTCGACGCTTTCTGACACTCCATTAATTGCGACGCGCGTGGGCTTTTGGAAAACTACCTATTGTTCACGCGTCTATTGCGGTTCTTAGCAAACTCCGGCCGGTCATACGTCCACTGCAGCAGCCGTGTAAGTGTGCCATGCTGAAGAAGTTCATTCACCACATGCAGTAGAAAAAAAAAATGAGTTGGTGCGATTCTTCTTTTTTTTTTTTCACGTTGTACTACTTGAGGAATGTATTCGGTAATACCGCGAGAAATATACGAAATGGGACAGCTGTGCTATCAAGTTTACCAGAGTGCAATAGTGCAATCATGAAAACTGAGTTGTAGAGCATGTTGAGAATTACGCCTCAAGTAAACTTTATGTGTAGAAAACAGCGCTAAAAGACGGGACGAAGAAAGGAGACAATCCACAGCGCCGTGGTTTGTCTCCTTTCCTCGTCCCGTCTTTCAGCGCTGTTTTCTACAGTTAATCATGAACCAACCAGCCCAAAATGCGTACCTTATTAAACTTTATGTCACACGTAGCGGTCATGTACCCGTTAGTGCAGCTTGAATAGATATATTTAGAGATATATTTAAAGCAGGGGTCGGCAAAATTTTGAGGGGGAGGTCCGAGTTGCATCAAGCCGACACGGCGGGGGCCGGACGGCAAATCGGAGAGAGTTGAGGGGGCGGGGGTGCTTTGCAGGCAAAGCGAAAATTTCGGAAATTCGGCGAATTCACATTAATGTACAAAACTGACATACACTCGGAGATTTTTGGATGAAGGTCCTTCCCTGAACTTGTATTTGCACAATGAATCTTTCTTACCCCCTTTTTTGGGGGGAGCTGTGCAAAGAAATGAAGGGAAGACACCTGGCTAAGTGTGAAGATGAGGGAAAATTCCAACTGGAATCATGCTTTGCTCCTGTCTAATCTTATTTGAGGGCAAAACTACCATGTCGGCCTTCAGAGAGGAATCGACAGGGGGAGGGGGAGAGGGGGGGGGGGGTTCACGTTGTGCCGGCGCCGCATAATAATGCCCTCGCCGCAGGTTACTGGCCCCTGGACTAACACAACACATCATCGTGCACCTAAGTGTGGCAGTGGTGATTGTTTTGTTGTGTAATGTCTTGATTATCTTATACTTTCGTATTAACAACACAACGCAACAGTTCTTGAAGACAGAAGTAAAATTTTTAATTATTTTTCGATGATTTTAAGTTCTACAACAAAACAGGAATATGATCATATATCCTCGAACTCGTGTGAGTTCTGAAATCAAACCTTGTTTTTCTGAGGATAAGGGAAGATAATTTTAAGACAAAACTTAATATTTCTAATCGCCAATTTGCTACGATTGAACATGGAACTTGAGTAAAAGTGCGATAAATTTAAAACATATATGTGGCGATACCGCACAAAACACGAAAAGTTTCGCTATGGACAAAACTGCATCGCGTGTGCGAGGCAACGCTACACGGCTAAACGCATATGTGATTAGCCTAATACAAGTGAAGACGAAGTACCACCTGTTTCTAGCAGGATGCTCCAAAAAGGAAACCCATACGGATTTTTCAAAAAAAAAAAAGGTTGCTCGTTGACGAAAAATTGGTCCTGGTCAGTGTATTGGAACCCGGGACCTACTACTTTTTTCAGGGGAGGCAACTCTCACCAACTGAACTAACTAGGGGATTAGCAATTGGCAGCACGAGGGCGAATTCGTTGACAACTCGAAGCACGTGGGCACTGTATGCGGCAAATTTGTTGTGCTGAAAGCTCGAGCAATCCTCATGAAAAAGTAAAACAAAAACATTAATCCATTTCCATAGTGCGGACCTAAATGGAAATTCATATCTACGGATTTCGCAAAAAGAAGATTGGTATGAAGAACATCCATGGAGGTTGGCCTTTCATTTGTGGATGTCTTCTTGCCAATTTTTAGCTATGTCTCTTTTAATAAAATCTTACATTACTTGCACTAAGTACCAATACTCACGGAATGAAACGCGGCGTCAAAACTTGAGGCATCACAAAAGGTGTGTGCTCGAAACAACGACGTCATGTCAATACGAATCCGGCCACTAAAGGTGATGGACAGGTACGAGCCAATGTTACGGTGATATGATACGAAGAGAAGGCCATGGAAACATGTAATAGTAATAATTGTTGGGGTTTAGCGTCCCAAAACCACGATATCATTATGAGGGATGCCGTAGGGCTCCGGAAATTTCGACCACCTGGGGTAATTTAACATGCACCGAAATTTAAGTGCACGGGCCTCAGGCATTGCCGCTTCCATCGAAAATGAGGCCGCCGCGGCCGGGATTCGATCCCGCGAACTTCGGGTCAGCGGTCGAGCACCTTCAACTCTAGACTATACCGTAGCGTGTGCCATGGGAACAAAAGTATGCATAATAATTAACTTTAAGTGGACGTGTTTCATTCCGTGAGCACTGTATGCTAAACATGTCAATATCCTTTAACGTAGATTTCGACAACTGTTTAAATGTACTTCTAAACGTGTTCTACTAACATGGTAGAACTTGCATGCGGAATGAGATTAAGCGTATTCTATCACAATGCAAAACAACGAATCTTTTTTTTTTTTTCCTATGTATAACCTCACTGCAAACGTACGCGTAGACTAAGTGTTTCGCTTCGTTTTCATCCACGGGCTTCCGTGATTGTACAAATCTCGCCCAAGGATCTGGTCCTATGGCGAGCCAGGAAACCCGGCACGAAGGTATCACGCGAACGCGGACAACAGGGAGCGCACCCGAGTAGCGTGACACCCCAATAGTTGCTTCATTTTGCGTTGCTTGTTCCTCGCCTATCCTGTTCCCTACTCGAAGCGTCCATGGACACGAACAATCCTCTTGGCACGCCGGCATCGTGTGTACCGATCGTTTGGCACTCGTGTTCGGCTCGGGTTTCTATAGCGATATCGAGGCTTTCCATTCACGCTCCGTACGCCCGGAACTGCGCTAATCTCGTCAACCCCGTTTCCCTCGTTTAGCTCGGAAAGGAAGGAATCGATTTGTTCTTGCTCTGCGCCCTGGGGTGATGCCGCAACGGAAGGCAATTGGCGAATTCTCGGAAGAGCTGCCCATAGAGCAAATGAGGCTTAACAAAACACGTTGCGGGGCTGTTTGGTGATGCATATTTTTTTATGAAAGTAAAGCAGCGCTAACCTATATAAAAGGGGCAGGAAGTGCAGGTTCATTCAATTAATGGGAGAAGTCAGCTAAGGTTGCCATTTCAAAGGTCTTTCCCATATCCCATGTTCGGGTCATTTCTGAAGGGGATTTGAGGTCAAGTTTTGAGAAACATGTCGATACTGATATAGAGAATGACTGAAATCTGGATGCCGGTTCTGATATGTACCGTTTTTGTTCCACGCTTATCCTTTAACACATAGTGACCGGATGGGTCACGTCACAAAATAATGCTTGACACCAGGCCCATCTGTCCAGCTAAATGAACATATTTGTTCAGAAACTAACAAAAAAATGTGGGACGAAGACAGCCATGGGCCGGTCGGGCCGCTAGCGAAAGGTCCGCGGGCGAATGCGGCCTTTGGACTGCCTGTTTTAGATACCCGATATAGAGGCTTATTTACTGTAAAACTGTATAACTCCCCTCCAGTGGTATCTGCGTTAATGGGAAAAAAAAAGACAACGAGATTGTGACCACGAGCAGTCGAAGCTTGACACGAAATTTGCTTGTGCAGTGTTTCTTACCATACAGCGTACAAAATCTGAACAGGCAGCTGTTGGGGAATACTGCTCGGTTGTTGACGCGATTTCTCAGCTGGGGATGACAGGCGTTTCTGTTTTTCTGCTACGTGGGCTGTGTCGCTTCGGCCTAAGCGCTGCGACGATGCCTTCGCTGCGTGCCCAGAATGTTGTCCGTACGGACACAGGGCCCGTAAACAGTCTCGGCCATGTCACTAACGTCGGTACCGAGCTGTTGACAGCGTGCGCCATCCTTGCCCAAGACGTGACGCCACTGCGGAACATCTGGCCCCAAATATCCTCTGATGTCCACGTGGGTAAATGAGCTGCGCAGGAGCCGGATGCTATGAAGATCACTGGCGGGTGGGTCATATGATGGTACTGGCGCAAACGCGACTCTCTCTCATTTTTTTTTCTTTTTTCTATTCGAGCGACTCTATCAGTAAGCGAGGAGTATATCATAGCCTCCTACAATATGTTGTCCGGTGCCTAAATCCGTGATCGGTGGACTGTAGACAGCGGTGTTTCGTTGAGTGGACACCTCGACTCCCGAGCAGCTCGCGGTACAAAACGAGCTTGCGATAATTACTGTGCGTTGTGTACCTGAGGCCATAGGCGTGTGCACAAGAGATGGTTCATATTCAGAGTTGCCAGGTTTTGCTACCTTGCACCAATTTGGTTACTTTTCTAGGCCGGTGGCGGCAGACATGTCTTGGCTAGTTGGCTACTTTCTGGCTGCTTTCTTGTACCTTCGTTCTGAACCAAATTATCAATATTTGTTGACTTCGCAGCCGTTGGCGTACGACGATGCGGTTCAAGAGAATGCAAAGACGTGTTTCCAGCTTCCATAACTCAATTAAGCCCTTGCATTACACAAAATAGGAGGCTGGGCCTCGGGGAAAACTGTTGCTTGGGGCCTCGTTTTGCGGACCACCTATTGCGGAACGCAACTTTAAATCGTGTTTGGAATTGAAGAGGACAATCGAAAGCGCTCCGCATCCTGGGCGCTCGGCATTCATCGACATTAGAAAAACGAATATCCGACGAACTTCAAATCTGTGTGGCATCGAACGTTCCACCCGTTATCGCCCCGTGTTCGCCTACAGACTGCTGCCGCCATACGCTGGACATGACTTGCCTTGGCAACCCTCCTGGACCCTGGCTCCATCGCACGAGTTCAGTTCATCGACTACGACATGACCGTTTCCTCTGGATTAAAACGCACGCCAACGGCCCGTGCCTTCCAGTGGGCGTGCGAACAGCATCGTTCTTCGGTCGCTTCACAGCATGCGTTTGTTCATGCAGGTCAGTAATGCCACTTCGTTGTTTGCTAAGAAATCTAGCAGTGCTTGTCTTTTGCTGTTCCCATGCCCACGAGTGCTACTTGTTTTGCTTGTGCAATCAATTGATGTCTGTGGTCAGCTGCTTTTGCAATCAGGAGACATTGAGCTAAACCCTGGCCCTTCTAATGGTGCTTCTGGCGTTGTTACGCGCTCTAAAGACAATGGAAGCGATGAGGCATGCAGAAGAAGCTGAATGACATGTTAACCCTATTGCAAAGCGTTAACTCACGCACAACTAGAATGGAATCCGAGCAGCCACGTTTGTCAATAAATGCTCAGTTGAAGTTTGCGCTCCATCCTGTCTGTCCTCTCTACCTTGTCTGTGGATCTTGTTGCGCTATTCAGTCATGTCTGCAGTTAGTCACGTTTAATTAAATCTATTGCTGAATTAAAGGAAGCCCAGGAAACCACGAAGAACAACATATCTGATATTGATGTGAGGCTCTCCGCTGTTGAAACTAACCCGCCTACCACAGACTCTGCTCAGCAAGATCTGTTGGCCTTGCGTAAACTCGCGGATAACCCAGCTCGTGAAAATGACAAATTGCGAATTGGTCAGTCTCAGCTGGAAGACAGCCAACGAAGAGACAATTTATTGTGTTTTCGGTTACATGACAGTTTATCGGAAACATGGGAGGCAACAGAAGGAAAGCTGTTAAACATGATTTCTAGCTGCTTTACCCCACAACTTACGAAGGATGCGCATGAGCGGGCTCATAAGATCGGTGCATTCCCAGAGGGAAAATGCCGTCTTGTAATCGTGAAAATCCGTTCATTTAAAACGAAGCAACTAATTCTTTGTCAGTCAGTGAAGCTCAAAGACAGAGGCATCTCCGTAAGGGAAGATTTTTCTTTGGAAACGCGTCAAGCCAGGAAAAAGCTGCTTCAATTTGCAAAGGATCAGGGTTCGCATCACAAGCTTAGGTACAACAAACTGTACGTTAACAGTCAGGGTTATAGCTACAGCGCTGCTCATGACTGCATTTTTACTGAAAATAGTTTTCGGAGACAGACACCACTTCATGTTAACGATGACTCTAATATCTGTGACTGGTCACATACTGTGCACGCTGATCGCTCCGCTTGTGCACTAGTTCACAATCAGAAGTTAACCCGCCATATCACTGCTCTACCACGCACTGCGTCATAGGGGTGCGCGAGGGACAGTGGTTCAGTGCCTGTTACAGCAAACTCTATTTCTTTTCTTTTTACCAATATAAGAAGTATATTACCAAAGCGCGATGAACTTGATTCTGCAATTGATTCCTGTGATGCCGATGTTGTTTTACTAACCGAAACGTCGCTTTCTTCCAAGGTAATTAATATGGAACTCTTTAACTGCAAAAAGAGGTTTAAAGTATTTCGCTTTGATAGAGGTCAAAGATGGGGCGGGGGTTTTTTGATAGCTGTTGCGGATGATTTTGTTGCATCGATCATTAATTTCCCAAGTAACCTGGAACTAGTCTGGGTAGAACTTCGTGTACCTGGACGTTTTAAACGTTTTAAAGAAGATGATTTTGGGCATATGCTACCGACCCCCATCTTCGTGTCCAACTTTCGCTGACGAATTGCATGACGCGCTTAACATGATCACTGTACGCTTTCCTAACATTCCTATCCTTTTAGCTGGAGACTTCAACTACCACACTATTGTGTGGTATAGTACAACGCCTTATCTTAGCCCTCTCTCGACTGAATGTATCAAGTTTTTACCGACCTGTTTGGATTTCAACCTGTCACAGCTTGTCTCTGAACCTACTCGAACTACTTCAACTACATCCAGTATTTTAGATCTCGTTATAACTGTACCGCATCTTATTTCTTCAGTCATGCATCTACCTGGCCTCAGTGATCATTCCTTGCTCCATTTTGATGTTAAAATTCCTGTATGTAAGCACATTAATCAGATAAAGCACATTAAGCACTATATACGGGCCAACTTCAGTGCGATTAACCGTGAACTAGGTCTTTTTCTGGATGAACACTTGCCGGAGTTTTCCCTGCGTTCTGTCGACGCTAATTGGGAATTGTTTAAGGACACCATTGAACGCCTTACTAACGCTTTTGTGCCGCTTAAGTACTTGAGGTGTGACAGAGAATCGCCTTGGTTTATTAAATTTTTAAAAAGACTGTCAAATAAGAAGAAACGTTTGTTTCGCTCGGCAAAGGTGCTGAATTCTAAGGTGCTCCGGTAATCCTACTTTGTCGCGGCTGCCGAGTGCAAAGCTGCGTTAAAAAACGCCAAGGATACATTCCTCAACCACACTTTGCCTGCTATGCTGATTCAGAATCTTAAACAATTCTGGAACGTAATAAATAAGAAGGACACCACTAGATTGATACTAACATCCCCTGATAAAGTTTCATTCCCATCAAACGAATGTGCTTCTGTTCTCAACAATGTCTTTGCGGCGGCTTTTTCTAAAGAAGTGTGTTCTGATAATATCGACTACCCTGTTTTTGACGCTCCTCTCATGGACCCAGTTGTTTTTAACGCACCAGGCACTCAGAGCATTATAGAAAGTCTTAAACTTTCCTTTTCCTGTGGCGTTGACAACATTAACTCCAAATTTTTATTAATACCAAGTCATACTGCTCCATAATTCTTACTAAATTGTTTGAGCAATCCCTTGACTGAGGTTGTATTCCCAGTGATTGGAAAGTTGGGAGGGTCTTTCCAACGCGCAAGTCTCGAAATAAAGATTGCCCTGACAACTTTCGTCCCATTTCCCTCACCAGTTTACCATGTAAAATCATGGAGAACGTCATATACTCTCACCTCGTCTCTTTTTTAGAATCTAATTCCTCCTTCAGCACAGCCCAGCACGGATTCCGTAAGTAATTTTCATGCGAAACCCAGCTCATATGTTTCACACATGACCTTGACTGCATCCTCGATCACGGATCTCAGATGCACTGTATATAATTAGATTTTTCAGAAGTGTTTGACAAAGTCTCACATGGGCTGCTGTTTCTTAAATTACGTAATCTTAACATTGACCATAATGTACTCGCATGGTTGATCTGCTTTCTTTCAAACCGTTCTCAATTCGTAACAGTCAATAACGTTGATTCACATCTCTTACCTGTCGGTTCTGCCGTGCCTCAGGGGCCCGTTCTCGTGCCCCTCCTCTTTCTCATATGTATAAATGATTTACCGGCGAACATTTCATCCTAAATAAATCTTTTTCCTGATGATTCTAGATTTCAAAACAGGAGAAAGTGCCTCAGATCAGGCTGGCCGACGTTTCGATAGGGGACCTATCTTTGTCAAAGGCGCCTTGTCATCCCTGGCGTGTTAGTTTTATGGGGTTAGTGATGACGTCATGTCCAGCGGCGGCGCGTCTGTTGCTGTTGGTAATTTCTGCCTGGAAAGAGGGAAACTCGAAAGCAGTGGAGTGTAGCCCTTGCCACATTTCAAGAGAGTTTGCAAACACGTTCGCGTTTGCCATGTCAGAGTTAAAGGTAGCTGCAAAGAAAGAAAAAAAAAAGAAAAAAAAAGGGGGGGGTACAACCAAGCGAGAGGGCGAGTGCAGCCATCACAAAGAGCTGCAGAAGGTGGTGAGGAAGGAAACTACAGGCGGGGAGAAAAACCGGGCGGCTTACGTTTAAATGTCCGCCAAGGAGCTGCAGAAGGTGGTGGGGAAGGCAGCTACAGACGACAATAAAATCCCGACCAGCTCCCATAATACACTATCAATATTCTTTTTTAATATCTCTTAACCTTGCATGTATAAATGTGCACATACGTGTAGATATTATTCTCTTAAGATGTTTTCATTTTCTAGTGAATCCGAACCACGGTTTCTTTCCCCCTTTCCGCGCTCCAAAGGCCGCTTCTGGCCAGCATTGTCACAGCCCTCGCTTCCTCAGGAAGTTCTACGAGTCTTATTCCGATTGTTCCCCCCCGGCCGCCGCTCGTTCTTTTCAACTTTTTTTTTCTTCTTCTTTTTTCCCCTCCTAGTTGACGGGCGCCCAATTTTTGGAAGCCACCGACGACACTGGATGCATATGCCAGCCAATTACTTCACCCATTAAGCAGGAGCTTGCTTTTCAGGCAACCCTTTCAATATCACTTAAAGTACGCAGGCGGCATTTTAAACGTACGCCGCCCGAGTACCTTTATTTTTTTCTCTCTTTTCTTTTTTTTTGTCGTCTGTAGCTGCCTTCCCCACCACCTTCTGCAGCTCCTTGGCGGACATTTAAACGTAAGCCGCCCGGTTTTTCTTCCCGCCTGTAGTTTCCTTCCTCACCACCTTCTGCAGCTCTTTGTGATGGCTGCACTCGCCCTCTCGCTTGGTTGTACCCCCCCCTTTTTTTTTCTTTTTTTTTTCTTTCTTTGCAGCTACCTTTAACTCTGACATGGCAGACCCGAACGTGTTTGCAAACTCTCTTGAAATGTGGCAAGGGCTACACTCCTCTGCTTTCGAGTTTCCCTCTTTCCAGGCAGAAATTACCAACAGCAACAGACGCGCCGCCGCTGGACATGACGTCATCTCTAACCCCATAAAATTAACACGCCAGGGATGACAAGGCGCCTTTGACAAAGATAGGTCCCCTATCGAAACGTCGGCCAGCCTGATCTGAGGCACTTTCTCCTGTTTTGAAATCTATAACGTGTATCCATCCGTCGGCTCCCTTCTTGATCTTGGACTCCTGATGATTCTGTTATTTACCGCAAAATTAACGACAATAACGACGTCTCTTGCCTTCAATCCGACAGTAACAAGGTTCTGGAATGGTGTAACACTTGGAGTATGAAAATAATAAGAGCAAGCACATGCGCATTTCTCGTAATTCTAATGAACCTCCTAATTACCACATTAACAATGTTACTCTTGAAACTGTGTTCCCTTATAAGTACCTTGGTGTTCACATTTCTTCTAACTGGTCCTGGAAAATACACATTGATCATATCATAATTAACGCCAACGGCATGCTTGGGTATCGTCGCAGGAACTTTTCTCATTGATTAAGTTCAATAAAATTACTGCTTTATAAAACACTGGTTCACTCGAAATTGGAGTATTCTGCATCAGTCGGGAGCCCTGGCATTGATTCACTCATTTCAGACTTGCTGTGCAAAACCATGCCTATCGATTCATAATCTCTAACTACCACCAAACAAGTAGCGTAACTGCCATGAAATCTAGTTTGTCCCTTCCTCCTCTCTCTCATCGCAGGTCTGTAGCTCAATTATGTCTTTTGCGTAAAATTTACTACAACTATCTGAAAAACAAATTACTCACTAGGCCCTCATATATATCAGTTCGCATTGATCACCGCAATAAAGTTGGAATTCCATCTTGTCACACTAAGTGTTTTCATGACTCATTCGTACCCAGAACTTGTCAGTTGGAATGACCTTCCCCGTGATATCGCTGACATAATTGATATTAATATGTTTCTTAAATCGATTGCTATCTTGTGAATATATTTATACTGGTTACTCTGAGAGTTTTTCGTAAAGGCATGTTTGCACATTACTTGGACATCCGCTTTCCTTTGCCAAGATCCACTGTCGTGTTGCTTTGTAGTCTCTCCTCCAAAAATCTGCTGCAAAGAACTTGCAGCAGATTGAGAACTTGCCCACGGCAAGTTAACTTTTCGTCAACTTTTCTTTCTTCACATTTACCTTAGATTTACTACTAGTAACATCCCCTATACTTTCCCTGGCATTATTGTGTGTTAGTGCTCATTAATATTGTGTATAACAAAGAAAAAACGAGCCCTAAAAATTAACACTTCTTTCCTTCATTCATAGCGAGGGTCTCGTTCTGGCAGACTTGATGCTTTCAGGTAGTATGCGAGGGATAGCTGCCAGCTGCTTACAGCTGCCAGCTCGTATTAAGTTCACGTGCTGCGTGACGCCAACAGGCAGAAAAAATTGGCCGCGTATCTGCGTGCTTCGCTGCAAATGTCGTGTAAAGACGATAGAAGAGGCGCTGCGTGAGATATGAACGCCATCTGGCAATACGTCGGGAAACGTGAATGCTGTGTTGCGGGCTGGTAGTCCCGGCGCAGCAGCAGCCAAGACCAGCGGGGACGCCAGCCAGCCCGAACACGCGGATTGGCGCGAAGCGGCGAAGACGAAGAAACGTCCGCACTCAACGAGTACTCTCCACACACTCTTTTATATCCACGTCGCCTGGGTAAAGCAGGAATGCCAGAGCGGCGCCCCATGGCACTCGTACAGTGAAATACTGAACTGAAACCGAAACACAACAATGAGCTCGCGCAGAGGCCACGGAAGAAGCCAAGTTTCGGCGCAGTCGCATTTTCAGCGCAGCTTAAGAAACTAGGGTCTCTAGAATTACGTATCTATGTATTTTCTATTAAAGGAACACACCACCTAATACTTACCTAGTGATGCTGCGCCTCAGATATGCGTAATGTTTGCTTTTTGATCAACCATGTAGACAAGTATGAACCTTATGAGCCGTTCACGATGGCTGGCCCTTGTGCAAGTGGTTCAACTTTGGCCGAGTGGCTGAATCGAGGGACGTGCCATCAAACAGAAAGACAGACAGACCAAAATTTCTGCGTTTAAGTTCCCCAAGAAAGACTATCGTCTTCAAAAGAGTGTTCCACACTCGCCGTCATGGCTACTGGCGGCGCTGACTGACACTGCACGTTTAAAATGGGCATATGTACCCCATAAAGTGGACGGGGGGATGGCCGCCGCGGTAGCTCAGTTGGTAGAACATCGGACGCGTTATTCGAAGGTGGCAGGTTCGGTCCTTGCCCGCGGCAAGTTATCATTTCGTCAACTTTTCTTTCTTCACATTTACATTACATTTACTACTAATAACATGCCCTATACTTTCCTCCGGATTATTGTCTGTTAGTGCTCATTAATATAATGTTTGAATTAAGAATTCTTGCTTCGTGCAAAAAGGAAGTCTTATATCTTCGTATTCTCCCAAGCGAGGCGTAGTTTTGAAGATAAATTTAGCAGAGCTCAGCCAGAACCCTGTACTTTCGCTTTTGCTCACATGAAAGATGCGTGTAATAAACCGCTCATACCTTGGGTCCGTGAGCACTGCGCTCAAGTTGTACAGGTCGTGTCTCTTGCACTACAAGATATGTGTTAACACATATCCACTACAAGATAGTGATGTTGGACGTAGCACATAGGTGGACCGATGTGTGCACCCCTCATTACCGAAATGTTTTCAAGTTTTTGACATTGTACATACTGTAAATAAACTTTTTCTAAACAGATCTTGTGACTTTCTGCCCAAGTTTTACGGAGAGCGTGCCGCTCTTAGAGTACAGGGCATACAGAGTACTCCAAATCGTCGAACATTCTTTCTAAGCGGAGCTTTAAACGCTTGTGATTAATAATTCAGGGACAGCTGCATGCAGCTCCCCCGCAGTAGGGATCCATATATATGTCTAAACACAATATATAGACACATGATTCCGTAAACGTACGACTGTTTAAAGGCGAAAGGCTTAGGTAACTCAACAAAGCCGAAATATGACTGTCGACGTTAACACGAAGTGATGCAAAAAATCGTCATAGGTTCACGTCACATAACGTGCCAACATAGGTGACGTTACGTAACCTGACATTATATGATGATGTTATCACATGAAATCGTCGTTTCGCCAAAAATGGGCCTATCCAGGAGGCACTGCACGACCATGTGAGGTGTAAAAAGCTTGCAATGCCTCCGATCCTGGAGGCAGTGCAATACCACTTTAGGTGCAGACAACCTTCGCGGGGGTGAAGGGGAGGGATCAATACAATCCACCGAGAAGAAAAGGAAGAAGATAGCTTTCGCCTTCCAGTCGTCTTCAGTGAATGCATAACGAACCGTGTGACTTAGGGATAAAATCGGTGAACGATTAATCCATTAACCGTAATCGATTTCCGGCTTTCAATTAATCGAATTAATCGACTAAAACTATTCGATTAATCGATTACGGCTCCCCCCACTCCCGCCCCCAAACTCGCCCCTTGGCCCGAGCGCATGACTGCGAGGCGCGTTATCCTGAGGCGCAGATGCCGTGTACACCGCCTCTCTTTGACTGCTTTCACTGCAGCGCATATTTCTGCGCTAGCAGAACTAGCCCGGAGCTGGCGGCGGCCATACCGCATAGAGAAAGATATGAAGTCGCCCTGATCTCCATCGCGTACGGCGTACGGCGTCCAACTCCAAGCACTCCCCAATGCTTCAAGCCCGGACAGGAGGCGGTTCCACCCCATCGAGGCAGAAATGAACTTGCCCGCTTCTCTCCGGCTCACGGTCTACAGCTGCTACTGTTGATACTGCCTCATACGTACCAGCGCACCTTCTTGTTGCTTATTTTGTTCGTGTTCGTTTTTGCCGCGCTGTTTCATCGTGTTGCCGCATAAACGCATGTCTCCTTGCATTTGATAAACGAGTAGTTTTCGTGGCCTGTAGTGTCACTCGCAACTTTCTTTGTATTTTCTTAAACCCTCCGATTTTACTCGTTTTTTTTTGTAAGTGCGGCATTGTAATATGCGCTGCTGATTTCCTGACTGGTTCTTATCGCCGTCCTGTTTTACTCTTTAGCGAATAAAATATTCTTTACCAATGAAAGAGAGAGAGAAAATTACGTACGTATGCATTTTCTATTAAAGGAACACGCCACCTAATACTTACCTAATGATGTTACGCCTCAGATATGCGTAATATTTACTTTTTGATCCACAACGTTCACTTGTATGAGCAGCCATACCAGTTCAAGATGGGTGGGCGGTAAGCAAGTGGTTCAACTTTGGCCGGGTGGCTGAATCGAGGGACGTGCCGACAAACAGAAAGACAGACAGACAGAAAGACAGACCAAAATTTAGGCGTTTAGGTTCCCCAAGAAAGACTATCGTCTTTAAAATATATTATATGGCCGAGAGGGTGACCTGAGCTAGTACGCCCCTGCCTGCTTCTCTGCACCAGGAAAAACGCAACGGGGGAAAAAAGAGTGACGAAGTACGATGATGGGGAGAGGATTAGGTAATCCGTATATACATAATAAGACGTGTGCTAGCGTAAAGAGGACAAGGACGCTAGCAACCATCTTTTATTATGCTGTATACCACCTATCCCAACTGTCCGTCTTATTGGGTATATACCATTTTCATAATTGTTCACCTAGCTTTCCTGCGATGCAGTTAGCCCAATTAATGACAGCTAGTCACTTCTTCACACAGAGTGTTCAAGCGCGGTTTGCTTGCGCTGGGGCGCGGAAAATATAGACTCGGCTCTCTTGACACGAACACGCGTAATAGACAGCACGTGCAACTACGACCTGGTCTCCACTTGAAGCACGAAAGTTGCTGCCATTAGTTGCGAGAAAATGTAGCGCAGGAATGCGTACTCGCGAATTGTGAAATGGGTCTTATAGACCCTTTATGTAATCCGCAACTTAACGCGTCGGTTTACCGAACGTCTAGCATCCAATGCTATTTGAAATACGTGGCGCAAGGTTGTAACTGCGAAGAAACAAGAAGAAACAGAAAGAACGCCAACTCACAACTAAGTTTACTTTTATGAATGCTTCACAGTTTATTTTCATGAAGGCTTCACAATGTGAAGCATTCATGAAAATAAACTTAGTTGTGAGTTGGCGTTCTTTCTGTCTCTTCTTGTTTCTTCTCAATTGCAACCTTGCGCCACGTATTTCAAGTAACGATGCACCAACTAGCCCAACATAACGTACTGTTAGGATCCAGTGCATTACTATTGAAGAAGTGACCTTGTAGCATTTAGTAATACTGTATGGTCGCATATTTAGAGAGAAATACAGCTCACAGCTAGAGGCCCCGTCTTCTGCTGTGACAAGAAAGAAGGATAGTCGCGAAATTTATGTTGTAATGCCTGATACACTAGATAGCGCTCACAGTTCAGGCTGTACGCACGAGTTAAAAGGTGCGAGTGGCGCCGTGTTAAGGCAACGATCAGATGAAACCTGCGGAGTATACTGGCACTGCTGCTGTTTGTTCTAGCCGGGAGGCAGAAACTCATGTCACTATTTCCCGCAGTTGCCTGTACCGATGGTCTGTTTGAGGCCAGTATGTTTCTGTGCAATCTCTGCACGGGCGACTTCAAGGAAAAGATCGCGTCAGTCCGCAATTATAGTATTATGTAGGGCTCCCACAATATCTAACCGACAAACCGAGAAAAGATGCCGTGTTTCCGAGAGAGACCGTCTTATTTAATTCCTCTTACTCCTCGTCTCTCTTTTACCTTTCACGGGATTTCCTCACCCTCCGCCACACTGCATGTTTCAGCTGCGACTTTACAGCCTGATGTGGTCTCCTAACGCGCCTCCGGTTTCGGTGAGGTCGAGTAGGCAGGCTTCGTGAAAATACGACCTGCTGCCGAATAGTCCAGGGATGATGGCCAGAGATGCTTGAATCCACGACATCAACCAACGACGATGAGCCCCTTGTGTCCAGTGTGCGAAAGTGGGAATTTTCGCACACTGGACACAAGGGGCCCGTCGTCGACACTTTCGAAAGCGGGAATTTTCGATTATCAGCGTGTCTGATGAGAAGATTTTGGTCCATATCAAACACGAACGATGCCTCTCAAATAAAGAGATATAGGTTTTAAAGCACCCACAAAAATGTCGATTAATCGATTAATCGACTAAAACATTCCACCGAAAGCAATTAAACGATTAAAGGCTAAATCAATTAACTAATAATGATTAATCGATTAAAAATTTTAATCGACCGTTCCTAGTGTGACTTGTTTAGGGAAAGCTGTGTACAGCCCTCCCGCAGTAGGCGGGATATTACGCGAAGGGCTGTGTTCTGAAACGAACACATTTGGAGATGTCGCCATAATGACGCTTTCAATGCGCGTTATTTGCCTGGTTGACAAAAGCCGGGTATGTAGTCGCTTCAGTTATTGGACTCAGCGTGCGGCCCTAAGTTGTTCTTCTTTTGTCCTAAGCACTTTTCTCTATTGACATCTGCACTTTGTAAGGAAGTCTGTGGATCTCCCGCAGTAGCGCACATTATACTGTTTACCACCTTCAATTTTTTGCACGGCGAAAGCCTTAGATGCCTCATTAAACGCAGAAATTGACCGGCGTGCTAGGTCGGCGGCGTCAACACAAGTGATGCAAAAAAATTACGTGATGACGTCACCATAGACGTCATCATAACGTCACAGGTCGCCAAAATGTGTGACATTATAACATCGTCTTGACGCCACTGTGACGTACACGACGTCGCATGGTCAACGGTGGGCCGATCACGGTGGCAGTGCAAAACCAGGTGAGGTGCCACCGATCCTGGAGGAAATGCAAAACCACGTTAGGTGCAGAAAGATTTCGGAGGGTGGCGGAGCAGGATGAATACATCGACTTAGAGGAAAAAGAAGATGGCTTTCGTCTTCCAGTCGTAGTAGGTGAGTGCATGCGGGAACCTGTGAGTTTTTTTCCAAACATCCGCAACCACACCCCATCATTGCTTATTAAGTACTGAGGCAGCTGCTTACAGCTCACCAGTATGCAGATGTGGATCCTTAGATTGTTGGCTCACGTGCGGCAACTCGGGGTCACGGGCACATTCCGCAACGGAGCGGCTTGCAGCTATGTCTCCATAAGTTTCTCAATATAGGGCACGTTACATTCTCTTTCCGTTAGTTCCTTGGTTGGTTATTTATGCCGAAGAGAACGTGTGTGTCACAGTTAAGGATTTTATATACAAGTATTATTACTATCATCGTCGTAATCATTGCGTGCTCTGGTTGGGCTTCGTGCAACACGTTCGAAATCGGCTCGTTGTTCTAGTGCGAAGGCCCTTGGTTAGGCCTTGTTCGGTGACCTGGCATTCCGCATCGTGCTGAGCTCGCTGCGATTGTGACGTGTCAATGCTAACTTGCCACCACGTTGCACCATGGCAGGCTTAGTCGGCAATGCTTCGAAGAACGCTAAGCAGTATCGTAAGGTAAGAACCGTATATGGTCCAGACACTAATTCAGTAGGCCAATCGCAGTTCGCATCGCGAGGCTGTAGATCGGGCGGAGGAACTCCGGTGGGACACTTAGCTGTGACAGACTTTTGTGTTTAAAACAAACCTCAACGATTACCAGCGCTGCGCGTTTTGCCGCGGAAGAGCGATAAGCCGTCTCTAACCTGAATTAGCAGAGACAGTTAGGCGAGTTGGCGCCGATTCATATTTGAAGAAAGCGCGAAAAAACGCGTTTTTTCGCGTTGTCGTTTTTTCGCGATTTCTTCAAATATGTCTCTGACCTACTTATGGGAACATCTAGGCGTGAGGCAGATGATGACAAAGAGCACTGTAGACAGTATGCGCACGTGTTTTGTCCTTGTCTGCTTCGCGTCTAGAGATTCCCATATGTACGACCAACTAGCTCAAACCAATGTTTTGCTGTCTCCGACTGACTGTAGGGGCACCAAATAATATACCGGGAAGGACGTGTGCTTAATAAATAAAATATAGGTGATTTAAAGTGCAATGTACTCTACTATGAGGGAGCCGTAGGCAGTCTCTTAAAGCTGAAAGTGGACCAGGACGCGCTTCACGTAAAATATGTACAGCGAATTTTTGGCATTCCGTAGCAGTGTACTGCGTTTGACTGCATGTCTCGATGCGCAGACTGTAGGAAGTTGTGGCAAACCATTGACGACGAGTTGGTCACATTGTCGTAATCTTTAGTTGTATGTTCGATTGAATGCCGTGCGCGACGAAGCGTTTTGTACTTTCCAGAGGTATATCAAAGTCCATTCTATCAAGGTCCATGTCCATTAAGAGCTTCATTTTGTATTAGCCGCTCGTTTGTAGCCACTCAAAAATAATCGAAAAGAAGGTGCAAGTCCTGAGCACGTGATGTTATAATTGTCCGCTTCAGATTGCATGGTACCACCATGATTATACCTGGGGCAAGTTTATTAAAGACATTATTATGCTTCAATGCGCCGCGCTCCATCATTAATATTGAAATATATTCGAGTGCTAGCTATTTTTTCATCGTTGTGGCTGCAGTCGATAATTATTAACTCGTTCTCCAGGCGACAAATGTCTTCAGGACAAAAACGCCACAGCAAATGCAAATTGGCCCTGTGTTAATGCGCAGCCATTTTCACGATTAACACTGTAGGTTATTTTTTCGATGGGTCATGCACCTGAACTCTTAATTGGAGCCTTTCAGGATAATGGGAATGCAGCTTTTTCGCAAATTCCTTGTCATCGGCAATTTTGTCTGCGATAGCTCATGCGCTTTGGGCCACCGGTTCTAATCTTGGTGTAAGCGCTCAATTTACCTAACTGTAATCGAGACACTATGTTGTCATGGAAAGAAATGCTCATTACAAACTGAGCGTACAAAGGTCGTTGTGGTCTGTCATTCCCTGCAAGAGAGTTCAAACGACCTTCGAATAAAATCATGCAATTTCTAGCGCCACGAGCAACGAGTGCCACTCTTGCTTTTCTTCCAAGCACTTCCAGTAGAGCACTTAATTCCGTATTTCCGAATATTCATAAAAAGTCTTGTAATAAGCACAAATGGATGGTCTGGTTCAAGTTAAGAGTTACGTCAGATACATATGATATGCTTTCATGAGTGTATTTAACGCCAGGATGAGGAATGAAAATTAATTGAATGAGTTCACCGAAAGAGCAGGCTACTTTCCTGCGAGCAGCTCACAGTTACTGTATATGCTACGTTTGGGTAGCGGAGTTTCGCGTAGGTCTGGCTAGCAATCACAGCTATGCGGCTAAGCCGCACTCCAGTTTTGCAGGCGACATAATTATCGTGTCGCCGATCGACAAGTTTGGTGCGTGGTAGACGGGTGGTTAACTTGACGGTCGACGATCAGTGTCAATCCAATTCGCTGCTGCGGCGGCGTCGAGAAATAATCAAAAAAGGGCCCGAGCGTCAGATTCTCCGCAACGCATGATTGCTAGCGGCGTTTGGAAGACAGACGCGCAACTCTACTACCTAAAGGTAGCATATACAGTAGCTATACAGCAGCTGTGATCGTCGAATAGCCTGGCGGAGCAGATCTCAGTCACTCGCTTCTTCTACGTGGCCTCTGAGATTCGCTACGGCAGCGCCGACGCATAGTTAACCCAAGAAATATACCACGGCACAAACGCCGACGTGCGAGGGGGGCCACTACCGGACACCGAAGTGAAGGATTATAGGGTTACCACCCGATCTTTTCTGCAGTTACCGAACGTGCGTCGTTATACCTAACTTGTGCAACATAAATCGCCTTTTCTCAACATCCACGTCGTATGCAGCGGCCGTGTCTCAAGAATCCTTTTTTGTTTTTTTGTCAGACCAAGAAGGGGCACACTTCCCGAATTACGTTTAAACCCCCGTCTCAAGGAGGCCTGCAGAGCCGCAGAGGTTTAGATCAAAGAGGTCAAAGCGTCCTTGCGGAGGAGGTGGGGTCCCCTTACACGCCGCCATCATCAGGAGTTGCCCTCTCTTCCCTGCGGTGCCCTCTCCCGCAGCTGATGCCTGCCGAACGTGAAGACAGGGGCA
The DNA here is from genome assembly GCF_013339695.2 of Rhipicephalus sanguineus. Taxonomy (NCBI): domain Eukaryota; kingdom Metazoa; phylum Arthropoda; class Arachnida; order Ixodida; family Ixodidae; genus Rhipicephalus; species Rhipicephalus sanguineus. The sequence goes on from NC_051184.2 coordinate 50,551,477, forward strand.
GTGCGATCGAGCGCGAACCATGCAGGGCTACGGACATTGCAATCACACGATCCACGGCCAACGCAAAGTTAAGGTAATGTGTCTGCACTTATTTTTATATTTACTCAAAACTTAGTTAGAAAGTGCAATCAAACCTGGTTATAATGAAGTAGCATCGTACCCATAAGTTAGTCCGTTGTATCCGATGTTGTATCCGAGATCAAACTCAACTCTAACTAATGGGCAGTTTGGCTCGCGCAATAGTCTTAGACACGAAACGCATTATTCTAGTCATCAGACCCACTATAAAAGAGGCAATGCTTACCGATCTCCTAGGGGTAAGTAAAGAGACCGGAACCTCAGGTGAAATTACAGCTGAACAAAGTAAGTTTCACAAAACAGGCCTGTACCTTCACATTTATTTGAGGTATGCGGCCGAATTCTTCTGGTGGTCTTTAGCACATGTTCACAACCACATTAAAAACATGTGATTGTGAATGTTCTTTTATTATTTATTTTGCTTTCCTGCTACCTTTCGAGTTCTGAGCCTTGCTCGAACCTATATTTTTTCGTTACAGCCGATATCACGGCAGCTCTCACGTTTACGCTTTCATTATATAAAGAATAAATCATCGCTGAAGCAAAAGGTGACTAACTTAAGTTCGTATTTAGTTCGACATAACCGATGATTTGCTATATCAGTGTTTGTTATAACGAGGCTCAACTGTAATGGCTAAACAACGATTGCAGCACAACGTGCATTCCGTTTGCATTATCGAATCACGGCAACAAACAGAATAAAGCACACGTTAGAAGGACGAGTCCATTTGTGGATGTTCTCAGAATAAACACGTCGTCCTACGCAGGTTTAATCTGTATAAACTTTTCTTTTTGCACCGGGTAGGATGTCAACGACTCGAACGTTATAAAAGCTGATTCAAGAGAAATTCATTGGTAAGGGCTGATTTCTGGCCTTGTAGTACGACATACACTAAGAGTTTAGCGCAGATGCTTATGAAGACAAGACAAGACGAAGGGGAACACACGTAGACACACACAGCGCCAGTGTGTGTTCCCCTTGGTCTTGTGCTGGCTTTATAAATACCTGCCTTAAATTCAGCATTAACTCCTTGATATTTTACAGGGCGCGGGTTCAAATCCTTGCGGCAGCGGCTGCATTTTCGATGGAGGCGAAAATGCTCGAGGCCCGTGTACCTAGATTTAGGTGCACGTTAAGAAACCCCAGGTTGTCGAAATTTCCAAAGCCCTCCGCTACGGCGACCCTCATAATTGTATCGTGGTTTCGGGACGTTAAGCCCCAACAATAAAAAAATGGTATTTTATAGGGCTGCTGGAAGGGAAGCTTCATAGGCAAACTTTTGCTGTATTAACGCAACTGAATAACGGACCACCCTGTTTACAAGCCTGTGTAACAGCGCACACTTGATAATGGTGGCGTAGATGCAGATGCACGTGGATGTACAGCTCATGCTCATGTCCCAGGTTGTTCATATGTGCGTTGTGCGAGGGCTGCTCTCTTGAAATAAACATCAGTTGGAAGCTAGCCCTCGTCCGAGCTTGTTGCCTTTTCTTGTCTATAAAAGCTTTTCCTCATAATATTATTGGAAATTATAGCAACATTGAGGACTCACAGAGAGCTGGTGTTCTATTTTTGTCATCTAAGATGTGTCACCTTACTAGATGACACATCTGTGTCGATGAGTAGATGTGTCACCTCACTTACTCTGCAGGATGACCAGTGGAACGGAGCGCCCGCAGATGCCATTTTCAGTGACCGTGCACAGGGGCGAGCACCCACGCAGCGGAGACAGCATTCGGTCCGCACTGGTGGCACTGGCGGCTATGACGTCCACCTGTCTGGCCATCAGCTTGCTCACCCTGTTGGTGCGCCTGACTTCGTCGGCGCACAAGCCGCACCGGGGCGTCTGCCTGACGCGAGCCTGCGTGGGCTCAAGGACATGCTGGTGACCGCGTCCAATGCCAGCGTCGACCCCTGCGACAACTTCTATGAGCACGTGTGCGGTGGCTGGACGGAGTCGGCCTCTGTGTACGAGAAGCACCTCAGCATTTTCGTCGACAAGGTATGACGCTCAGCCTTCCTGGTCTGTCATCGAGCCGCCGAAGTAGCACGGTAGTCTAGTAGTTATGCTGCTTGTCTGCTGATGCGAAGGTCGCGGGAACGAATCCCGGCCGCGGCGGCCGCATTTCGATGGAGGCAGAATGGTAGAACCTCGTGCGCTTTGTTAGGGGCACGTTAAAAAACCCAGGTGGTCGAAATTTTGGGAGCGCTCCACTACGGCGTCTCTCATAATCATATCGTTGCTTTGGGATGTAAATCATGCCACCGCCGCGGCGCTGGCATCGAACCTGCGACCTTAGGGTCATCAGCCGAGTGCCATGAACGCTGCTACACCGCGGCGGACAGCTTCGGAAAGTGAAACTCCGGAATTTCGTTTTGTTTCATTCTATGATCCCTACGCGGCCTTTCGTAAAAACACTTGCACTCATTTGTGTAATGTCATTCTGAAACAAATTACAGCTATAGATTGTTCTGTATTCATTATATCTAACCGATATGCCCAACGCATAAGTTCTTGTCCTCCACTAGCAACAGCGCGTCGAAGAAACCCATCGGATGTGAATACAGAACTGATACAGCAAGCTTAGTTGGATATGTTGTCGTACTAAGCTTACTGTAATCTTTTCAGTGGCCTAAAAAGCCGCTGAAGATATCGTGAGTGGTCAACAGGTCACTCACGTAAACCTGGTGGGCAACAGGCTTCATGAGGCGCTACTGTACTGGCTTTACATGATCGCTACATCATTGTACAGAGATCGTGAGACTTTTCTCTCTATGTTCAGAAAGTTGTGGGGTGTTTTTACGTAGAAAAATTAGTCTAGTAACTTTCAGCCTGCAAAAGTCTAGCCCAGCATAACGTATGCGTGCTGATGTGTTTACACCAGGTAATCGAGGTTCTCGTGCGGGCTAGCCTGAACAACCAAAAGTAGAGCCCCACGAAACAGGCCGCCACGCTGGTGAAGAGCTGTCTGGCGACCGTCGAGGGTGGCAGCGACGAAGTAGAGGCATTCAAGAGCACGCAGTCTGAACTGGGTGTCACGTGGCCTCACGTGCACAGCAAGCGGGAAGAGTTCATCGTAGTGGCAGCCAGGGTATTCAAGGCGTTCTGGATGTCACCGCTCCTAAGCATCCGCCGGGTCCGAAACATCGAGGGCGACATGTCGCTGCGCATCGAGCCTGGCGACACGCTGCCAGTCTATGTCAGGGCGCGATCGCTGCTCAGAACAGAAGGCACCTACCGGAGCTATTACGAACGTGCAGCAGCACTCTATAGCAACAACGACACGCCTGCAATAAACTTCAATGAGTTCAGTGGTATAGAAAGCCTTATGATTCCGTGCTTGATGTCAGCTGACCGAAGCACTGACGAAGTCGTTCAACTGAACTCTACGAAACGGCTCGCTGACTACCTAGACGTCGACATGTTCCTACAGCTCAAGGCATTCACGAAATACGACCTTAAGTTGCCGTGATCGACGAGGGTCCAGATGCGCGCCTTGAATTAAACAGAGTGTCGTCTCGGCTTATCGAAGCAGCTAGGCTTACCACGAATGGAGTTCTATCAAGGCTGGTGCGTGCTGCAAGCAATGTGGCGATTTATCAGCGAACCATTCTCGCAACATTGGTACGCGAATGTACGCTCCGCTATGCGCACCTTCGTCGAGAGACCACCCACGCGGATTGCGTCGGGTTGGCAGAGTCGCTGCAGGGCTAGACTGTGTACGCCGAATTCTCGAGGACCCACGTGGTCCCCGAGATGCTCAGCGACGTCGAGGCGATCGTGCGTGCCGTAGCCGACCCTTCCGTCAAGCAGGTGCAGCACGGTCGCTGGTCTTTCGTCGCCGACGTCGTTTCTCTGAGCCAACGTGACTTCGCGGATGCCTTATTCCACAACAGACGTTTCGCCGAGCGGAAGCTGAGAGGCGTCTTCGATATGGTCGCCATGAACGTCTCGCTGCTTCACAACTGGCTGGCCCTCGCCAAGGCCAACGCGCGGATCCCCGAGGAAAATTGGCGCGAGGTGTCCTCTAGCTACATGAAACAGCTCCGCGAGTCCGGCGGCTACGAGCTCTTCGACTCCCAGCGGTCGGCCGTTCGCATCCCACCGCTCTCCCCGATGATACCGCTGTACGACAGGGACTATACTGTGGCAGCCAAGTACGGCGCCATCGGAACGCTACTGGGTGCTGCCGCCGTGCACATGTTTGTGAGCCAATTGCCCCGCGTTTCTGCGGCACGCGCCAAAGTCGTAGAGAAGCTGGACTGCTTCGTGCCGCCCCGCGTTTCGCCTCCGGGTCCGTCTCGGGGCAACGAGCCCTAGTACCTGGCCGCATCGGTGGACCTGGTGTAGGCAGCCTTCGCTTCGGCGGACGCCAAGGCAGCAGGCACGGCCGGTGACCTTCTGAACTACACCAACAAGGCGACGTTCTTCATGGTGATGTGCCACCTCTTGTGCAGTGTGAGCGCTTCGCTGCAGGGCGAGCTCACTTGCAATCAGGCCGCGAAGAACAGCCCCGCGTTCGCGCGAGTTTTCGACTGCGAAGCCGGTAGGCCTATGAACCCTTCGACAAAGTACGACTTCTTCTCGTACCCGTGAGGCCGCTTCGCGAATGGCAATTCTGCGCTTATCGCGAAGACAAATATTCATTACTAATCTGTACGCTACATTCATCTTGACTGCGCACTTTCACACGTATCGCTTCCTTGCAGTTTTGGATCCTGTCGCAACCTCATATTTCTGGTAGCAGTGTATCAAGACATTATGCGATTGTTGGCAACGTGACATTTAACGTAGCGAGTGATTGGTTTCCATTAGCACTGCGATTTGAGACAATCAGGGTTTTATCCATGTTCATTGCTCTTCGCACAGAAACGAACTCTTATGCATCTTTTGCCCGTATAAACGGCCAAAACGTGAAGGAGCAGAAGGAGCGCACTTTGTGAAATCGCGAGATGCGCATACATACAGGGCTACAGAACCCCGACAAAAGTCACATCAATAGCAGTATGTAAAATAAAAATAATGTTTTTATTTCCTTTCTCCAAGTCTTCTGCCGCGCTTGTCGCCGGCACATGTGTCGTGGGGGACTCGATTTCACAGCAAAGGTGGTGGCCTAAAACATCGTCGACGACCTGGCACAGGCGCGGCTAAATTAAATGTCAGAAGCTCCATACCGTCCTTTTTTGAAAAAAAAGCACCGTTCGTGTTCCTTGGGATATAACGTAGTCTTGAAATGTTTCTTTACTTATAAAGTTGCTGACGTTTATTATGGTGTGTACATGCTCGGCTTGATTCACAAGCAAGCAGCGAAAATGTCCGGAGTTGGTACTGTCTTGTGACGTAAGAACATTTGAAGTTGAAAACAGCCAAACTGCATAACTTCTGGTGTTGGAACATTGGGCAGGTGAGAAAATTGATCTTCAAGCACGCGGAGCACAAAAGCGAACCGAAACCTGTAAAGAAGTTGGGAGAAACAAAGGTTTAGGAAGCAACCTAATATCCTAACCCAGAAAATGTGAATACACAAAAGATTTATATTACAGAGTTGCGAGAGCAGCCACCCACACTCTTGTATGTATTGCGACAGAAAGTACAGATGTTGCCTTTGCAGTTGCCTGCGCTCGGCAAACGCATTATAGGTTGTTCCACTAGTAATGGCAGGTCTTTCTGTTGTTCGTACCTTGTTCCAGCCTAGCCGCTGAGCTCGTTTATCCCAGGAAATGAAGTCCGCGTGAACACTGCCCTGGCAGCGTATGCGCGCTTTTGGTTATTCTCTTGCAGGTGGAACCTACTGTGCTCTTTTCAAATGTCATTTTTCATTTGCGTCCTGATAATCGAAAGACATGTTTATTTCTATGTGTTCATGATATGGAACTTATTATGGCAAGCTGGTGTTTTTTATCATTTCTGACATAAAATCACGAATCGACGAACACACTCTATGGCCAATCGAGTTTTGCAACTAAATTCGTCTTTTGCACAGATGCAATGATTATGCAGACGAAAGTGGAAATAACCGGAAAGCAGGGGTTATTCCCGCTTAAAGAGCGTTATTTCTAGAAAGAAAGTGTCCATATATGTGGATGCTGAGAATACCATTTACAGTAGGTCCATCGTCATTTTTCATCGTACATCGAACCTATGCTCGCTGGCGTCTGTTTCATCGCGTTAATAATTATCACCGCTTATCACGCCGCCGTCATCGTGTCCAACGCTTTTATCATCATTATTATCATCATCATCGTTCATTATTGCCGTCATCAAAGTGTTGAACATGTTGAATGCTTTCACCATCGTCATTTAACGCGCTTTGCTTGCCTACTGCTATGCTTCCAGTGCTATCATCATTATTATTGTTTGCCATCATCATCAACACGTTCATCAACATGTTCGAACTGAAAGCTTTCATCATCATGAGCAGCATCGTTCAAGAGGTCTTTTGCTTGCCGACGGCTTTGATTCAACTCGTTCATCGGAGCTCTCCAAATCGGAACATTCGCTTCAACTACATGAAGCACGAAAGTTATGGCATGTATGTCTTCATCACTATGTCCGAGACTGGAATAAAGCGAATGAATTCTAAACGCAACTTCTAAAATGCGTATTTAGCGCCACTACACATTCTTTTTTTTTACTAAGAACGTAGATGTATCCGCTGGGTCCGGGATAAACTGTCTGAGCTCCATGAGCCCGCATGCGGCGTGACCACTCGTAGTATAGACGGTTTCGCTGTTTACAAACACAGACTCTGGACGGCTTCTGACGTAGCACTGGCGGAGAACGAAAGCCTTGGCGGGTAGCCCGCAGATTTTCAACACTTCTCACCCTGTGACTAGCCAAATATTTCAAATAACGATGCTTCTAATCTATACCCAACGTTATAAGAGTTAGTCCTTAACTTATGCGCCTTCCTTTTATCTGAAGGCGGAAGAAGGTTCTTTTCTTACTCTGACATAACTTAAAAACAGGCTTTCCGCTTCGGTGTTAGAGAGTGATAAATGAAGAACCGAAAGTTTCTTGGGGTACAACACGTGCTGCTACTATCGCAGTCAACCGTCTATATAATATAGCTCTCTCGGCCTGTAGATTTTCTCAAGGTCGACGGTGTACGAGATAAGCGTTTCTTATCTGTCTTCTTTTTTTCCTTTTAGCTTCCTGCGCGTGCATCGCGTTGGTGCTGCAAAACACCGAAAGAAGCTGACGTATTACTAACTATGCACCATAAGATTTATCGTGCTTGTGTGCGCTTCATATCTTGCGAACCTGAATCGGGGTAATGTTCTTGTATAGGTACAAGCTTATGTGAAATATACCCTAGCGTGGTAATCTTTTTGTTTCCTGTATGTAATCAAACACTGCAGAGGGGACCTCCCTGTGGCTCTAACCTAATGTAATGCCACAAAATGATAAAATTGCGCAACATTGATTTGTAATCGTAACTTTTGAAGGGGAGCGACGAGGCATCTTTTTCTCTGATTAGAATACCGGCGACAGAATAAAAACAAATGCTTTATTGTCTCTATTTCACCGCAAAACTAGCATAACGGAGACGCGCTGAGTCCAGCGTTGTGTAAGTAATAATTCAAATTCGGAATTCTGCAGCATAGTCTGGTGAAAGTAACTTCTGCTTGCCGTGATACACACCACTGTTTATTCCAGCAAAATCTTAGATGCGCGAAGTCGCTGAATTGATCCAATGAAAATTTGTCTATTTCATTATGCAGACACGCATTTGGAAATTTTATTGCTGTAGCGTAAGCAGTATCGGGTATAATCGGTGTAATGGCTCCGCTTAGAGATGTTGTGGCTAATGAGTGCCTCCATCTCATTTAAATATATTCCGCGGTGGCCTGGTACCCATAACAGCTGAATTTTTCGCAAGTTTGCCGGTATTAAATGATGAAACATATTAATGAGCGGTAAGTTTGTCGCCGAAGAGAGCGCCGAACATACTGAAAAAGCATCTGTAATTATAACTGCTTCTGATTCGCTGAAGGAAGTTTTCTGAGAGCCAGAACAATAGTAATTAATTCTGCAATGAAGATAGGTGTGTAATCTGGGAGTCTAACAGGAAAAGACCAGTCAAGAGAAGGAGAGATGATGCCTACCCTAGCCTTTTCGATTGACACGGATGAATCAGTCGCAATTATATTGTTAATTGTCAGGTGCGCAATGTAATCTTGCAACTGATCATTTAAATACCGTAATGGCATTTGTTTCGCATTCGGAGGAAACATATTATCAAAATCTATGTGAGGTTTTGAATGCATTGTACGTGTTGAGCCAATATGTTAACTTTTACTTTCAATGGTTCTAGCAGCGCCTGAGCGAATATAATCTTTTTGCTGTGGCTGATGACGATGAAGAATTATTGCTGAGCCTTTTATGATGGGCTGGAAGTATTCAACGACCCACTCATGGCGCAATTCGCATTGTCTGACGCCTGGTTGTTATTTTACTCTTCTAAGACGCTATATTACTGATGTTAATGTGATTCCTTGCGCGTCATGACACATGTATAGGGTGCTTTTGCGAATGAGTTTCAAGCACCAGAGTGGCTCTGTGGTAAAATACTCGACTGCCACGCAGAGGGCCACGCGGGTTCAAATCCCATAGGTTCCTAGAATTTTTTTCTCATTTCATATTTTCTTATTTCTTATGGACACCAGTGGCGGCGGCGGCGTATAGTGACGGTGCCAACAACGGCTCTTGTTGTGATCTCATAACAGCTTTCTCTGTAATATATAAGGGCCTCAAACACCATAACTGTCACCACTGCCATCGCTGAGAGTGCAGGATGGCTGCTTACCGCTGGCTAGGTGGAAGCAAAGAATAACAGCCACAACCAATGGTATCTGTCGTCTAGGCTGACGCCTTCGCTTCATCTTGAAAGGCGAGGTTGAGGGCACGGAACTCTACCCACTGTTAGAGGTGCTAATTCTTGGTTGACGACGATAGTCAGTAAGAGTGGCCGACGTCTGTAGAATTTTTCTCTCATTTCATTTTTTCCTATATCACGCGATAGTGGTTACGACACCGGTGGCGGCGGCGGACAACTATCCCGCTGCCGTGGTGATTTGATAACAGCTTGCGCTGTAAAAAAAAATAAAACATCCCCTGATACTCGTTCCTCTCAACGACTGCGTGATAATTCCTACTTATGTTTAATGTCATCACCTAGGTGTTTCGACAAGCCGCTATACGCTTTTGTTTGTTTGTTCTTCAGCTTAATTATAATTTCAAACGCGAAACCAACACGGTTTCACGTTCATTCAAGCAAGGCAATCTCCTCAAAAAGATATTTCACTTTTCCTCCCCCATTGACAGAGAAACAGCATTCTCGTTTTTTTTCTTTTTTTTTAGGCGAAGGCGCTTGCTACGTGAAACCGCACTTCATTGCTTGGCGAAAACCGCTACAGGATCGCCAATGTTAAAGGAACACTAAAGGGAAACGATGAGTTAGTTTACTTTGATGGTATCTTGGGATTGATGATGGGATATCTTGGGATTGATGATGGTACCTTGCTCTCTCAGAAGACAAGACAATTCATTTTTCCCGAATAGGAACAGCGTAGGCTGTAGTACACGCCGTCAAAATTTATGACGTCACGGCGACTGGTGCGGGAACTTCAAAGTGGCGTCGCCACCCTCATTTTCTCTCTCTGCGCGTGTTCTCGATTTCCAAGCGTCTTCTCGCAGCAAGCGTGTTATTCCTGGTATGCTGAAAAAGTAACTCACTGATAGAAAAATCGCTCATCTCTTTAGTGCCGCTTTAAGCGCAGCACGCCGAGGAATAATAATATCTGTGGTTTAACGTCCCAAAACCACCATATGATTATGAGGGACGCCGTAGTGGTGGGCTCCGGAAATTTCGGCCACCTGGGGTTCTTTGACGTGCACTGAAAAATCTATTTACACGGGCCTCAAACATTCTCGCCTCCATCGAAATTGCAGCTGTCGCGGCCGGGATTTGATTCCGCGACCTTCGGGTCAGCAGTCGAGCGCCATAACCACTAGACCACCGTGGCAGGGCCGCCGAAGAATACCGGAGTGCAGGGTCGCCATCGTCAGCGATAAAATCTACAGATCTACAGACATGGCACAGTGATAACACGGCGAGTGGCCACGCCGCATGCACGCTGGTGGCGCTCGTGTACAAGTCATCTTGAAGCCAGCGGATACCGCTTGGCGATGCTCGCGCAGTGCGCAGCCGGCTGCTGGACCGTCGTAGACAGGTGCGATTCATGCTTGCGCGACTCGTTTTCGTCGTTATTTACTGTGCCGAAATAGTGCGAAACGTTACGCGTAATTGCAAGTGAGCGTTTTTCGCGCAAGTTCTGTTTACCGTGCTACGCGTTCGTGGCGGCTAGAATTGCGCCGCCGTCACCTCACGGTTGACACCGCTGACTGACCAGAGCAGTACCGCTCGCCGGATCGTGAAAAGCGGCCTCAAGACGGAATATTCGTTAACTCCGGTGTGCTTGCTTTCATCGAACTGTGATGTGATCAGGATTACAGTGCGTGATTGTTCCCAGTGGTGCTGGAGGACAAAACTGTCGGACCAAGCTCCTTCGGCCATTATGCCTTCCGGGTGAGTTATAAGCTGCTCCGCCGATGACGTTTTCATGCCTTCACGCGTAGCTTTCCCTTACAAGAAGCGGCAAGTGTGACGTTGCCGCTTTCGCGCTGCAAGAATTCTGCATCTTGTTAATACGACTGTCAGCCTCTGTGGTACAGTAGTTGCGGCGCTCGGCTGGTGATCCGAAAGTCGCGGGTTAGATCCCGGCCGTGGCAGTCGTATTTTAATGGAGGAGAATTGGTAAAGGCCCTCGTACTGTGCGATGTCAGTGCACGTTAAAGAACACAGATTGGTCGAAATTTCCGTAGCCCTCCACTACGACTTGCCTCGTAATCATATTGTGGTTTTGGTGTGTAAATGGCCAGATATTATTGGTTATATGACTAGGCAACACTTAAAGCTATATTGGACACCAGTCGTGGTAGCTTAACAGGTAAGGTGTTCCGCATCTAAGGTCGAGGACACAGGTACGATTCCCAACCGCGGCCGCATTTTGATAAAGATGAAATGCCAGAACGCCCGCGTACTTACATCTATGTGTACGTTAGGAAAAGCGCGGAAGGTCCTTATGAAAACCAATAGACTACGAAGGCAAGGATGGTATAGGTGATGTTATTTGTGGTCTGTTAACTGTATTGTAGTGATTATGATATTAACGTGAAGAAGGTAAAGTGGACGAAAAGACAACTTACCGCCGGGAGGGACCGTACCCGCAACCATCCGAAGGTTGCAAGTTCGTGCGAGATTGGATTTACTTGTAACGAGGCTGAAAGAAACGTGAACTGTGCGGCATCTACATTCTCTCCTGGTTCGCGTTTATATTCAAGTAGTTGTAGACTGGATGGTAACAAAAAGGTCGTAGTCATCCATGACACAATCTAGAACCACTGTAGCATCTTTCTATTGCCACCAAAGTGAGAGTGCAATGAAAACAGCGCGAAGCGCTGTTTGCGTTTCTTTCAATCCGCCTTGTACACTTTAAGAAAAAAAAAAAACGAGTATGTGTGACTCATTTCCCTTAGTCCTGACTTGCCACGTAAATGACTCTTTTGAAAGAGTCACATTAACTCTCTTGTGGGTCAGACGACTGTCTGAAAAGAGTGTAATGATCGCCAAAAAGAGTTGACATAACTATTTAAAGAGAGTCATGTACGTGGCAAGGCAGAAATCTCAAAAACGTATCAAAAGCCTGTTTTCTTTTCTTAGTGTACGTTTCGTGTAAAGCAGTAGTAAGCTTTGCCTATAACTTTGTGCACGTGTACAGCATCGGCCTCCCGCTTTTATTATCCCCATTAGCAAAGCTGAGGGTCGTCGTCTGCGCGCTGATATGTAGGTTGTTTGGGCAAGTGTTTATTTGTAATGTGTGGTCCGAACTTTTACAATTTCTGTTCCCGTTTCGCAAAATTCAGCGGTGAGCTGCCGTTATTGCTATTCTACTTTCGCACCAAACGCGACGGAAACCGTGCGGCCGCTTTCTCAATTCCTTTCGAGTTACAACGTGGTTCGTGCTGATAACTTACAATATCTGATCGATTCTGCGCCGAGCTCACGCGCCTGGGAAGCGCACAGTCATCGCACCTGGCACAACGCCAACTGCACGACGAGCAGGCGCTCCTGCAGACAGCGCTCAAACAGCGGCTTCGCGCGCTGTTTCCAAAGCATTTTAAAGCGGCCCTGTAGCATTTCCCCGAATGGCTTCATTAAGGGAGCTTATTGCCTCGCGCATCGACTGCCGAAAAAAGTTTTAGGATCCGTGAAATGCGGGCGCAGTTACTCGGATTTGTCGCAAGCCTCAAGCGCTTTGTGTGTCCTTTCGTACCAGCCAGTGCGCTGAAAGCTACGCATGGGGTAGGGTTCGGGGGGGGGGGAGGGGGATGACAAGGGCTTAGAAGATGTGTTCGTTCGTCAGCGCGCATCATGACCTTGAGCACTTTCTCCTCTTTTTGTCTTCGAACGGGCGGCTTACTTTCGGTGTAATCGTGAGCTCCTCCCACGGGCACGTGGCGGCATCCCGCGGCGGCCACGGTAGCTATGCAGCTCAAGATGCTCAAATCAGCCAATGCTCGTGGACTTTCGATTGATGGCGCGGTCATTTGGGCTTGTTGCATCATTTGTCGAGAGAGGAGGGAACGATTTCCAGCCGACTGTGAGAATTATTTTAAATTCCAGGACGCGTGCTGCGCTGTAATCTTTGGCTCGCGTGTTATTTGTAGCCTCGACTACCGATCGGCCGCTTTTTCTGACCATGCTGAAAAAGTGTTGCAGAACCCCTTTAAGACACCACCGTTTTCTAGTATAATCTCACTTTTTGAAAATACCCCTAAACAGCCCCTGACAATACAAAAAAACGAGCGCGTTAATCTCTCCTGGCGTTTGTTGTCTTTTCGGCGCACTTCGTGACGCCAGAATTGTGATTCACGTGACGTAATTAAGGTGCAAACTGCCAATTAGACGATACGCGAGAAATATCGGATGTGAACTGTCTCCAGAACTGCTCTGCCATGCAGAGGCCCTTCGTTCTTCCTTGCTTCGCAGGAATATCGTGCGCGATCAACTGATTTCACTTCATTTTCTGTGTTTCCGACTGCGCATACGGAGATAACAGCGTGTAGCCGACAAGCGCGAAATCCTGATAGGCTCAACGCTTAGTGCTGAGATTGTACACGTACTGTATGAATAAATACGCGGCGAGGAGGTGTTATCGCCTGCAGCAACGATAGTGAAGGCGAGAAAGAAACCACTCCCTCGCATTTGAACTCATAATGGTTTAGGGGCCCCTTAAGTGGACACTAAATTCAAATACCAATTTGTGTCAGAGTGAAAGCTCAATGTGTGACAACGTCTGAAACGGCAATATTATCAACAGCAGTGCCCTACTTACCGAGAAATTAAGCTAATTCTATCACACGGTGAGCGCCACGAGTGGGACATCTTGGAAGGGGTCCCGATGACGTGAGAGAGTCCGACTACAATTAATCACTAGTAATCAAACTAGCTGCAATAAAAAAAGAACCTTTCGTGCATCAAGAGGCATAATAAAATGCTGCTTGTTCGTTTCTGTTTGATTCATGGAAAAAAGAACCTCTTTGGCGTTGCCATGGGGAACGGCGCGCGTGGTTCAAAGGTTCCGTTTTCGCCGAACTGCGCTTCGCCCGGCTTCGCTCACGCGGTCGCGTCTCAGTGGTAGTTTCGGTATCGCGTACTGCCGCGTGTTTTTTGCACGCTCGTGAAGGTCGCTCTGACAGAAAGTTCGACAAAATGCCGCATGTATGTGGTGTTGCCGCATGCCCGAATGGTGCACGCCGCCCGTGCACGCCGCCGCGCAGTAAAGGCGGGCAACGTTGGGCACGGCAACAGTCACGTAAGAAAGACCGCTTTCGGGCGGGTGATTTGAAGTGCGCTAACGCGATGCGGACAACTAAAACGTAATTTTATTTCAAAATAAGCACTTCCTTGGCACAAAAGTCGCACTACGAGGTTTCTGGACCGCTATGTCAACCATCAACGTCGACTTATTATTTGCCTTTAGTGTCTCTTTAAGCGAAACTGTCAGAAGCGAGCGATTCTGCTATTGGTTATTTAGAAGCCGTACCGACCCTTTTGTTTGCTTAAAAGCGCTAACACTTTGCTACTAATGACGAACGCAGGAGTCTTACGTAATTCAATATGCCAACACCTGTTACATTCATATTTAGTCCGTTGTAAGAGAAAATATTTAAGCAAACTAATGCATTTATGATTATTGATTTTATCTCGGCAATCGTTTCTGCAACTTTCCCCCCTCTCTCTCTCTCTCTTACTTTCTTATTCCCCCTCCCCATGTGTAGGGAAGCAAACTGGACGCATAGTCTAGTTAACCTCCCTGCCTTTCCTACATTCCTTCTCTCTCTTTCTTGTTCGCCTAACGGAATTGGCGGTCAGCAGTTTCATCGTTAATCAGGAAAATGTAAACCCGATAGCATTTTGTGGGTATACGCGCTTGATTATAAAGCGCCGCTATTCTTGCGACACACAGGCACGTTGTAACGTAATTATATGCGCCAGAAAATTAGCCACCTCTCAATAATGAGACCGCTGGACTGACTTGCAAATAAGTCATTGCTGTCACTTTTATTGAGCGATGACAGGCTTCTGCCGGTGCCTCTGAGAAGAGCAGAAAAACTTTCTTTATAAAGAGGCGCTTACATAGGCGCGTATTTATTTACTGGATGTAATATTTCCAGCGGTATCTAGGAATTTAAGGCACGCACACTTCCTTTGCCTCAGTTATTCAACTTTTTCACTCTTTTTCGTTGACTGCATCGTGATAACGAGCGACATATTGGGAATATTGTCATGTTAGGCGGCTTAAAGCTGAAAACAAAACAAAAACAAACGTGATAAAACATACAAAGAACAAAAAATGCATTCCTGGAATTTATAGTTCGCAGTTAACACCACGGGCAGCGGTTTTTAATCCTTTCGCGTCACGCATATTAAACTTTGAGACACTGCTTTCGTTTCCCACAAAGCCTTTCGAAGAAAACAAATTTCGCGTCATATTCGTCCCTGTAGTATTAGTTAACTAATGATGCAGCTGCCGCTTATAAAGTGTGGAGATTTGTCTTGTCTCCGAACTGAATTATTTTGTTCTAGTTTCTTTTTGGAATGATTTGCCGCAAGACATATAATAAGAAGATACTTGGGATGCAGTACTTTTCTGAAAACCACAAGCGCGATTATTCCAACGTCAAGAAATAAAAAAAAACCATTGCTTGCAAACTATTCTTTCGAATCGGCATGCTACAGCGAACACATCTAATATTTTATATATGGTGATAAAAAAATTAAAACAAGAACATAGCCTGCTTGTCGAGCAAAATGATCCATTGCAGCTCCTAACACCTATCGCGCGGCTATTATCATAATTTCCATCATGCATATGAGAAGCAGGGATTAAAATATATTTATGGTTTATGAGAAGTACAGAGATATTGGTTTCCTAAGAAGTATAGGCTGACTTTTTTTCCCAGTTTGATATTTTCTTCGTAGGAAGTCTGGCCGAGTAAGCGTTTTTGAAGGCAACGTTGTCGCACTGCTTGACTGGTTAAATGGCTCATCACTTATTCTGTTGGTAATCTCCATAACGCGAAATATTAAAATTTCGTGTTTTTGAAAGACGTCGCGAATCTCGCTGTGCCTTGAAATGACAAAGAACACACGCGCGCCTTAATTTAATGTCGCATAGCTGCCTGCATACGTATAGATAACGTACACTAGCGGGTATATTGAAAAATACTGCATAAACAGTTGAAAATGACGATTCAGCAGACTGGCAGGACGAAAAAAAAAGTACGCACCGGGTGCATTATATGAAATTTCAGTAAAACTTTCGTTAGGCCTAGTTGGTACATAGCATTTAAAAAGAGAAGTTCAGCGCAGAACAAGACTGACCACAAAGAATAGAAGAGACAAGCACTGGCGCTTAGTCCAGTGCTAGTGCTTGTGCTTTTTGCGCTTGTGCTTCCCAGCGCCAGTGCTTGTCTCTTTTATTCTTTATGGTCCGTCTCACTTTTCGCTAAACTTCTCTTCTTAAATGTATTAGATAAACCATGATTTTTCTAATCGAATTACATTTTGGTTAGCGAAAGACTGGACGCTCTGATGTTTGAAGTATGTGAGCCCATTCAGCGTACTTATGAGTGAAATGTACGCAACTTCGTGCTTTGAACTCGTACTTCGCGTGAAATTATTACCGCTGACAACAAATAATAATAACAGAACCATCGGCAATTTTTAACGATGGCTTTGACTTCGGGTACCCTTCGTTGTTGCATTTGCCTTACGAACATTTTCGTTGCACCTATGGTCTTTTTTTATGCAGGACGATTGAGCCCAACCCAATTAATATAGAGTGCACGCCTTCTTCATTAATTCAAATAACTTTATCGAAAGGTCCTGCGAGTGCATGGGAAGGGCATTGGATAAAAAAGCATGCGTATCGATTCGATTCAATATAAAGAGCGTGGGTGGTCAGCCATTGCGAGAATCACTCCCATCGTTCACTATTTCTCGAACATTATTAATGAGAAAGCTTTGTACGACACATAAGCGTAGAAACCCGTCATATGGCGTTGACAACACGGACGGTACCGTAAGTACGTCACATGACGCCATCAAACACGTGCGACACCCCGTGAGGGGCTGTAAGCATAGTGGATGGGGGGGGGGGCTATGTTATCACGAGACACTCCCTAAACTACTTTAAAATTCTGCGTCGACTGCATTCTTCGCAACATTTATATGCTCGTAATCTAACTTCCTCCCGCGTCAAGATATGTCAACTAACGTAATGATGGTGAGTAGGGCAATTCGTTTGCGCTCGGCCAGCGGAAGATAACCCTAGTTTGCCAAGATAGTTTGATTGCGCTGCCACTGATAGGAACCTTGGCCCCCAGCCGACAACATGAGCGCTGGATGGTCGAGCGTGTCGTCATGCATCGATCAAGCGACGCTTGCACTTGCGAAGCTTGCACTATTTGCGAAGCTTCCACTAAGTCGCCTAATGCTTCAAACAGCGAAGCTAGACGGCTCGGCAACGCCACAAGACATTCATAGCTAGTTTTGGAAACACTTCCAAAAACTGTATTTTTCATCACTCTGGGCACAGAAGAGCACGAAACTTGGCATTGTGCGGCTGGCCGTGCCACCGAGCGCACTCGCTGGCACCGTGTGCTCTCGGTGCCATCAAATCCGATTGATGACAACGATGAACCCTAGGTATTTGCCGGGGAATGAAGATTTCTTCATTAGATCGGGAACTTAATGAATTCGGGTTTTGTTAGATCAAGTTTTAAGTGTATAGCCATTCTGTAGAAACGCAGCCAAGCAAACAAAGAAAATGACAACCATAAATGAGTGTCCCGCTGCCTATGTCATTTGAAATGGTAAAAAAAACAAAAAACTTGGAGGACGCTTGAGCTTCGCCTTCAAGAGTGGACGGCAACAGCGTAATCGGGCACCGAGCGCATCGCCTTCTAATTGCTAGCCTAGCTTCGGTTCTCGGTGCATGCCTCAACCATGCCGTAAGAAAACGAACGAATGTGCGCGTAACATTGGCCGTTTCAAAAGTATCCTGGAATGCCTGCTGCAAGTACAGTTGTTAAGTGCCCGCTACGCCTTAATTATTCCTTTTGCGAATCAGCGAAGGGCCCACTGTAAATGCGTCCATAGGGCAACACGTGAACGTACGCAGTCGTTCACGTTGCTGATGCTTTTGCTGCTGATTATGATGATAATGATTAAATATGCCTGAGCGCTTTGTAATGGGTGGGCCTTTAAATCACCCACTCGCTGCGCAGGTGACATGTTTTGACGCCTGGCGCGAGTCTTCACTACATGATATTCATACAGTGTTCTTTAATTTCGAAGAAGTTTCAAGAAATAGCACGGATCTGTGGTAGAACACCTCCTTGTCACGCAGACGGCCTGGGTTCAATTCTCACTCAAACCCGACGATTTTTATTATTTACTTTATTTTCGTCTTTCTCGAGTTTTCGGTCACGGACAAGATGATGATTTTTCGCGCACAAGCAATGACATTGTCACCGACGCCGACAGCGGAATTTCTGCGAAACGATCGCTTTAACGCTACCGCGTTAAAAATTCGCCGACGATCACGATACTGCTTAATGCGAATTCTGAACGCAGCTTCGTGTTGGGGCAACGCCAACTGCGTTTGAAGTTTTGGCTATCCGTAGTCGTAGCAATGTAACATTCGTTAGATATTGCCACAGAAACTGCCAGCGTTCGAGTGCTACGCATACCACTGTGTCAATGCCACCTGAGGGCGCTGACTGTGTGCATTGCTGGCGTCGCGAACCAAGCGAAATGCCGACAACGTCGTTACGACATGCGAAGCCAGCCCCAGCGCACGTGCCAGCCCTGCATGCGCACGAGCTCCGACCGAAGGGCCAGCACGCGTGACAAAGCAATAAAGTGAGGTTAGACGCCAGTGGCTCGTGTTATTGACAGACTCCGCGTTCGGTCTCTTTCGTCTTCGTTCGCTCTCTTTCATCCTAGTTCGCTGTGTCGGTTACGCCGTCGACGCCAACAGCGACGCTGCTCAACGCAGGAACAAGAGCTCTCCTCTAAAAGCGCCAGTAGCGTTTGGGGCGTTTCCTTCGAGAAACAAAAATTACACCATTTCCCGCTAAAGGGGACCATGAGGCGATGCGAAGCCGGAGCACTTGCACGATCGCGTTCCGTTGGCGTTCGTTGGGCATGCTACCGACCTCGCGTCGTGGAACGCGAAGAGGGACGCTACGCGCGTCGTATCTTCCATGTAGCCTGGCCGTTAATTCTCACAGGGCGAGCGGGGAACGCGGTCGACAGGCGGGCGGGAGGGGGGCAGCGTAGGAGAGGAGAGCGAAGGGGAGGGGACGCGCATGCGCTCGAGCTCATCGCGGCGTTGCGCAGGAGAGAATTTCGGCATGTCTAGCCCGCGTTTCAGAGGAAGAGTGGAAAGGGGGAGGGGAGAGGGGTAAGGGAGAGGGGGAGGGGAAAGAGGAGAGGGAAAGCGGAGAGGGGAAGGGAGAAGGAAAGTGGAGAGGGGAAGGGGAGAGGAGAAGGGGGTGGAAAGTGGAGAGGGGAGGGGAGAGGGTGAGCGGAGAGGAGGTGTGGAGAGGGTATACGCATGCGCAGTAAGGGCGGTCACGCCGCACACCACCGGATTGAGCTCGGCCTTAAGATACTTCGCATCTAATATTGTGGAACGTGGCCTCCGCGATTAGCTCCGGCAATTCGCCGTTGATACGGCGCGCTGCCGGAGCTAATCGCGGAGGCCACGGTGCGACTTTCATGTCACCATACACTTACGTTGGGTACTAGGCACTTCCTTTGTCGCGCAACCATGGCCTCGGCACACTCGGCAAAAATTGTGCATCTCTTAATGTGGCATAACAGGTCCCGCATGCAGACTGAAACGCTGCGTGGGGCTGCGTCTCTGGGACGCCGCTATGCTTCAGCTTCCAGGACAGATTCGACTGATCGCGTACAGTTGTTTTCAATCTGTGCTGATAGAGCCAAGCTCGCCGTAAGCGCGCGCTTTTAGCTGAGGAGGATTTCTGAAACGCGTTGCGAAATACAGGGGTACGTCAGCAGTCCTTAACGGTGTCTGCAGGCAGGTGTGTTTACATATGTGTTTGACGATGCAAAGTATAATGCACTACTTTACTATAGGGAACCCAAGCTCAAGTTTGCGGCGCGACGACAGCGCCGCGCCAGCCGCGCTGCGGCTCTGTCGGAAAGCTCTGAACCTTCGGCGCGGCCGACTCAGCCCCTTTCACGGTAGCGGTAGTGCACGTGCGCACGCGTTCTTCTCTCGGTGCGGGTAACTAGGGGACCGTAAGCTGGGTACGTTGAACCGATAGGCTTGCTGTGCGAAGCTGCGCATTTCAGCGATGGCAGAAGCGACCCCGCGGAAGCGCAAGCGTGGTCCGAAGTATTGCGGTTTAGCGGCCAACCACAACAGCGCAGACAACACCAAGGCACGCGATTCACGTGTTAAACTGTATCGTTTCCCGGGCGTGTCGTATGAGAAATAAAGGCGGCACGCGTGGATAGCTGACAGCGCTGCCTCGCCTTCTGTTTTGGCTGTCTGAGTTTATCGCTTTCTTTCGTTCCGACTACCTGAATCGGTAAGTAACGCGGCGCATGCACGCAACGACTACATTAATGATTACTCGCTGTCTTCTCGTATTGTTAAAGTCGAGTTACGGTTGTAGGTGAAGCAACTTTGTGTTTTGATACCCCGTGTTCGTGAGACCTACCAGTCGTTGTTGAAAGTTCACATTCGCGTTATACCGTTAGCATTGCGCGGTTGGTTGAATTCAACTGAACTCGGCACATCGTCAGAAGTTCGGCGCCTGAATTTCACGCGTCGGGAAGGCTGCTTTATTACGCCGGAACGGACGTCTGTGCATTTGCAGCAAGCTTTGACATCGTTCTGCAGGTTTGCTTTAGTACTGCCGATCTACAGCTTCCTTTTGTTTATATCTTTTTTTTATCGCGCGCCTGCTCTTCTCTCCGCTGTCCTTTCCATCTTTCTTTCCCTTTCCCCCTCCCCTTAGTGTAGGGTAGCAAACCGGATGCTACAATTCTGGTTAACCTCCCTGCCTTTCTCTCGTTTTATTATTTCTCTCTCTATATATATATTTAAGCCGCTAATTATAACTGGCACTAAATACATGCTTTGCAATTGCAACCTTGAAGTAACCACCTTCTGACTTTGTGCGATTTTCTAGCCGCGTTCACGCAGCAGGTTTTATACGCCTGTCAAGTCGATATCATAAAAAGAGACTGCAAGCATGACGCGAGAGCCGAAAAAACGAGGCGAGCAGTTCATCTTGCTTCACAGTGGTTAAAGCTCAGCTAGCTGCCTCGCGTCTTAATCGGCGGGTGATTCTCCAGCGGCACGGAGTACTTGACTCTAACCTTCTCAGGAAGTAGTGCCATGGCCGTATAATCTTGTTTTCGCGCGCCGCAAACGTTTGTTCACGAAAGTACACGGCTGCTAGTGTAAGCATGCCATATCAAAACAACAATCATATGATTCGTAGTCCACGCCGCAGAACATCGATAGCGTGTACGGCTTCATTTCGGAGTGCATGTGGACCATTATTGATCTTTAACATGACAGAATGAGACTTACCTCGAGGTATACGTCCGACGCGGTGTAATCGCGACTTCGGAAATGCATTTCGCTTTGAGTTGGGCGTCGTTGTTATCAATCGTCTGCTCTTCACCGTTAACGTGATTGACGAGCCTTTCTCATTTTATCAAGTTCGCTTTTCGGAAGTGCCAGTCAAGCTTGAAAATCCTTTTTAAGCCGCACTGCAAGCGGTACATTGTGAGGCGGCGCAAGTGCACCGCGAGAGCTCTGCACGTGCAAAGCGAGCGGCAACGCGGTGGAGAGAAGGGAAAACGCGCGCTGCTAACACCCCAGTTTCTCTTTTTCTGCCAGAGATGGCGCTGCCTGTCAAGAGCAGCAGCGCCGCTAAGCGTTGCTTGGGAAGCCTATGGGAGGGAGAATGGTCAGAGGATTTGTAGCAGGGAGGTGCAGTGTCCCTGGAGGCAGTCATAGCGAGGAACGCTGCGAAATACGGACTGTTCCTGGAGCCAGTTATAGCGGCACACTTATGTTAAGTTATCCTCATAATCCTCCGTGCTAGATCTGGTTATGTTGAGAGTTCTGCTGGCTGTCCAAGTAGCCTTACTCGTAACCTACACAATAAGGATACTGCAAAAAAAAAAGATTATCTTTCCATTTTATCTTTTAAATGAAAAATAAGAAAAACAAAGTGCATGGTATGGTGCTATTTAAATGACTGCCAGGAATTTATCACCAAGTAATGGAGTAAGTTCAACCAAGAGAAGCGCTGATAGCCACAGCAATGAATCAGTGAATGAAGGAATAAAACTTCACACTTTTGCTGCTAGGGCGAAGCAATGAATACGACAGCAACAAATTGTAATGTTGTACGAAGTAAGGCTAACAGCTAACTGTTAGACCCGATCTCGCGTAATTCAACAATTTGTGTGTGGCTTTAACTAATGTAACGTCGTAAAGGCCAAAGTACAGCGGAGCTGAGGGGAAGCCTCAGCGATGAAATGCAAAGTGATGCGAAGATAGGCGTACATGGTCATGGTTTAGCACTGAAGGAACCTCTTCTCCGCTTAACCCCCTGCATGTCTCCAACCTCAAGATTGCCGCCCTCATCCAATCGTCCTTTCTGTACTACCTATACTATACATGGGAACTCTCTTCCCTCCTCCTCACCCTCTTTCACTATAGGCTGCGGACGAGACTTCAGTATGGCAGGTTGCTGGGCTAGTTCGTTCATATATTAAGCAGACAAGCTTAAACTGCGCGAAGATGACAACAGGTAAGAACGTGGAAACACGCACACACACGAAGCGTTTCGTGCGCGTTTCGTGCGCGTTTCTATGTTGTTACGTATTGTCTTCTTCATCCAGCTTAAACTTTTCTGCTGGACGATACTTCGCCCGTTTGAGCTTGGTTTTTACGGATGCTCTGTAAAACGCTGGTGTGAGGGAATACGGCCATTCCAGAAAGAGAAGTGGTTTTCGTGCAGTCTGTTCGAACAGCGCTCGAAAAGGCGTAGACAAAAAAATCACAGCATATCCACGGAGTGAATGATGATGAGTGGGCGAAGCTGCGGAGGTTCATCGGTAAACCGTGAATCTTCCGTGAATTCTGCCCAGTACATCATCACCGACGTGAGATCGGGCGCGTTTATACTAAAGGTTCGATGAGAGTTATGACGACTTGCAGCTCACTTTAATTTTACATGTACGCTGTGAATTTTCATTGTTTAATCACGCACATGAAAAATCGCACACACGCACTACCTTGGAGGTCAAAATCCAGTGCCTATATATACGGGGTGGTCAGTGAATGGTTCTGCAGCGCGAGCGGTCGGTTTTTTCAATCAAGACGCTGCCGCGACGCTGCCTCGCGACGCTGCCTGCGTCGGCGCCGCTGCGCCGCGAGGCAAGATAAGGGGGGGGGGCGTAGGAGAGGAGAGGGGAGCGTAGGAGAGGAGAGGGCGATACATATCACGTACTGTCGCAGCGCATTGTCTTTAGGGAGCCTTCATGTGTGCACGCCCCCTCCGTTTTTAAGACTGGTTACACACTACGACGGGACGAACGGGTGCCGCTATTCGCCGCGAGATCGACCTATAGGAGGCAGCACCGTCGCCGCGTTAGTGTGGAGAGGCGGTCGGCGGCGCGTATACAAATGCACACAACGGCGCTTCGTTGTGAGCTGTTTGAGCCGAAATTCGGCGAATAAAATACGTTGATTGCAGCTTACTGGAATCGATGCACGAAGATCATCCAACGTTACTATTACTAGTGAGAGAAGCGCAATCTGCCGATGAATGGTATGCTCGCCCTGGGTGACAGTCTGCGCTTACGCACTATACGACGTTTTTTGTTGTTTTCTCTGTACGTGTTTACCTTGTGTTCTGTGTACTACGTACTGCTGTAGCACGCCTGAACTACTAAAGTGTTTGCTTCGTCTTCATTTGTATACCAACCCATATTCCTGTGCAATGAGTTCAATAGCACTGTTCGCGCGAATACGCATACGCATGTAAGAGTGTTTAGCACAGACTTTTCATCGATTGATTACGTGCACGACAGTGATGAAACAAAGGTCCGGTTATCTTATGAAATAAGGGTTTTTTCTCGAACTAATTACGTCCGCTGCCTTCCATCAATTTATAACAACACACAAACGCTCAAGGTAATGTAAAAAAAAGGATGAGGCTTTGCGTGACATTATACGACAAAAATGCAAGGCACGCCGTCGGGATTCTTCAGAGCGTACTTAAATCTAAGCACACGGGTGTTTCTGCATAAATTTCGCGCAAAGTTAAAATTGCGCGCGGGTATACGTGCCGGCAGTGATGGAACTCCGTTTCATCACTGCCGTGTCATTCCGTTGTCTTTTTTTTAGGGAACAGTTTGAGTACCGAAGTGTCAGACTTCACTTGATAGAAATATTTCGCTGTAGTGGAACCACGACCGCACAATAAAAGGACATCTTACGCACAACTAAAGCTCATCATGAACTACAGTGCCGCAGTTATACACCTAACAACAACGCGAAAGTGTATGAGCCTCGCTTTTGTTTACCACCGAGTCGCTAAAACGCGGCATTCACACACTATTTAATGCTCCTCATGTTTGGTACTATGCCAAGCGCCCATTACGACGTGCTTGAACCAGAAAGCGGCACCAACACTGAAATGATTCTGGCGAACGAAGGTTATGAAACCAATACACAGCCCTCTCGAAACTCGCACTCACTGATCTTATTAAAATGCGCATGCAGCCAAGCAAGCTCATCTGCTTCTGTACACCATGTTAGGTATGCGTACGAGCAGTTAAACTCGCGCTAACATAACAGAACAAACCGCCCTTTGTGAACGTGCAGGACGTACGCGCACATGCAAACACGACGTGGCTAGCAGACGACGCAGGGAGCAATCCACACTAGGCGCGCTTCAGCCAGTAGCCGCCAGGCGGCGAATCTGCTCGATCTCGCGGCCAATAAGGAGCTTCGCCCCTAAAAAGAGAGGGAGCACACGGAGCGCTGCACTCACAACTGACGAGCAAGCACCAACTAGCCCGACTTGCCATTTTGTCTGTTGTCTTAACGCGAAGTGGTGAGAGCACAACACGTAGAAGGGTATACGTGCCATTTGGTGATGTCTGCCGAGATAGCGCGCGCGCGCTCGCTATCCAAGCAGACAGACCATACAGACCGTGCCGGTATGGTCAAATTTCACGCTTGCTGCTAGAGCGACAGAGTTTGTTCTCTTTGGCTGAGGTGGAGAAAGATTAATCGTTAATCGATTAAAAATATTATAGGACCAACGCTACTCTGTACCCTGTCGCTTCTAACGAGGAGCGAACAACCACAGATGAAGCGCTAGGGATATGCTTCTCTCGTAGGCCTATTTGTTATGGTGCAAGACAGGCAAGTTTTTCTTATTATAAGTTGTGCAGTGAAGAACTGTTGGGCACAGAGGTCGTTATTTTGTAAAACGTTGATTCGAACTGCGAGAAGACAATGACTCTGTTTTGAGTGACAGTTTTACGGTGTCAACTCACTTAAGCTTTTCGAATCCGCCATGTCATCTCAGCAAACCTTGGAGACGTTCTTCATTTTTTTTACTGATGTTATCGCATCAGGAGCCTCTATACTTCAATGAGCTTTTAGTACCGTGCGTTTTTCTTTAGGCTATCTGTCCCTCCGCGTCTTATCGGCGTGCTTGTTCAAGCGCGATGATATGTTTCGATATATTGATCAAGCTTTTTGAGTCACCTAAACAACAGAAATTGTAAATTACATGTTCACTTTCATACTTGAGAAAGGCTTCACTGGCGGCAATACAAATACACTTTAGAACTGTCTAACATCAGTTGCTATAGCAACACGTCGCAAGGGCTTCAGTGCTTCCTCGAAACGCTCGGATCTACACAAGAACCGCTGGTATATAAATAACACTTGAGGAATATAACACGCAGGTGTAGTGGAGTGTCCGAAGGTGACGAGAAAGCTGGTGCAGAAGTCTTGATTCTGAATCGGGCTTCATGGAAGGGAGAAAAAGAACTTGAGGCCAAAGACTTTAGAATCGATTCCTTTCCACATGGGCGTACTAACAGGATTACTGCCGTACATGCGGCCCTTCCGTACGATCGGCTACAAGAAACGAGGTTGTCGAAAGGCCATATGTGGTCGTCTTCCCCGTCGTCTGCACGGCAGAGATTCCCGGGAACTCCAAAACACTTCCCCTTTTCGAGATGGTTCAGTTGCGCGACGTGGCCATCAGCTCTCACGCCCACAGGGTCTCGAACAATGCGTTCGCTTGTTTTCTGAGTCGTTTCTTTGGTTCGCTATTTTCCTGCTTTGAAAGTGTCATCACATCGTCGTGAGGCGTGTTTACGAGACTCTTCTCACTAAGAAAGATGTAGAGACCGTACATGAACTGAAGTAAAACAGTCTCTTTTGAGTGTAATGCGCGCTTTCCGGCACGTCGTCTTGTTTTTACTCCACCAAAGGCAAAGCGAGCACTTTACCTTTGAAGAGAGGCGCGGGCGGGTATTGAACAAATATTTCTACAGGATAGTTTAGATGCAAAATATTTTTTTTCTTCCTTACTGTATTCACAGCTCATAAATATGAAACATAACTCGCTGCGCGATAGCACGTATATGGAGGAAAATGTGCCAACACAAGCAGACTTGGGTGCGGTGCACGGTGCTGTTTTGATGCGCATAGAGATATGGGCTGGGAACGACAAGTGAGAAATGCGGGAAGTTTGCACTAAGTCGCGCAAAGCCTGGCACAGCGAAGCACTGGCCGCTCGCTTGGCAACCTATTTCTCTATATTCTTCTATACAGCTGGGCGGCCGTCGTTGTTTCTCATAATTCTTCGCTTTAATATTACCTATCTTTCTTTTAACAGCGAAGCGGTTTACCACATCGTTTTAAATGCGAAGCATTTCTTAGCGAACTTCTGCGACTTTGAGCGTATCTATCTATCTATCTATCTATCTATCTATCTATCTATCTATCTATCTATCTATCTATCTATCTATCTATCTATCTATCTATCTATCTATCTATCTATCTATCTATCTATCTATCTATCTATCTATCTATCTATCTATCTATCTATCCGCCTACGACTTTGAGCTCTCCTGGCCGTTTCGTTAATGGGATGTATACCAAATTTGGTATGACATAACATGACCGTATTACGAACATAAATGACAGGTTATAACACGAAAATCATGACATGCATGTCATGAACAGCATGATTTACATGTCACGGTCTTGGGGTTCTTGCGCCCGTTTCGTTAACTTGATATACCTCAAAGTTGGTATGGCGTGATAACAGTGTATGACGAACAAAAGTGACAAGTGCTAATGTGCAAATCATGACACGCATGTCATGTACAGCATGATTTACATTAAATGGTCTCGGGTCGCTCGTAGCCGTTTAAATGAATGGATATATACCAAAACTGGTATGGTGAGACATTTCTTTATGACGAACATAACTGACACATGGTAACCTGAAAATCGTCACATGCATGTGATGTACGACATGATTTACATGCCCCGCTCATGGTGCTCTCGCGGCCGTATCGCTGGATATATGTACACCAAAATTGGTATTGCGCACCGATACTGTATGATGAACATAAATCAGAGGTAGTAACGGGAAAATCATGACATGCAAGTCATGTTCGACATGATTTACATGCCACGCTCATTGTCCGATCGCGGCCGTTTCGCTCGCGTGATATACACCAAAATTAGCATAGCACGACAATACTGTATGGTGAACGTAAATCAAAGGTGGTAACGTGAAAATTATGACATGCAAGCCATGTACGACATGATTTACATGCCACGCTCATTGTCCGATCGCTGCCGTTTCGCCCGCTTGATATACACCAAAATTGATATAGCACCACAAGACTGTATGATGAACGTAAATCAGAGGTGTTAACGGGAAAATCATGACATGCAAGTCATGTGCGACATGATTTACATGCCACGCTCATTGTTCGATCGCTGCCGTTTCGTTCGCGTGATATACACCAAAAGTGGTATAGCAGGACAGGACTGTATGATGAACGTAAATCAGAGGTGGTAACGGGAAAATCATTACATGCGTCATGAATGGCATGATTTACGTGCCACGCTCATGGTGGCCTCGCGGCCATTTCGCTCGCTTGATACACACCAAAATTGGTATTGCGTGACGCGACTATATGACGAACATAAATGACAGGTGGTAACATGAAAACCATGACACGCATGTCATATACGACATGATTTACATGACACACTCATGGTGCACTCGCGGCCGTTTGGCTAGCTTGATATATACAAATATTAGTATTGCGCGACGCGACTGTATGGTACATAAATGAGAGGTGGCAACATGAATATCATGACATGCATGTCATGTACGACATGATTTACATGACACTGTCATGGTGCGCATCCGGCCGTTTTGTTAACTTCATATATACCAAAATTGGTATGACATGACACTAGTGCCGGAGTGTACATGCATGAATGCATGTCAAACATGCGATATATAGTGAACTAGATGCCATGGCATGAATGACTTCACTTGTCTCAAAGACAAACAAGGCGATGTAGCAGCTCTCTGCCGGCTGCTTCGCATTACATCGATTCCCACAGTGCGTGGGATCTGCTGCATTTTTTTGTCATTCGATCACAGAAAACTATCATCATTTTAACGGGTACGCACAACATAATTTGGGCAGATCCAACTACTCACTGCTACAGCGTGGCCGGTAATAACCGTAGCAACGAGTACGGAGAGAGAGAGAGAGAGAGAGAAAGAACGAAAGAAAGAAAGAAAGAAAGAAAGAAAGAAGAAAGAAAGAAAGAAGGAAAGAAAGAAAGAAAGAGAGAGACGGCAAGAAAGATATAAAGAAAGAGAAAGAGAAAAAAGACGAAAAAAAGTTCTTCGCGATTCGAACCCTCGTACCCTCAATCCGAAGGCGAGCGTCCTAACTACTCGGCTATCCAAGCACGCGAGCAGAGCATATCATAGCCTTGTATAGTATAGTGTAGCAAGGGGCTGGGACACAGAAGTGAGCGTGAGGAGGAGAGAATGGAGGGGGGAGAGGGTAAATTATAGCACAGAAAGAATGACAGAGCAATAGAAAGAAATGCAGGAAAAAAAAAAGCGACAGAGAGAACATCAACGAAAGATAGAGAAATAATCAGAGAGAGAGAGAGAAAAGATAGAAAGGGGAAGCAAGCGTCTTGTTGTCTAGCGACCAGATATCGCACCACCTGGCCAAGCCGCGCATGCGCAGTAGCTAAGCCACGCCCACCGACGGAGACATCGCGCGGAACTTCCTCTGTATTGTGCATAGCCTGACTGCGTGCTCCCGAGCAGGAAGCGGCGCATCTCAAGGCTAAACGTCTCGGTCGACGGGGAGTACGAGCGGCGACGAGGCAGTGCTTCGCTGAGCCAAGTTTTGGGCAGCTTCCTTGAGCTCGGCGTGTTCTAGGGGCCCTTTAAAATGCGGCAGTTTCGCCCACATAGGCGAAGCAGTAAAAGCATTATTGAACTTAGCGTTGAAGCTTGTGTGACTGTAAGCTCTAGCAAAAGGCAGCAGACAGGTTCGTCGAACGCGCGAAGTAGCTACTCTTGCGCAGCATCAATCAGGTGTGGGACTGATTAGTCTGTGAAGCCTGGAAGCAAAGGAAACGTCATCACATGATCAAATATGGTGTCTCCTGCATAATCGCGGCTAAAAGCGACCGCGGAATACTCGGACCACGTCGGCTAATCTTAAACTGGTATAGCGTAAGAATAAAATTAATTGAAGAAACAATCTAGCCGGCCAAAAGAAAGAACACGCGCTGCTGTTCTCTTGGTCCATTTTATCCCGCTCTTTTACAGCGAAAGCTGTTATGAGATCATTTCACCGGCCGTTTTGGCGCCGTAGTTGTCCGCCGCTGCCGCCGCCGGTGTCCGTAACTAGTATCGCTCGAAATAGGAAAAAAACTAAATAAGAAAAAAATTCCAGGATAGAACGAGGCTCGAACCTGGGCCCTCTGCGTGGGAGCCCAGTATTCAACCTCTGAGCCATGCCGCTTTGCAAAAAGGTCCTATACAGGCTTCATGTCGGGAAGGAACCACATTAGCATATGCAATATAGCGTGGTAGAAGAGTAAAATAAGCACCAAGCGTCGCACAACGCGAATTCTGTAACGAGGCGTCACACAATGCAAATTGCGCAACGAGTAGGTTGTTGAATGCTTCCAACCCATTACCAAGGACTCTGCCATAATTCTTCGTCGTCATCAGGCACAGCATCAAGTGCGCATAATGCCTTACGTGTGTTTAGCAGGTACCACGGCTCTCCGTAGAATGACGAAAAATGGCACAGTGTCTGCTGCCCTACTTCTCAAAAACTAAAATGATTTATAGCGTAGTGGGTTCCTGACAAGTGCACTTGTATTCCTTGCCAAGGAAGCCCATAAGCGCATGATCCATTTCCTCGGGGTCTCAGTAAAATTACAATGATTTAGAGCGTAGTGGGTTCCTCGCAAGTGCACTTGTATTGGTTGCCAAGGAAGCCCATAAGCGCATGATCCATTTCCTCGAGGTCTCAGTAAAATTACAATGATTTATAGCGTAGTGGGTTCCTCGCAAATGTACTTGTATTGGTTGCCAAGGAAGCCCATAGGCGCATGATCCATTTCCTCGGGGTCTCAGTAAAAGTCTTAGCCCCCCCCCCCCCTCCGTCTCTCTCCCACGTCAACGTATGTTATACAGCATGATGGGAGAGGGAAATAGCGACCGGGCGTCACCCAATGCAAATTGCATAACTGGTGGGCCGTTTAAAGCTTCCAACCCATTACAAAGGGCTGAGCCTTAATTCTTCATCGTCATCAGTCGTCGCGTCAACAAAGTGCACATAATGCCTTACAGACGTGTAACTGGTGCCTCGCTTCTCCGCAGAATGACGAATAATGTCTCAGTAGGTGCTTCCCAACTTCACAAAAATTGTGATTTATGGCCTAGTGGGTACCATTCTAGTGTACTTCTATTGTAGCCACAAGAGAGCTTACAACGGGCTCTAGAAACGCCGCTCTTCCAGCTTTCGCTGTGACTGTGCTGCGATTTCAGCGCAGGCCTGGCGTTTTTTTTTTTACCGGCTCGGCTACCTCTTCATTTACCTTGTTGCACTGTGCCACTTTAAGAGCGACAACCCGACTCTCCCTATCCTCAACTAGCTGACTAAGCATCCACCGTGAAATAGTTACCATGCAGGTTTCACTTGGTGTCACCTTTTTTTCAAATACCACTTGATGCGTGATGATTTAGTGATACGAAAACTTGTTATTATATTACACTCGTGTTAAGTTTAGCCGGCTGGATCAATGGAGGCCCAGTACACCAGGTAGCGCAATCGCTGAGGCGGCCCGTCGAAGTCATTCTGTAAGGCTTGCCAGAGGCATGTTCACAGACTGCTCTGTAAGAATAGCTATAGATCGTATTATCGACGACGAGTCATCGAACAAGGTTTCGCTGTAGCCAGCATTTGCACAATCGGATTTCTTCCTGCCTGAACAAAAAAGGGCACTTTGTCGTAACTATCGGCATTCCTTGTTCGATAACTCATCACTTCAGGCCTCTGCATTTATTCTCGTCTCTTTCTTTATTGGTCAAACTACAATTCATTACGGTGTTCCAAGTACATCGGCACTATGGTGGTACTCTGGCTGCTTTTGAAACCCAGGAATATATGATTAAAGGGTTTGTTGAGGGACGCAGTACGCACCAACAGTGACGTCGATGCAGTAATGTCAGACCTGCATCCCCACCGGACAGAACGAGCGGCCGAGAATTGCAGCAGCAGACAGTAAAATCACTAGTGAGGCCATACTGAATGAAAAAGGTAGGGTAGGTCCTTGTTTTCTCATATTCCTCTCTTAAATCTAATTCTGTTAACCGACTTCGGTCTACATAATGAAACAAGAAAAATTTAGCTGGGCAGGCTGCCTTGCAGTGTGCGAACTCAATTTACCGGCCATTATTATACGATTAGAGCAAACCGGAACCAACTCATAGCTTTTCAAATTGTTCCAGTCTACAGCTCTCGGCCGCCAACTCACGCGCACTCGCCAACACCATCACCTCAAAATTTTGCTGACTGTGATAACTGGAAGCCTTCTAGATTCTTGAAAGGGTGCTCGAAGATTTCGAAATCTTCTTCCTCGTGGCCTGGTTTCGCAATTGCATAAAAGAAATGTATGCGCCGAATCAAATGAGTTCAAGTCTAAGGTTCTCTGCTGAGTATGTGGGCATTACTCGCTGTAATAGGGTCTGCGGCAATTTCAATTCTAATCCAACCGTTCTGCAGTAAATTAGGAGACCTCTTTCTGCATACGCCTCATGACAAAGACACGTAAAGTGTGTGAACGTATTAAATATATAAAAAGAAAGAGAGAGTGATTTGGACGTCTTCACAGAGACGTATTAGAATCAGGGCATCCGCTGACAGCACGTGCTAAAGAATGTAAAGTCTATGGCTGCTGGTTTAATTTTGCGTGACGTCCCAAACTTTCGTCTCATCGTGACATTCTCAGTCATCAGGAATATGCAATTTTTAAAACTCTTTACAATTATTCTTAATGCCAGATTCTGCTCGGTTTTGCCGCAGCAACGACATAAGTTCGCGTTTGGTGCATGATAGATTAAGTTACGAATGCACTATTAAAACCAACTAAACCAATCAAACCGGCCTTCATATTTTAGTGCCAGTGTATTCAGGTGCTCCACTGTATCTATTCGAACTTTCGTGCCTAGTAGGTGTGTTAAATATGCTGATTTCCCTAATTATTTACTGGCAAATTTCCCTGGCACTCTTGCAATTGCACCAATGGAGCTCGTTCGCAGTTTATTTAAGCCAATGTTCTTGATTTGTGGGTACGTACAAAGCAACCTGACAAGACACAAGGGAACACAAAACGAGCCTTGTTTTCCTCCATGTCCTGTCAAGTTGAGCTGCTCACACTTGTTGTTTAAATGCAAATCTCTGTCTTTACTGATACCTACATATTTACAAGCTGCATATGTGCACATAGAACCTGTTATATAGCTCTGTTGCACTCAACCGTCCTATATCTAAACGGGAGCTGCCGCTTAAATGACTAAGCTGTGAAATACAATAATTACAATAATTTGAAGCATGGACTTCTCGAGAAAGATACTCTCCGATTGGTGCAAGCCCTCATCATAAGCAGATTGACCTACCACCTCCCCTACCACAACCTTACTCAAACCGAGACAAGCCGGATGGACGCGCTTCTCCGCACGGCACTAAAGGCTGCTCTGGGACTGCCCAATCACGCGTCCACGCAGCTCCTTCTACCACTTGGGGTTCACAACACCATACGTGAAGTAATTGAAGCGCATTTTAACAGCCAAATTGAACGTCTGCAGCGGACAAGACAGGGTTGTCTCATTCTCTCTCGGTTGGGATACAGCGTGCCAAACAAACCACAACAAGAGCCCAAACATCTTTCACTTGATATCAGGAGGAAAATTCAAGTAGCCCCCATACCCCGCAATATGCACCCTGATCGACATAAAGGCCGGAGACGGGCAAGAGTTCAAGCTCTAATGCGAGTCGTAGGTGACGGCACATCTAACGCACCAGTCCTTTACACTGATGTGGCCCGATATCCACAGAAACGGGCCATGTGTCTGGTCGTAGGGGACAATACCGATTCTGTAAGGGTATCGGCTACGCTTAAAACCCTGGACAGCGGTACGGCAGAGGAGGCTGCTATCGCCCTGGCTATTATACACGCTTCACAAATACCAGCACCGGACGAACCAATTACCGTGGTTACTGATTCGCAAACTGCCTGTCGGAACATAGCGAAAGGAATGGTCACACCCTACACACACCGTATCCTGACATCAATACACCCCACTTTGTTACAGAGGGTGCGTATCGTCTGGACACCTGGACACGCCTCTCTCCATGGCAATGAAAGCGCTAATGCGGTAGCTCGAGAGCTCACAAACCGGGCGCCATCGGAAGAGCTGTCCAACCCAGACGATGCACCAACAGAACCACTCAACTACACTGAAACGCTACAACATTACCGACAAAGCTGTATGTACTTCCCACCACCACACAAATGACTCAACCGAGAGGACGCTGTTGCCTAATTCATTCCCCTGCCCTTACATCCTTCATCTCTTCCGCACCCCGTGTACTTAGATTTAGGTGCACGTTAAAGAACCCCAGGTGGTCGAAATTTCCGGAGCCCTCCACTACGGCGTCTCTCATAATCATATAGTGGTTTTAGGACGTTAAACCCCAGATAATATTATACTCTTCCACCGCACACAATATCCCTCATACTGTCCCTATTGTGGAGCGAAGCCCGCGGTGTATCACTGCACCTGGGAATGTCCACAACCACCTGGCTGCCGCCCTATTCCTTCACCCTCACAATCCACCTGGGAGACTGCGCTGACCAGCTCAGAGCAGCGGGAGCAGCGTTGGGAACCGCGGGACCAGCGGGCACGTGGTGCGGCGCGAGCCAATGGAGCCCTGAACTAAGAGCTCCACCCAACGAGGATGATTCTTGAGGCCTGCACAAATAAAAGTTTTTTCTCTCTCTCTTGAAACATAGACTATTGAAAATCATTCGTCCACTTTTGGCAGATCTATGTTTGGCACTTTATATATGCGACGCGCGGATAACAAGGTGGAACGGAACCTTAATATGCGAGTTCGACCGATCAACGGTAAGGTGCATTAATACAAAGCATTGATAAATTCGAAACTTCAGCAAATCGCAACAGGATAAACAGAAAAATAAACTGAAAGACGAGTTAGCATATACTCAATGATATTTCTTGAATGATTTGACAAGGCTGCCAAACAAATACCCGTCTTCCCGGCTCCTGGCATTCGCTGCTTTGCGTTGTTACAGTAAATAACGCAGAAGAAAACGTTTTTTAGTCTACCGTCGTATAAATAACTTTTAGTATTTTTCGATACGCAGCGCGAGTAGTACAGAAGTCATCTACGCTCGGTATAGTAACTGGCAATTCAAGATAACATTGTTTATAGGCTTAGGTAATACATGGATGTCGGCATTTATGCAGCGGTATTCAGTAGATATTACGGTCTATGAATTCCTCGTGTGCTAATCAAACGAGGAAGCCCGTAGATCTGTGAGTGGTGTGAACGCTTGGTTTCAGCGCGAAGGTTTCTGTATCTGCAGTTTCGACATCCGTGTCGTGTCTGACTGTCTGTGGTTTAACTCGAACCTCTCTGCGCTGAGAATCAACGTAGAAGCAACCTGGCATCACCTAGCTAAAGCCTAGCAACGACCTAGAAGCAACCTACAAACAACGTGCATCACCTAACCAAGATCTAGAAACAACCTAGAAGCAACCAGATTAGTCTTCAGAATTATCCAGTTTCGCTGTTTGAAGCCTTGCTCGGCTGAGTGCAAGCTTCGTCATTTTTTTTTGTATTACTGGTGGGAAGTAATTACGATTCTGATCACTCTTACGCAACCCGGTGCCCAAACTGTGCTTAAGATATGCAGATTTCTAGTGCCAACGCAGACACAGTGCCAGACACCCTTGCGTAAATTATGCTAAAAAAATGTCGGGCGCTGACAAGCAAAGCAGGTGACGGAGGAGACGTGGGCAAGATAACCCTTCGAGCACTTTCAGCGCGCCACTCCTCTTCAACCGTATTCCACTTAACGCTGACACGGCGTTCACCCTTAGTCTCGGATGGAAACCTGTTTAGATATTCTCTTACGCAACTGAAAGAACCGTGCCTCTCCCCCTCCTTCAGCCACCTTCGTCTTCTCGAAGCCCGTGAAATTGCGTTGGAGCCAATTAAGAGATTACCGCCGACTTCCTTGGAGCTGCTGGGAAAAACTCTTCGAGGAGCTGTCCTTGAAGAACTTAGAAGAAGCGCGAAATCCTCTGATTATATCATCGTCGAGTTTTCAAGAACGATAAAATGAAATGTGCACTACCGAAGCAGACCCTAGTCGTCTTAATCTATCTTCACCGATTATCTGTCAAACCTGTTATAAGCAAGTAGGCAAGCCCGTAGAAAAGGAAAAAAAAAAGGAGTCAGAACGAGGCAGAAGGAAAA
Source organism: Rhipicephalus sanguineus (assembly GCF_013339695.2). NCBI lineage: Eukaryota > Metazoa > Arthropoda > Arachnida > Ixodida > Ixodidae > Rhipicephalus > Rhipicephalus sanguineus. Next base: position 50,587,429 of record NC_051184.2, read on the forward strand.
GATAGCGGGGAGCTAATCTCGTCGAGTGTGTCAGCCAGTGCGCTAGGGAAAGGCATTAAGAAATGACAAAAATGCTGTACTAATAGCGCGTCGCTTAAGGTGATCAATGAAACATTCCTAACGTGAGAAAAGGAGCTTACCTCAACGTACCAAATAGTTAGTGCTGTAGAGCGAACCACGCTAGGTTTGTTACCCTAAGCAAGAAAATAGGGGTCAGGGTTTGAAACAAAATACACTATATAAAGTTATGACCTCGCGTAACAAAGTTCAGTTCGATTCAATTAAATTCAATTCAATACTTGACTTACGTTTCTGCGAAAGAAAATAGCAAAAATAAAAAAAAAAACTGTAGTCCAGTGAAGAGGTTTACTGCTGATTGACGAGGTAGCTGCCCCCTAACAATGATCATTAATTTTTTTTTCTGACATGACAACAAATAGGGGGCCAGTAACAACGAAGGAATGCATACCCATTAAAGTTGACCCCGGCGGCCGGAAAGAAAGACGCGGCATTACTCTCATTCATGTGGCATTTATGCACAGTGTCTAGAGATGAAGATTATGGATCGTTTGAGAAAAAATTAAAGCAGCTTCGCACCAGGGGTGGCAAGCCTGAAAAAAGTGCGGAGCTGGGCGGCCTTCTTTGTTTCTCTTCATTTTTCTCTTTCATTCTTTCTCTATTGGTTTATTTTTCTCTCATCTCTCTGTTTTGCTATGTATTTCTTTGGTCTCTGTTTATTCATATTTCTTCCTTCTGTCTGTTTGTACATAGTCTGACAATAACGTCTGACCTTAGATGGAATTGCCATGTCAATAATATTACCTCAACGGCACTTAAGCGGCTCTTTTTTCTTAAGCGACGCCTTCGTCAAGCGCCCCGTGAGACTAAATTACTAGCTTATAATACACTCGTTAGATCAGTATTAGAATATGCTACGCCAGCATGGTTTCCATCGACTAATAAATTAATTACCATTATAGAGGGAGTGCAAAGAAAAGCGATAAGATTCATATTCAATAAATATCAACTCACTGACTCTCCGAGTGCTTTAATCAAATCGGCTGGATTACTCACAATTGAAAACCGCGCTGCGCCCGCCCGATTGAAACTGCTTCATCAATTAATTCATAACAAGTTAAATGTTAATAGTTCTAAGTACATCTCTATTTCAGACACAAGAATAACTCAACTAAAGCAATCATACAATCTAAATGAATATCGCTTTCGTACAAATTGTTTTAAATACTCTTTCTTCCCGCTAGCCATACGACAGTGGAACGGCTTACCTTCCGCTATTACCAATACCTCCTCCCTAACTACCTTTCTATCACTACTTGAAAATTACTTACGTGATGCACAAACATAAAACTACAAATATTTCGCACCTTTCCTTAGTGATGTATATTACTATTAGTATTTATTCCGATAACCACATTCAACTTACTATTATTAGAATGTTCTTGTTTTGTAAAGTTTACGTAATTATGAGTGACTATGATTGTATAATCGCAATTATATTGATATGATATGATGTGTCAGCATTATACAGTTAGATTTCACAGTTGTGTATAGATGTTTCCCATATGTGAATTTTCCTATTGATCTTTACATTACCATTCACGCACAAAAATAAACAGAAAAAAACAGGTTATGTTACATTGCATGATTTTTTCCTTTGTCTTTTCCTTTATATATTTATAGTTTGTGTCCTTCCTGCAATAATCCCTGAAGGGATTGGCAGTATGTACTAAATAAATAAATAAATAAATAGTTGTCTTTCTAGCTCTTTCTATCTTTCTATTTCTTGCTTCCTCTCTCTCTCTGACTATTTCTTTCTCTCTCTTACTTTCTCTTTCTGTAGTTCTTTCCTTTCTTTATCTCTGTTTCTCTTTCTTTCTATGCTATGTTTTACTCTCACCTCTCCTCCTTTCCCTCCTCCTTATCCTCACTTCCTTATCCTGCCACCCTGTTGCATTATGCTAAACAAGGCTATGCTATGCTCTGGTAGCGTGCCTGGATAGCCGAGTGGTTAGGACGCTCGCCTTCAGATAGTGGGTACGCGGGTTCGAGTGCGCCTCGCCACGAATTTTTTCTTTTTTTTTCGCCAGGAATTTCTCTCTTTATCTTTCATTCTCGCTCTCTCTGCTTCTTTCTCTCTCTCTGTACTCCTTCTTTCACCCATCAGATTTATTCCATCCCGCGCCGGAGAAACCGGCGCACGTGTTTTGGGACCGAAGCAGAAGATGAAGAAGAGGACTGAAATGAAGAAGAGGACGAAGAGAACGCTTGCCGATTAAATGATGATGATAGTTTCTTTTCGCACTATCCGGCGCAGCGAAAGCCCAAAGAGCTCCGCTATTGAAGCTTTGACGTCATTACTTTATTCCCGTTATTACTAGTTAAAGAGTTAGCTGATCAGAGTTAGGCGGCCATATAAGCAGTTGCAATTAAAAAAAGCAGTGGTGCCCTGTTTGCGTAATACTTCACAGCCAATAGCTTTTAGCGCGCCGTAATCACACGATATTTCTGACGCAATTAGCAATACCCGAAGGATGCTGGCACTTCCCATTCACTACAGGCAACTGCGGTTGCGAGAGGAAATCCTTGAGTGAAGCGGTGATACAGAAGAACTATCAGCAAGTTCTGCTGCCGCGCTATCCGACATGGTGTCGGACAGCAGACGAATGATCGGACACAACCGGCCACAAACAATCACCTCATACAAACGAAAAGTTTTGGGACGTAAGCATCAGAAACAGCTGAATATCCTTAGAAAGATGTATCCTCGGCAATACTGTATGATTACACCATATTTACGTACTTCATACATTTACATTCGTGGAGCGAAATATAGGACGAGTACGTTGCCGTGTGTTTCTTGTACTGATATTATTAAAGTCTCGCTAAGCGAAAACATAGTCGCGCTCCGTGATTAACCGTACTATTGCGTTTTATCGCATCGTCATTCTTTTTCGTGGAAATGTGTTGGTGTTAATAACCGAATTCTTGATGACGGTCTGGATGCGGACCAAGTGCTTGAAGCTATGTAGGGACCACTTTATGTGCTGGATAAATGCTCCGTCAGTATTATCTTCGTTTCAATTTTTTTATGTGCAGGCCTAGTGTTTTGGCCCTGCTGCTTCAGTGAATATAAAAGGAAAATTATAGTAAATGAAATGAACGAAAACACCTTATAGTTTCACACATCTTGTCTTCACATGGGAGTCTGCCAAAAGTTTCAGTATCCCTTTCTTTTTTTTTCTAGCTCCTGAAGAATTGGAACGCAATTTGCTGGAGTCCTTGGAAAAGACGAATCCGGATTTTCTTCAAGTAAGTGATGTGGCCGTTTCAATAATTGCAAAGATTTCGGGCTGTGCGCCTAGTGCCTTGCATTAATAATTTCCAATGGGGGCACCAGGTGTTATTCGGAAGTTTAGGTACCAAGAGAAGCCGTGATATTAACTCCGATGTAATGTGGCCGTATTTCATGATGCAAGTGAAGAGTACCGTATGGAAAAAAAAAATTATGTTCTGATTTTCTTGAAAAGTTTGTATCACTTGAAAGGGAAACGCTCAGCGCCGACCTCCTAAGGAATTTATTTCAAGAAAGGAAAAGATGTATAAGAAACAGATGTAGCCGGGTCTGGCCTAACAATCCAGAGTGCAAGAGTGGAGGGGGAGGAAAGAAATGCCTTGAATGGGACAAGTGACAATCGCCCATCTGTAGCACGAAGCTACGAGAAAACCCATAAAAATTTCTCAGAAAGGAAAGCTTCTTAGTTGATGAATAATTTGTCCTGGTACGTGGATCGAACCCAGGACCAACGCCTTTCCGAGGTGCTCACTCTACCAATTCAGTTAACCAGGATGCTATAGCAATCGGCAGAGCTAGGGCGAATTGTGGCGTCGTGGCTACAAACGGGTGACTATCAATTATCTGTTTCATAAACCTTCCTCCACCTTGCGTTATTCCGCGGAACTCATTTGCGAAATAATGTTAGTCGTTATGACTAAGGGTAAGATTTACGCCCATACAAATCCAACAAGCGACGATCACAAAAGTGACACTCAGGCAACGCAACCGAGATAACGGGTGAAAGCATAGCTCATACGGTACTAACTAAATTGGACATGCTCAGTCGACTGCGCTATTAGACGTCCTCACCAAACGGCGACGGGGGTAATCGCGGTCCCACGTCAGAATCGACGGCCCGAATCGAACTTGTCTACCAAGTGAGAAGGGCAGCAGGTCTTCTGGTCTGAGTGGATTGACCATAACCAAGAGGAGAAGCTATTGAAGTGGCTTTCCGTAGAGCGAGTAAAAGGCGGCACAAACGAAAACACATAGAGGCACACACCACGCTAACGGACGCGTACAAGGATATGTGTGTCCTTCTGCATCTTCTATTGATCTGTCGTTTATCCCGCGCTACAGAAACCCCATTCAATATGCGTTACTAAGAAGCTCCACATTGCGACTCTCAGCTGGCCACACTCGCTTCGAGTGCTGTGCTGTCCATCAACCGTCTTTCTTTCTCGCTGCAAGACGACCAGAGTTCCAAGTCGGGGCGACAGAATATCTCCAGTATATTTGTTTACGTTTGTGTGACGTAGATATGTAGTGGATTGACGTCACTCGTGCCTGCGTGTGTGACGTCATTCTAGACGAGTGTAGCGGTGCCTGCAGATGTTACACAAACGGTATAAAATCCGCGGGTGGTGGGCAATGTTACACGTTTAATATAGTGCTCAACGGTAACCCGCTGTGCTAGCCAAAAAAAAGAAATGTTGTCCACATTAAAAAACCGAAAAAAGTTTGTCACAGCGCGTACGTGCAGTAGACACGCAAATAGCATATGCAAGCGCTGCTGTCTCTTGACCAGAATTCTGAGCAGCTTTTGAACGGCGAGTTATGCCCCGGATGGTATTAACATTGACACAATTGATGACGCCGTATAAAATAGGACCTACACAAATAAAAAAAATCTTTAAAATATCTTTTGAATTTTAACGAAATCGCTAATATCTTTCAGAACGTGCGGCCTAATTAAATGTCCATAGAACGTAGGTTGAAAATTGCTGTATGATATAAAGGGAGAAATTATTTCAGGTAGCAGCAGCGGTAACGCTGGCCTTTATTATTCCTGTTAATCTTCACTCGCTGATAATTTATTACTTTCTGTTAATTGTTTCTGCGAGCAATTAGAGAAGGGCAATCAAGCACCGTTAGTGCCACCGGCTCTTAAGAAGAATTCAGAACAGATTTTGCAAGGCTGAAACACATACTATACGGTGTCGCTGTTCAGAAAACGGAGGACTCGAAGCACAATAAGATACCCAAAAATAAATAAATTTAAGCATTCTATCCTCTCGCTGTTTACTTCTTTCAATATTTCCCGAATTTCGGCGAAAGACATAATAACTGTCACGACCTAGAGTCTAAATAAATGGCTTACAACGTCGATTTCAAATGCCTGTACAAAATAACGGGGGACATTTGTCGCAAATGGCAGCGAAAACGCTCGCTTCTACTTTCTCCGTGAATATTCAGTCGTGAATAAATTCACTTCTTCCGACGAACAACAACAGAGTGGCCATTCATTACCACTATATTCAAGCTTCGTTATTTTGTGGTACCTCTTTATAATGTTGCACTCTGTATTGTACGTTTGTAGTGGAGAGCTAGTTTTGTTTCATTCTTTATTGCGATTGCGGTCTGGACACTGTAATAATTCTTGTATTATTTTTTAAAATATTAAATTACCTCTCAGGGACTACTTGAGGTTTCTTTCATCGCTTTTTCCTACATCGTAGCATCAGAAATTTTACTTTATTTATCTTTCTCTCTTTGTGACCCTTTTCGTTTTCCTAAACAAAGTTTTCATTTAGTATATAAAGAAGAAAGTTACGAGTGGTGCTATCGGCCTACAAGCTATTATACGAACCGGTGACGATATTTTGACTATTTATGGAAAAACGGTCGCTTTATTCTCTCTCATCTTTTATTTATAGTGTACGAGATTTGTTATAATAAAGAGCGATGCATTACAGAAGCGACACACTCTATGCAAATGGAAGCTCAACTTGCTTGGAAGCATGCGCTCAGAAATTTCTCGCGGGCGAACAGATTGCGTGCATATTTTTTCCCACTTGGAGGAAGGCATACAATATTCACGCGTGCGCTTTCCCAAAAATTAAGATTCGAGCAGGGCCCGTGAAACGAAAAGTAGACTCTTGCTTCTGTTTAAGAAATTCCTACAGGCAATGCTAACGCGTTTCATACTGTTTTACTGCTTGTCTTGTTCTCTTTCGGTGATGTTTTATATTTTCCAGAAGGTTGGCAAAACGAGCATCGCTTCTACGTACACAGGCACTCGCAATTTCCCAGAGACGCCGTGGCTTAAGTTAGGCCTTGCCAACACGGTGCAACTATTACTCACGCTTTTATCTTGTATCATACTCACTTGCGTGATTGATGACGCTTTGATTGCACCTGCAGCGCTCAGCCGGCGAGTAGTCAGAGAGTCGCTTTACGAAGCGAGTGCACAATAAGATTAGGGCTAAATATGGCCACGTCAGGAGTGACAAATGACATTTAAATGTTCTTGGTGGAGGGCTCGGTGACTTACATCTATATAGAAGGTTGGTTCAACGCTCTGACATTGCAGAATTTCTTTTTTCACGCCTGTCAAGCGCAGCAATATGCATACTGTTACTACAGTTCTTCCTAAATTTGCATTTAAGAAACGTCTCTTTCTCTTAAGCAAAAATAAATCAAGCATATCTTGAGCTAGCGCAGCGAGTTTCAGCTAGGTGATGTATCTGGCTTGTGACCTCACACATTAATACACGCATGCACACAGACACGCGCACACACGCTAGAACATAAAACTGTTAAAAAATATCTAGACGGCAGGATTTGAACTAAGGACGTGTTTTTTTCTAAGGGCCTGGTTCCGATTTGGAAGTATATTTAATATATTTTTTCTGCAGATGCTGGTATGTTGTGACGTCATAGCAAATTGAAGGGAGAAGCCTTGTGGTTAGGTATTTATTTTATTACGATTACCAAGAGTTCTTGCGCAGTAATTGTGTTAATAAGGCTGTTTTTGTTAATTTAATTATCGTTATGATCCTTTCTCCATACTTGGATAATATAAGCATAATATTCCTCACGATGTAGTCAGTTTTTATACTCGACCTGTTTCAGCAATGACTCGGTTTCTGTTCTGTTTTGCGAACAGCGTTCCATTATGAGCATCGAAGCCTCAGAGTCTTCGTTAGTTGGCCACTGATAAAGATATACATTGGCGATTCGCAGATTACGGTGTGTTTTACTTTTCCTGCTGAAGTTTTGCCCGAAAAAAATGTGAATGGAGTGTATTCTGATGCCAAATGACACTACTTTAGCACTTAGTTTTACAAGGCCTACTATATTCTCCTCCTCAGCGCAACTGAATTTTAGCTTTCAGGGAACAACTGGCAGCGAAGGAAACGTTGAGCCACTTCGCAACCGCGAACCAGTTTGCTGACAAAGAATATGGCCTCGAAACATTCCAGAGGGACCAGCCAGCATGCACAATTTTCTGGTCGCTCAAAACAGAGCGAGGCATTCTTGCAACCTAAGCATACTCTGGTATTTGCGCGACGCCCGAGAAAACGGTCTGTTATTGCTCTGCACGTCAGGCTCAGGTGTAAAAAAAAAAAAAAAAAAAAACACGTGCGTTTCCCTACAATGCGTCGTTTTCGTTTATGTGGCGGAATTCTTCGCAGGAAGCATTCACTGCGGTACGTGCTGACGCTTAGTCGAGCTTTCGGTGTTCAGACTTGACACCTTGCCACAGTGGGGCCCTGTGGACGCAGCTGAGCAGTGAAATCGGATTCTGGGCGAAGTCACCGCAGAAAGAGTGGGAAAACGACGCTTAACAGCCACGAGGCGGTCTCGAACGAGAAGTGAGGTCGTGCATAAAATTTGTTTGAGCGCCGCCTTCAAATTTGCTTACCGGGCACGGAGGACACATTTTATACATGGCGTGGCAGGAAAAAGTAGGTTTTTCGCATGTGAGTATAGCAACAAGTTTGTGAAATACGTTTATGCGGCCTTCTGTAGAGTTTATTTGATTATTTACGAGACTCACCTTCGCAATACTTTATGCGTGAGTCGCCACCAGCTGTTGGGCACATTTGCATGTGTATGTGTGTGTGTGGTGCATGCGTGCGCGTGTGGTGTGCGTGTGTGTTTGTGTCTCGCATAGACACCTACGTAATCTATATAATCTTCGGGCAGTATATTGTTTTCTATATGCCAGGCCCCGGCTAGAACACAAGAGAGTATGGACAATGAAAATACCGCTCCAAATACATATATGTAGATGTGAGGTATTTATTGCATACAATATGCAGATACAAGTAACGATTTTCGCGTCAGGCGAGACGAAATTTTGAGGAAGTGTTTAAGAACACTGTTTCTTCGTGTTCTTTTCTATGTATTCAAACAATTGGAGAACAACGGAAAACTAGGAATTCGCTTCAGGTGACGCAAAAAAAGGAAAAATAGCGTCTTCTAAGAAGTACTGCAAGGAGCGTTTTCTTTGTCACAGACAGAAAAACAATGACGCTTGCACAGCAGCAATTAATAAGGCAGGTTACACATACTGTGCACATATATTCTAGTGAGTATTAATAAAAAAAGATAATCTCAGATACTTTTCAATGTCACCTTTTCTCAGGATTTATGTCTGGCAAAGGCAATAGTGCACAAGCCTGTATTACAGATGGATTGCGCTTGTGTAATTTCCACGAACGGATATTTTGTTGCTGTCATTGCAGCAAATGTAGGAGTGCGCTCGCGTACGCAAAACACAGGTGCCCAAAAGGCACTGCATCATTCGATAAACGTAGTGGCTTAAAGAACGTCGTAGTTCCCTTTTACCATCAGTTTGGTGGTTTTTCATGCCTAACGTCAATTGTTGTTGCAGCGTTGGCTATCCGTTCTTAAAACGATGTAATAAACAATACATATATACTCGTAGTACTGTGCAAGCTATAATCCAGCGTTCTTTGTCCTCGCTGGAAATTGTCGACGAGCGCTGCTCTTACACTTCGTTTCGACAAAACTGGCGTCTGTGCTATAACGCGAGTACCGAAGTTTGGTCAGGACCTTAAGCTACCCTTTACACCTCAGTGTAGTCGACGTGCCTGCTAAATCCACGATATGCTTACAACTGCTGAATTTACACAAAGACGTCGATCCATGTGGATCGAAGGCAAGTGCATCTGCTCGCTGGCTGCTTCGCGTGAAATCGATTCCCACATGGCGAGAGATCTTCGGGAAATTTTAGATGGGAAGTACCTTAAGGCGGAGCTCAATCCGGTGGTGGTGGTGGTGGTGGTGGTGGTGCGTGGCGTGACCACCCTTACTGCGCATGCGCATACCCTCTCCACACACCTCCTCTCCACTCACCCTCTCCCCTTCCCCTCCACTTTCCCTCACCACTTTTTCCTCTTCCTCCCCCTCTCCCATACCCCTCTCCCCTCCCCCTTTCCACTCGTCCTCTGAAACGCGCTAGACATGCCGAAATTCTCTCCTGCGCAACGCCGCGATGAGCTCGAGCGCATGCGCGTCCCCTCCCCTTTTCTCTCCTCTCCTACGATGCCCCCCTCTCGCCCACCTGTCGACCGCGTTCCCCGCTCGCCCTGTGAGAATTAACGGCCAGGCTAGATGGAAGATACGACGCGCGTAGCGTCCCTCTTCGCGTTCCACGACGCGAGGTCGGTAGCATGCCCAACGAACGCCAACGGAACGCGATCGTGCAAGTGCTCCGGCTTCGCATCGCCTCATGGTCCCCTTTAGCGGGGGATGGTGTAATTTTTTGTAGACAGTGGCCTATGTTGGCGAAGAAACATACTGCGCAAAAAAAAGAGAAGACGTACACAACGTACCACCAAAAGCGCTGAACAGCGCTCCAATCATTTGTCATACTTTTTTCCGGCGTGTCAACTTTGTGTGCAATACGTTTATACCCAAAGCTCGCCTATTCCTAAATATGCTTAATTTTAAAAGTCGTTTTTTTTCTAAATACGTCTATTCCTAAGGTCGTCGGGCATAAAGACACGTTTTTGTTCATTGGCCAACATCGTTGTCCTGCGCCGTTTAATGAGGATTTATTTGAGTAGTGGTCTACTCTCTTTTACCCACATTTCCGGTACTCTACAACAATTTCCTAAACTTGTTATCGCTTAACTTTTTCGCAAAATTTAAATTAGGCCGCGCCAGAAGAAGCTGGGATATCGAACACGATCAACTCCGAGGGGGCGTCGACAGCTTTCTCTTCCTATTTTTTACCTCGTGGTTTTCTGTGTATAATTCTGTTTCCATGGCAATGACAGCCTTTAAAGCAAAGGCCTTTCGAAGCAATAGAAGGTTGGAAGTTAACAAAAACAGAAAAATTAAGCCATATAGGCTATGCCGTAAATCGTCCCCGAATTTCCATTTCCTGGAATGAGCCCTGCAGCACATGCCACGGCCGTAAGCCTTAAATAGACGAGTTGCATAAATGCCAGCAACACTGTAAAAAGCCCCAAAGTGTTCAGGCAACACTAGACTCAGCCGCCATTGTGCATGAGAACCATTAAAAAAACACGCAAGAACGCGGCGCTCGTGCGAGTGAAAAGAACTATGAACGTGAGATAAACGCTTCACTTGGATGTGAACGTTTTGTGTGATCCAGGTGGTATGCATGTCCAGCCAAACGCACGCGACTGCTCATGCACAATGGCGGCCGTTGGCTGCTTCCTGTACATATGTACAGATGGCGCTGTTTTTTGCAACTCGTCTATTCTAGTGCGGCACGACGGTTGCGTTCATTGCGTTCATTACGAGGAAACTACGCTGATGCGCAATCTCACTAAAAAGTTTTCCGGAACCCTTGTCCTATCGGGAAAATCGGGGCAACCGAAGCTTGGGATCTGTGTGCCTGTCGTATAACTTTTTTTCTTTCTCTCTTTCTTTCTATCGCACTGCGTAATGCTCTGCGTGAATCTGCTAACACTTTCCTTCCTCCATGCTGGGAATTATACCGTAAGGCAGGTGCTTAGCTGCGCAGCACTTCAGTTGCTACAGGAAACAACAACGTTCATGCGTTCATATCCAGGCGAAGAATGAAATTTGGCGACGGGAAATCACGGAAACGTAAGGGTAGACTTGGGTGTTGTGGGTGTGAGACCTGTTTCCTAATTTTATTGTAATGATCATGGGTGACCGCTTGGTTGGTTTTTCCGCCGGAATGTATTCTGTTACTTTCAGACGCACAGCTTTAATTTAGCCGTTAAGAGGGCGTCTTTGGCGTAATATTTCTTATGTCTTGACGCATCTAAATACACGAAAATTTTTCTACAGATGCATGTGGGTCTATAATTAATCCTTGAATTCATCCTTACTTCCCAATTATATATTAAGATGCGTAGAAAAAACAAACAAACTAACGAAGCTTAAGAAAAGCAAGAGGTTCTTCCCATAGTAGGCCGACTTTCATTAGGCGCGGCATATAGGTAAACACACTCCAGACGCCGTAGTGTCAGTGCGGTATGCAAATATCGCGGAGGAATGCGCCGAATAATGGGAAAGGCAAATATGACGAGAGCCTGACCATTGTGTCAACGTTACTTCACGCTGCTTAGGTTAGAGGCACGAGATATGGCCCTGTAGATACCTAGAATAACGACGACCTGCATGACTGCAAGCTAGTTTCTGTATTTACGAAACAGGACCAACTAGGGCTTCTCCAAAAGAAGCCTTGGAGGATCTTCCTTATGAGCATTGTATATTTCTACTTCGGTGAAGTAAGACATTAGAGATCGAAGGATACAGACGTAAACAGTAATCTCGATTGCACTAAATTGTTTTACGGTCAAGGAAGATTACGGTATTAACAGCGGAATGGTAGTACGGTACGCATTTGGACTGGTTAATTAATGCTTACGAGTGAACAGCAGCGTTTAAAAGACGGGACAAGAAAGGGGTTGAGACCAGGACACCATGGTCTCGCGTCCTTTCTTGTCCCATCTTTTTAGCGCTGTTTTTCGCTCGTGAGCTGTTTAAGCTTTTCCTACCGTCAGTTCGCGTGATCAGCGCCACAGAATGTGGGTACGTGCCAAGCAGCTCCTAGCATAGCATTGACATGGATAGCATAATATAGCAAGTGCGTAGAAAAGGGAAGTGAGGCTGAGAAAGAGTGATGTGAGGACGAGGAGGAAAGAAAGGAGGAGGGAGAGGCTATGGCATGGCATAGCCTTGTACAGTATATATACTCGCATGGTATATAAACTATAGTTTAGCAATGTGACGTGAAAGGGAAGTGAGGGTAAGGAGGAGGGAAATGAGGAAGGAGGGAAGGTAAACCACAGCATAGGCATGCATAGTATAGCATAGCAAAAGGTGGGAAAGAGAAGTGAGGGTGAGGGAGGGTGATGTGACGGTTAGGAGTAGGTAAACTAGGAGAGAGGGCAATAAAGAAAGAGATAAGGAAAGAAAGCAAGATGAAAAAAGGAAGAAGAATATACAGAAAAAGATGAAGAAAGAAAGAAACATGAAAGTAAGAAGAAAGAAGAACATGATGACGAAGAAGGATGAAATAACTCAATCCGCGTTCGCCAGGTGGTGGCGCTTGCTAGCCAGCTACGCCGTTTAACCAGATTGCGCAGGCTTGGAACTGGCCTTAATATTTTTAGGAACCAAACAATGAAGCATAAATGCATGGAAAATAAAAAGGAAGCTCATCGAATCGAAAACCGTCACTTTCCAAGTTCTAAGAAAAGAAATGTTGTAGAATGGTGGAAGCTAACACTAACCCAATACGCATTCCTGTGTTACATAATAGTGATAGGTACACAAGACATAATAATTGTTGAGGTTTAGCTTCCCAAAACCACGATATGTTTATGAGAGACACCGTAGTGGAGGACTCCGGAAATTTCGACCACCTGAGGTTCTTTAACGTGGACCTAAATCTAAGCCCGCGGGCTTCGAGCATTTTCGGCTCCATCGAAAATGCGGCCTTCGCGGCCGGGATTCCATCCTGTGACCTGCGGGTCAGCAGTCGTGCACCGTAACCACCAGACCACCGTGGCGGGTAGAAACACACAGACAAAAAAGCCGATCAAATCTTACACGTTACTCCGGTAGCGAAGCCTGTACGAATGTTAGTATAGGTATTTCAAAGCAACGCATTCTCGTTTACAGATAAACAAGTACCGGAAGTTTTGAGCTGAACAATGCCACTGCTATTATCCGAATGTTTTGATTCTCCTGCTGTTGACGACAACTCGTCTTTCCCCTCAGTCGTCGAGCGTTTAGAGGATTTCAGTCCATTCAAGCGAGAAAACTCGGCTAAAATGTTGCCTTGAAGCGTACAAAACAAGCTTAGTGGAGTGGAGAAAGACTTCCGTCTTGGACGTAGGCGTTTCAACAACAATGAAGTTGTGACAATGATGCGAAGGCTCAAATTGTTTGCCTTACGCTTGACGACTCCCCGGATTCCTTTGTGCTTGCAAAGAGCTTCTGAGAATAAGTGAAGGTCGCAGAAACGTCGAAATACGCGCTAGGATTTAAGATGCCCTTGCGGAAACAGTCGCTGCCGATTCAGAGGTCGCAAAAAGCCAGACATCACTCAGCCAGAGGAGTTCGAAGCGTTTTCGATTGAGAAGCCGTCTTCATTACAAGACATTGCTCCGCGAACTCTTCTTCGACGAATATCCGCTGTATGTCGCATCCGGTGGCGAGCCGCCGCAATCGTTCACGAATCACCATAATGAAATCAAGGGAAACCGGAGGAATCGGGGATATCACCGCAGCCCTTGTTCTGCAAGCCCTGTTCTCTTTTAGTGGCATGGGCACCGCGCGACACAAGAAAGAAAGAAAGAAAGAAAGAAAGAAAGAAAGAAAAGAAAGAAAGAAAGGTAGAAAGAAAGAAAGAAGCAAGTGTTCTTAAGACTTAGCTGCACGTTACAGAAGTCCAGACGGTAAAAATTTCCGGAGCCCTCCACTACGGCATCCCTCATAATCATATCGTGGTTTCAGGAATAAAACCCTAACAAATACTAATTACTCTACATTAGTTTCATGTGCGACAACCACGTCACAAAGTCCGTGACTAACTCCAGTCGTGCACAAGCATTGCCTTTTATTTGCCTTTCAAGCCGAAGGTGGCCCCGCCGCGGTGGTGTAGTGATTACGGCGCTCGACTGCTGACCCGAAGGTAGCGGGATCGAATCCCGGCCGCGCCGGTTGCATTTTCGATGGGGACGAAAACGTTTGAGGCCCGTGTACTTAGATTCAGGTGCACGTTAAAGAACCCCAGCTGGCCTAAATTTCCGTTGCCCTCCATTACGGCGTCTCTCATAATCATATCGTGGTTTTGGGACGTTGAACCCCGGATATTATTATTAAGCAGAGGGTGGTCTCGGCTATTGCGCTGCATTTTCTCTCGCGATAAAACGTGGTTGCCGATTTCGTCAACTACAATCGAGAGGCATTTTCGAGGCGCACAGCGTTCACAAGTAACATTCCGAATACGGTGCTCGCCGCCACAATTGCTTCCACTCCAGCGTTAATATCTCTGCGTAAAACGCCAAGCCAAAGGCGGCACCGAATCGTTTCTTCATCACGTTATACTCCTGACCGAGATCAGAGCCGTATAGACGCTGACCACAGACTATACCGAGACGTGCTTTCGTAATTTCCTGAGACTTCGTATGGCTGTTTCGGTTCTAGATAGCGTAATAATTATAAAGTATACTTAGAAGGGAATATCTGGCGCCCCTAGCCGTGCGCTCGTTACTATCGATGCCGCAATGGAAATCTCCAACTATGATCCCATATTGCGTTAATCAGTTCTACCATGTGCCGTCAACTTTCATAACGTTATTTACTACAGAGCAGTGCCATCGACGATTGCTTATCATCTGTGCGTCATACCCGTGAACTGCGACTCCAACAGGCTTAGGCTGAATTGCTAAGAATCGCAAGAACTGCGACCATTGCATTTTTTTCTAAATAAAGTAAACGAAAGATTTAGCCACCTGCAAGGTTGCCACACAAACGCACACACACGTTTATACAGGGCGTCCCAGCTATCACGCAGCACGGTTTAAAAGAAGCGAAACGCCGTTACACGAAGCACACCTAGTACATATTGTTCCCAGTATACTGTAGTAGCCACTGCTAATTTCTTCGCTAATGATGCTTACTAATAAGGCCTAATTAATGCTAACTCGACAGGTATTCACCTAATCATTAAAATGTCAATGAGGCATACGTAGGCATGATGAAATGACATATAACTGCGCTATTTTCAGCAACGTACTGATTACGTGCTGATATTATCCGGCTGATAAAGAAAGCCCGCGAAATATTAAAGATAACACGTGACTACGCTCCCACCCGCAAATGGTGCGAGCGTAGTCTTGACTTGGTGCCTCGCAGTGAGCCTGATTGAGTGCGCTGCTTCCTGATGGGCGCTGCAGCATAGCCAAGTGTCAATTTTTAGATTTCGCGGGCTTTCTTTATTAGCCAAAAATATGAGCACGAAATTTGCACATTATTGAAAATAACGCAGTGAAGGCATTTTTTTCTTACGGCAGTGAAACTTAGTTCTTCCAAAACACAGAAAGTAGCCTTAATGAGAGAGATAAAGGTTGGATGACAGGCAGAGGGGTTAACCACCAAAAAATTACCCGTTTTGCTACCCCGCCCTGGGCAAGGGGTAAGGAGGGACAGAAGCGTAAGGAACGGAAAAAACAAAAGTCACAGTTTCGCCGCAACGGCGAAGCGAAGAATGCGATAGCAACAAATTGGAATGTAACGCGAAGAACGGAAAGCAGCTCGAAATTGCCAGCGCGTTGCTCAAGCGCAAAGGACGCACGAAAAGAACACACACAGGGGCAGCGCGAACTATCAAGTGTCACATTTTTTACTTATTTCTGTTTCAACAGCGTGCTCGTTTCGCAAACGCAGCCGCTGCAGTGAGGGAAGCGACCTTTGTACGCCCTGCCACTTCAGCGCAGACATCGCGGTGAAAGCACAAGACATACAGCCCCGCTCTCCCTCCACATGACGCATGCAGGCGACCACGCCTCGTAGGCCAAAGTGCACCGAGGAGCGCGCGCGCAACGCTACGTGCGGGGCAATGACCTTTAAAGCGCGCCCCTCGGGCACTTCGCGCCATCTCACTGATGAGTAAGGAAGCACGCTGAAGCAAATAGTGTATATAAATAGCTCACCCTTAGCATGCAGAAAGACGGTAATCTTCGTGGCCTAGCCGTCTAACTCCGCGCGCTGCGGAGCGAGAAGTTGGCCGTTCGATTCCGCGCGCCTGAAGTATTTCTGAAATATTTTTCTTTGTGGCTGTTATATATATATATATATATATATATATATATATATATATATATATATTATATATATATATGTTATATATATATATATATATATATATATATGTTATATATATATGTTATATATATATATATATATATATATATATATATATACTGTGCATGACGGCGGCGACGACGACGGCAAAAACCAGCCGAGATTGCCCATATAATTGCTATCGCACTAAAAACGCACACAAACTCGAACACGGGAGTATCATAATCGTTCAGCGAGGCCGGCGGACAGCAGAAACTTCAGCAGCGCCTTCGTCGCTTTCTGATTGTAAGCTCCAACGTTCCAGCACTCCTATAGTGGTTGCTCCGAAAGCGGCTGGTCATTGAGGCATGCTAACGCTGTTGAGAGCTGTTGTCTCTTGTAGCTGTAGCGAGGAAGAGCCTTAATCAACGTTATAGAGTATATACCAAGGCGCGAAAAGCTTTCCGCAAGTGTTGCCTCTTTTTCTAGCCGAAAAAGTTCGTGGCGCCCACTTTCCGTATTTTTTTAAAAGTACGCGCTCATGTAACTCAGTCTCTTCAAGCATTCTGTGCTTTAAGTTGCCGTAGTTATAACATTCGTGTGCTGTATTTGTATCTGGGTCGGCTTTCATCACACTGTGCGTCATTTTGGGGAATCACTGACTTGAACGAAGATTGTGAAGTAGTGATAGCATTGTGGGTGCTATGATGCCACGAGAAAAATTTTAATGGAGAGCAGAAATTGCAAGACGATCGCAGAATTTTCACGGCCACAAGTGCGTTTGTTTGCGTCGAGTTTGTGAATGAGAGTCTTCTTTACATTGGCCGCGTCTTCAACTCCATTCGTGTAACTTAGAACGGTGCAGTCTGAGTCTACTTTAGTAACTACAGAGCTATTAAAGTAGCCACGAAATACCCCGTCATGACGATCAAATTAGGCTAAAGAGTTGTCCTTTCCTTTCTCGCCCGCTTTCTCAGGATCTCGTTACGTAATACTAAACAACCGATCGTGTAACTCGAACACGTGATTTGAGAAGGAGCAGTGTCCATGCAGGTATGTATATATATATATATATATATATATATATATATATATATATATATATATATGCCATCGGCTAACCTCGCAGCACAGAGGGGCGCAGGTGTATCTGTACAGTACAGTACCGGTACAGAATGGACACAGCATGTAGATCCAACGTTGCAGCTTCAACTATTTGCGCGCGATGCCAGCAGAGGGTATTCACGAAATCCACGTTCCGCATTTCTGTCGCCCCTTTCACTGACTGCAGGCGGACCGTCTCGATAGCAGGGTTTCAACGCAAGTTAGATGCTTGGGAATGCTTACGAACACTGGGCACGTACAGCTTTCTTATAGGCAAGCAGCTATGAAAACGCGGAAGAATGGTCGGGGACACGCGTTCGTTATTCGGAGAACGCCCACGTGTCGTCTTGGTGCCGGAAGTTGTGAAAAGCGCCAATCACGATAGTTGCTTCCTGAAGCACATTGTACGAGAAGCCCTTCAGGAGAAGCGGACGTTCATGACAGGCCTTGAGTCAGAATAAAGAGTCGCGTTTTGTAGTGTGCACTATGTTATTACTTTCCTTGCTTTGTTTGTTTAATTTTATTTCGTACGCCTCATAAGCCGTTATAAATTAAATGCTCGTAGAAAGAAAACTAGGCTGCCATTAGTTTTGCTCCCACGAAAGCAAAGCTCCCTGAAGTAAAAAAAAAAGCAAGTGAAAGAATAAGCAAATAAAACAATCAGCGATTCAAGAAGCGTAAAACAAAAATAGTGACAGCTGTAAAATAACCTTGGACAACGACGAATCTACAGAAGTGGAACATCTAGCCCAAACGCTGAACACAGCAATTACTACGATATGGATGTTTCTTTGTTCTTCTGGATTGCTTGATAAAATCTCCCTATTTTCCAACGCGAAATATCAGACTATATACATTTGAGAGGTATTCTTTACATTAAACATGCCTAAAATACACCAAGCAATTAAACAAACTGACCCATTCGAGCGGCTCACCCTGTTTCTTGAACGCATCTCTATGGGTGTAATAATTCCTGTCGATCGAATGTTTCCGGTCCGCCTCGGGTGTGCTGTGGTTGCGGTGCTCTGCTGCCGAACCGAAAGTCACGGGTTCGATCCCGGCCGCGGCTGTTGCATTTCGATGGAATCGAAATGCTAGAAGCCCATCGCTTGTGTGATGTCAGTGCACTTAAAGGAACGCCACATAGTGGAGATTTCCGGAGCACTACGGCGTGCGTCATGAGCAACTCCTGTTATTGGCTCGTAAAACCCAGGGTATTATTATTATGAAATGTTTCCTTGGCGTTTTTCTTTGTAAATCTGCATGTCGAACAATCATTCCGCTTTTCTACAGGCTGCGTAGGCTTAGAAGTTTTAACATTATAGTGCATAAAATAAGCTTAAAAAGACGTCTGTAAAAGGAAGCGTCAAATCATTCTTGTCTACGTTACATAGCGAAGCAAGCAGTGCCGCAGCGGAATGACAGAAGTTCAATGATATGTAGTTTATACTAGTATGGTAATCATGGTGGTATGGTAATGTATAGTAGTCAGGGTTGCTAATGGTGGCTACTTTTTGCCAAATTGGCGAATTTGAGAGGCCCATGGCGACCTAAAATTATGAATGGCGACATGGCGAATGTTTGGCGATTTTCGGCTTAGGTCTCCACTGAGTTATGCATCCTGAGCCCAGTGTCTTCCCAACGAATGAGCGGCAACATTCTCACTATTTTTCTTGGTTTTAGACCCCTGAGTAGAATGTGCGCATTAAGCGTCATTCGGTATGTTCGTCCCGTAACTCGCGTGTATCTCCTCAATTCATCTAGATGCAGGAGGTACTGGAACGTCCCCCAGTGACATTCCGGCAAAATTTAGGTCAGCGGACTGCCTTGCAAACCGCGAGGGGGCAGTGTATGACTATAAGTTTATGGCTATAGGTGCTTTAAGCTTCTCTAAAGTTCCGCTTCTGAAGGAGCTAGACGTCGGGTTGGCCGCGTGCTCCGACCATTTGTTCCGCCAAAGCTCCAACTGTTCTGAATAGCTTGGCGACTTATTCACCGTTGCAGTACCCCCAATTCAGCTCGTAAAGGCTGTTTTGGAATAGCGAAGAGAGGCGGATACGCGGCTATTTGTGCAATAAACAAATATTTATTCAGGCATTTTCCACTGCTCTCGGTGAGCGTGTGCAATGAAAACAATTGGTATATAACATTTTACATCGTCTATCTGTTAATTATTAACGCATTTGATTCACACGTGTAGATATTATAATTGACTATATGAAAAGGTCGGTGGCGTCCGGAATCATACTAGTTCACACTGAAAAGGTGTAAGACTCACTAATGATCGGTTCCTGTAAGAATTTTCTCGAGTTACCTTCAATAAACCTTTTAATCACTTTATTTCATATGAGGGTGCGTAAAGCTGTCTACAAACAACGCTTTCACGGTTTTCGCTTAAGGTTTAACAAACTTTTACCTTTGAAACGAGCCGACAGGGACGGGATATCGTGAGCGTTCCATTCATTCACCCTTGCGCCACCACGCACATCTTGCGGCTAGTCGGGGAAGCAGCACCATGGACTGCCATGGTGAAGCGGGCGATACGACTGGCATTGAGAAACGTCAATATAATGCAAGGGTCTTGGGTGGTACTGTATTCTACGGTGCTATACGTGAGTGGAAATTCTTATTACTAGTTATGCCGCACATATCTAGAATGGCGACTTTTTTGGCGAAATCTGTAAAAAAATGGCGACTTTTGGCGACTTTTTGCTCTTCGTTTGGCGACATTTACTCTAAAGTCAGTGGCAACCCTGATAGTAGTAATGTATGTTATGTTGTATGATGTTATTAGAGACTAGTGGACTGCAGTCTTATGCAGGGGTATGGTGAGAGAGGGAGAGAGAGAAGCAAGCAATGCATAGATAATGCGATGTGTATTCTTGAAAGAATGAGATTAACGGAGCTATCAGTCTGACTCCATGGTATCCATTTTCTAACAGTCGAGTACGAAGTAGGTGTAGCGTATGAATTACATCATGGACGTCGACAGTGATGGACTAACAGAATACGGTGAAGACCGCACGCGAAAGGTGGCATGCTGAGGTAATTTGGCGTGTTTACTTTGTAACATCTACGTATAAACCCCGCCAATCGACGCCGCATCTAGGGCTCGCACTCTATAGGCTAGTATTCCCACAACGTTTCGCCGATTTATAGAGCGGTCGATGAAGATTCATTCCAGAACGCGGCTTAGAAATTTCTCTTGGGTATGCCAAGTCAGTTCACCAACGAATAACCCCTCATTAAGGCGAAAGCGTTTGATGCCGCAGCGACCGCGACAATTGACCGTTGGCGTTCCGCGGCGTCTCCGTCAACACATGTGATTACAAAAAAAAACATCATCACGTGAAGACGTCACCATATGACCTCATCATGATGCCACAGATCGCCCAAATTTGCGACGTCATCATATCACGTTACGTGGCATAACGACGTCGTCACATGCAATCGTCGGTCGGTCAAAGGGAGGACGATCACGGAGACAGTGTAAAACCAGGTGAGGTGCAGAAAGCTTGCAATGTCTACGATCCTGGAGGCAGTGCAAAACTACGCTAAGCGCAGAAAGCTTTCGGTCCATTTGCTTGAGTGCAACAGAAGGCGCCACCGCCTCAGCGCTCGCCGTGTGGCGAGAGAGAGCGAACAGCGCGCTTTGACTATGGAAACGCTCTTTCTGCGATGAACACAGAACTACTAGCTCGCAAGGAACGAGAACGCGCCCTTGCCCGCGAGAGAAAACGCCGACGCTGGCAGCGTCTGCTAGCAAGTTTTTTGATCGAAAAAACGGACTTTTCGCATTGCACAACCGTTCACCGGCCACCCCGCATATATAGGCACTGGATCTTGACCTGCATTGTAGTGCCGGTGATAGATATCTCTCGTACCTAGTTGAACAATAAAGATTCGCAGCGTGCACGTTAACTAAAAGCGGGCTGCGAGTCCCTGTGTCGAATATTTCTTCTGTCTTTCATTTCCCATTAGCAGTGATTTTTGCTGTGAGAAACAAAGGCGCACACTGCATACTTCGCCCCTCCACAGGTTTCACGTTAGGGGAGCTGAAACACCCTTCCCTACATGCTTTCGCTATTATTATTATTTCAGTGTAGCATAAGTTGCCCAGTCTACCTTGCACTGGTAAACCACCTGGAGGTCTCAGTTTTCTTTCTTATATGTTCATCCTTCCAACAGCTCTAGTCAATTTCTTAGCTAGATGCAAGGAGGTTTTTCAAACCTCCTTGGCTAGATGTAGCTATGAACACCACGGAAGTGCGCAATATGTGGATATCGGAAACTTCTTGGTCGCACATTGATGAATCCGTAGCCCGGCATTGATTCATCACTTTTGACAGAGCCCTTGTGACATCTGCGTTTCAACGAGGCTTTGAACGTTACCATTCCTCGCTATAATCGTGTAGCGGCTTGTCCTCGTGTTGTGGTCCAATGTTTCGTTTCCTTAATACACTTGTGTATGGTTCTTAATACACTTGTTAATACGCCGTTGATACATGGGGCTAAAATAATGTGGGCTACGCATGTGTTAATACATATGTTGATACGCTTGTGGACTGTATGACATCAAGAATAAGGGATATTCCCTTGCGCTTTGATAAACAGTTCAACTCAGAATTACTCTAGTACAAGAGTCTCGGTTTTCTCTCTGGGGCTCAATGTATATTGCAACTAAATCTCACCGTAAGTGAATTCCTCACCCCTGCAGTCATGTGTTCGCTTAGGAAAGCATGGTCTTCTTCGCAACGGTTCTTTAAATACTGCCCAAATGTGCAATGCGCACTTTAAAGCAAACCTCATATTATTTCTGGATGATTTTGTTAATGAGGCAAAAAAATAATAAAGGCGGCTTCAAAATGGGATGCCAAGCCTGAAGGAAGTGCGGAGCAGGGCTGCCTTCCTTGTTTCTCCTCGGTTTTCTATTTCTTTCCTCCTCTTTTTCTTTCATTATTCATTTTTTCTGTCTTTATATTTATTTAATCATCTCTCTTTATGTATTTCTTCCTCTTTCGTGCTCTTTCTATTTATATTTGAATTGTTTTCCTTTCTTTCTCTATTGTTGAAGTTCTCGCTTGCTTCCTCTTTTTTTTCTATTTTATACGTGGCTTTCCCCGCGTTACGTCAAGCGAGGACAGCATACGACAGGCCGGGCTCCTAAAGAGCCCCGCACTTAAAAAAAACTGGGAAGCTACGCACTAGTGGTGCGAGGACTGAGGAAGTAGCAGTGCCCTCTTCCTTTCCCTCCTCCTCACTGTCACTTTCGTTTTGTACCGGTTGCTGTACTATACTATACAAGAGGATGCTATGCTTTACTCTGTCTTCCTCCTCACCTTCTCTTCCCACTTCCCACCCCTTGATGTACTATAGTATACATAGCTATGCTTGCTCTCTCTTTTTTCTATCTTTTTTTTTTGCGTCTGCCTCTTTCTATCTCCTTCACTCTATATATATTTCTTTGTCTGTCTATATTTTTGTGTGTTTTTTTCGTTGTTTTCTCTCCGCTTGTCTTTCTCTCTGTCTTTCTATTAAGCATGTACTTATTATCTCGCCTTCTAACTTTTTCTCTCTTTCTTCCCTTGCTTTCTCTTTATTTCTGTCTTTCTATCTGTACATTTTTCTCTCTGTGTGTGTGTGCGTGCGTGCGTGCATGCTCGTTCACTCGCCCATCAGAGTTATTGCATCCTACGCCGGGCAAATCGGTTCTGGGAGCGAAGCAGAGACGAAGGAGATTTCCAAGATGGCGCGTGCCGGTTCATGATGATGAAAGCTTTCAGGACACACAACGCAGCATAACGAAAAGCTTAACAGCTCCGACGTAAAAGAATCGCTTCACACGTAACCAATGAATGTGCTGAGCGACACAAATTGCGGTCTCATCCAGCGGCGCCCTTTAGCGACTCAAATGTATTCCTTACTTTTGCACGTTCGCGGGAACGTGACAGAAAACCTCCATCGCTTCGTCCGCTGTTTGGGCAGAGATTCCATGAATACGCACACAGTCCTTCCGTGCCACAGTCGGTCCCAGCGCGTTGTCGGAACAAATCGATTCTTTCCCACAGGCTAAGCAATAGAAACAGCGCTGCGCAGATTGACCAACCTTCAGACGAGCACGAAGCGAAAATCGAACGCCTCATGCTGGGAGATTCTTGCAATGCCTAAGGGACGAACGATCGGTGAGCACGACGCCAGCGTATAGGGAGAGTTCTTTGTAGGGGAATCTCAAGTAGGGAACCAGATATCTGAGGAAGTAGCGTGAAAGAAGGGCGAACTACTCATGCCACGCTACATGGACGTTCTCCTTATGGTTCGTCATCGCGTGATACAAGCGTAACAAGTTTCCGCGGCGGTCCGAAAGGGCCCCGAGTTGTGGGCGGCAGTTGCAGAGCCCTGAAGCATATGAAAACAAAGCGAAACATTTCGCGCACACTTATGTATAGGTTGTATAGTTAGTGATTGCTGCTGTTATACAGATACTTATGCTGTTTCGTAATGGGATGGTATGACAGCGTGATGTACGGCAATCTAAAAGTAGTGTAACGAAGGAGCAGGAGAAGAAGAAGAAGAAGAAGCTTCTGGAGGAGCAGGTAGCTATAATGATCAGTATTGGCTAATAGTCGACTAATGCTGGGGTTCTCTACTGTTATAGCATCAACATTATGTTAGTTTAATCTCGGTCCACTTATTGTGTTATCTGCCATCTTAAGGGGTTAGTGACATCAGGCCGTGAGTCACTCAGAAAGAAGATGCTGCGCATCTTCATCACCATGACGGCAATGACAGTCTTAACTAGCTACAGTTTGAATTGCGCGGTGGAACTCAGCTTTCATATGCTGCATCAAATGCCAATGCTGCCATGAAGTTACACATTTTTATTATCGTTGAACTTTTCCAGAATGGATAGTTGTTTGTCTATAGAGAAGAACTAACTTACCTTTGGTTTCTGGTCAAATAAGGTTTTGTTATGCCAAGCTGTTTAGTAGCAACACCTACTCCAATGCTTCAAGTAATATGGCAGTGTTCTGGTCGATACGTTACATAATATTTACCAGTGTTTTAGAGCGCAGCTCTTAGGCGCCCGTTCCTGCACTGAGCGGCGCCGCAGTCGCCTTCGGTGGAGTAACCGATAGACATGAAAAAATAAAACGACAAAAAATAGCCCGGATCGAATGAGATTTTAACCTGTGCCCTGTGCATGGCAGTCGAGTATTATACCACAGGGCCACGTTGGTGCTTGAAACTCGTTTGCAAAAATTCCTTATACCGGCGTCATGTCGGAAGTAATCGCGTTATAACCTATGCAATATAGCGTGGCAGAAGAGTAAAATAACAACCAGTCATCGCACAATGCTAATTGCGCAACGCGTGTGTGGTTTAATGCTTCCCACCCACTGCAAAGTGCTCAGCCGTAATTCTTCAGCTTCATCAGCCACATGCATCATCAACAAAGAGCACATAATACCTCACAGATGTGTAGCGCGTACCTCGCTTATCTGCAGAAAGACGAATAATGGTGCAGTGGGTACTGTCCTACGTGCACAAATTATGATTTGTGGCGTAGTCGATACCCTGCGGAAATCCAAAACTTGAGACACAGTTGGCCTTGCGCCCACACGAAGCTGTGCTCAGAATTCGCATCAGGCAGTGTCCTAATCGTCGATGAATTTCTTTCTGTGTTGGTGCAAGTTTTCCATGTGTAAACAAGGAATTTTAATCAGTGCTTTGTAATGAGGTGAGAGAAGTTTGGAAACCGCTATGGTAACCGGTTTAGGGGTGCGGATTCTACCTACTCCGTGAAGTGCATCGTAGAAACAATCGCAAATAATGAAAAAAAATAGTTTTCATAGGCCACAATTGCCCTAATAGATACCGAGAAGACACCTATTTGAGTATTAGGCTCCCACACATGCAAGAAAGCCAATCATGCGTCTTGTCTGCTTTACCCGAGTCTAGCTGTCTGGTAGTTTCCAATGAGCAAGTCACGTTCACAATATCTTCCTACTTCTCAGAATTCGAACACGTGAGGACTTGTGTGCCGAGCGAACCTGATGCGCGGTTAGTTCGTGTATACGTCTGACTACAAAAAGAAAAGCTGCAGAAACAGCACAACAGAGAGAGAGAGAGAGAGAGAGACAACAGCTCTCAACGTGTAAGCTCTCGTTGTTCTGCGTCGATTTGTTTGTTTGAAAAGTTCTAAGAACTACCACATACCAACAACCGCGCTGCGTAAGCATCAATACTTGCAGTCGCACGCGGACCATAATTTTACACATTCATATAACGAACGTTATTTTAGTAATTATGTCGCAATAACACACATGAAGGTTCCTGCTAAATTCGGTGCGAGAGATCTGACGCCAACAACTAGAAACCTAGAGGATCTTCCATAACTGTGGGCAGTCTCTGAACAGCCTATATTAGGCACGGACGCAAGTATAATTTTAAACCCGCGGTAGCGTTTGTCATTTAGGCATCAGAAGCACGTAAATTGTTGTGACACCATTTACTGATTATACTGAACGCAATGAAAATAATATATTACAAGCTTAGAATAACAGACCGTTGAGCCAGTTGTTACGTGTTCATGTTAGAAGACACGCACTCAAGAAAGCGGTCAGACACCACAAGCACCGACCGGCTCCTGAAGAGTCGAACAGCGGCGGAAAAAAGGGTGGGTACAAAACCTATCTGCGTTAACCAGAGATTATGGAACAAAAGAACAATTATTGGAACATAGAAAGAATGTCTGGCGTGAACCAGATATTATTGAAACATAAAACGCTGATAAGTTTTTGTGCCGACCTCCTTTTCCGCCGCTATGCGCCTCTTCAGTTGTTAGTAGGCGTATGTGGTGTCTCAACTTCTCTCTTGTGTACATACTTGCCCGCCCAGTCTTTCAACGTGTTTAAAGAATTACGTTCTCTAACAAAGTGCTTAAAAAGAAATCAATGTTTATTTCTTAGTAATACGAAAATATTCTTTATGAAGCAGTCGTATAGACTAGGGGTCCATTTAGGTAGGGTGATTATGTACTCAGGCGGAACATGCTTATAAATCTCGAATACTTTAGTGTTTCCTGTTTTTTTAACGTATTAGGTTCGGCACATTATTTTATCGTTATTACCTACCTGTTTGTCTTAGGTAATATCAATCTACTGAAAGCGAAAGCTGCAAGCCCCAAGAAGAATAATCTTACCCTTAAGTAAAGGCCAGTGCCATTAGGTTTCCCTGTTCTATTGCCTAACCTGCTTAATCGCACTGTAGGCAAGTAATAGGATTGCCGGTAAGGACTGGTAAGTGCAACCAGGTAAAGGAAAGTACGATTTGGGCTATGACAACTTTAATAATTGGGCATGAAGTTTTTCAATCGAGCCCATCTCCACAATCTGCGCAGTAGCAATTTAAAACCTACTTGAGAACTCGGACCGACTTCGCCCCTCACCTTCCACCTCCCTCTTCTCGACTTCGCAAAAAAGTTTAACGAGATCCAGTATTGACTATCAGGACCTTTTCTTGCTGCTCGTGACCCGAAAGCTTAGGAACAGCCCGAGAACGCATAAAATGATTATGCACCGAAGGTTTAATAAGTGTAGACAGCTCACACTGGTACACGTGAGAAAAATCTACTTGAACATTGAAAATAATTTTATACGCAGTGCTGATTTGTGAATGGGAAAGGCACTAGAGTACACGTCTGCGCAATGGGTAATGATATTTACATAAGGAAGAGGCGCTATGAAGACTTCAAGAAAAACAGTTGTAGTAAAAAATGTGTCCGCCTGTGAACTTTGCTCGCCTATCTGTCTTAATGGGTGTCTTGCTTATCTGTTTTATATGTCTTGCCATAATCTGTCTAACATTTTATCGTGTATAGTATTCCGAACAATTGGTGATGCCAACAAAAAATTTTGGAAGCAATGACAACGAACTCACTTTCATGGATGCCTAATAGGTTTGGTTTTAAGGCATGCTTTACGTTAGTCAAGGGATCTCAAGGATTTCTTTTTAAGTGCGAAGCATTTCTTAGAGAAGCTTTGGCACTTTGAGCATTTCTATCTTTCTATCTATCTAGCCGCCTACGTCTAGGTGCTGTGATGATCGCCTCCCTAACTCACAAGAATAACGTGGAAATCCTGTCGCGTACGTCGTCAAACCCTTTCCTCCCGACGCGTGTGGCATATACCCGTTTACCACGGGCCGCGGTGTACGGGTATGTGGCACAGGTGATCTACAGTTTATATCTACCCAGGAACGGCGAGAACAGACATTGGTAATTTCAATGCGACAGCGTTAAGGAAAACCGACATCGGTAGCGTTGACCCGACGAATGTAAAGATTAAATGTAGGATCGCAGCAAAATTAAGTTGCATCAACCCAAGCATTCTGTGTGGCATTCAGGTATTCTACACTCTAAGAAAAAAAAGAGTATGCGTGACTCTTTTCGGAGAGTTCTGACTTGCCACGTATACGACTCTCTTTAAATAGTCACGGTGACTCTCTTGGTGGGTCAGGGTCGGATCGCTCTAGGAGAGTCCCCTGATCCTCTAGGAAGAGTGCAAAGACTCTTATCGGGAGGATCACGTTACCACTTATAGGGAGTCAGACGACTCTTGCCGGTAACGCTTCTAGGGTGGTCAAGGGACCCACACCGAAGCATCAAGCGACTCCACAAGTATTTTAAGCTACTCATTTGATCCTTGCTCTACTTTTGCGCGACTACTGTTGAAAATAGTGGAGTATTCATTTTAAGCAAGTCCAATAATACTTGCCGTTCTGCCCAGCGACTGTAAAAAAAGAATAGTTCAGTTTTAGCATTATTTTAATAAAACTCGTCAAAACAACACATATTTTCCAGCAAAGTTATATAGAAAGCGCGAAAAGATGGTCTATGATTTCCAATTAGGAAGTTTGGGTATTCCTCATTTACATGCTTCTATGAGTATAGCCAACCAAAATGCGTGACTGTGATGTGCACAGTGTCATATGGTGCTAAATGAACAGCAGAAATCGCCATCATGTTTCCATATTTATTCCTTGTGATTAAAAATAAATCAAAAAGTGGTGAGGCTTGAGGCATCCCACTTGTGGCTTGCTAGTTTGTCGCTCCTGTCCAGCGTGAGCACCATGAAAAACGGTATCTGAAAAGCAGAACATGATATTATGATGAGAAAATGAAATTGCAGTAAAGGTTTGCAAAACCTACACAATAAGTGGTTCACACAGACATAATAAAGGCTAACAACAAAACAACAAACGCAAACAGGCATGGTCAGGAACCAAGTTTTTTGACGTCGAGATCAGATATGTCATATTTTAGAATTACCGCACATAGCTCCCACAATCACGCACACTCACTCGATTCTGTAATAACGCCCAACGTCATCGCAGTGTATGCAAATCACGAAAACAGCAAACAGAAACGAGGGAAGAGTGCACGGCCGCGGCCGCACCAACGCGCGCCGTCGAAAGTCTAGAGCTTTTTCACTTTACCGGTGAAGCGTGTCCAACTTGAATGACCGCGTACGTTCTGGAAGCACCATACTATATCTGCACCTCAAACTACCGTCTTTAAGCCAACAAAAAACATTATATATAGTGCGTCTGAGCGTTCTGTACACAGGCATTTTTTTTTTCACGTTCCCACGCGCCGAAGCACGCTACAAACTCAAGGTCGATGGAAATGTTATGAAGTAGACTAAAGTGCATCTCAAAACGACATCTTGCACATTCGGTAGCGCAGACACAACGTGCGATCAGCAAAAAATGACCCTTGATAATTGTTTGCATCGCTCACTATAATGGAGCTTGCACAGCAACGCGCATAGCGGTGGCAACTAGTTAACTACAGCTTTAATTGGGCATCCGCAACAGCCCTGCGGACACAGGCTGCGGTTGGAAATGGCTGGCAGATAACTTCCGCAGAGCTGCTGCAGACGCCCAGCTAAAGCTGTACAATTAGTACCTACGAAAGCAGTACACTCACCTTTAACTGGCGCCCGTTGTTCCTGTCCGCAGCTCCAGGAATATTCCGTCCTCCAAGCGTCACCGCGTCACTTCGTGCACGGAGCCCCGGAGCCGGCGTCAACACCAACACCACCCAAGACGCGCATAACAGACACACAACCCGCGCAACCAACACGCAACGTTCTAATAGACGAGGAGACAGAGAGGAAAACAGAAGCGGCACGGCGGCACGCCACCCCGGCGCCGTTGTGGCGCGTTGCCTCGCCTCCGTCGCCGAGCGAACGCGCCACAACGGCGCCAAAGGGCAAGCGCGCGATATGTATGGCGTATACGGCGGCGCCGCCAATCGAAACGCGCTTCAGGAGAGTCCCGTGACTCCAGTCGAATTGCGAACTCTCTTTCTCTGCCTGTACCTTCCAAAAGGGGTCAAATGGACACCCGAAGAGAGTCACGCGGCCGTGACCCTCTTTTGACTCTTTTTTTTCTTAGAGTGTACCACAGAGCCACGCCAGGTCTATAAAGTAGTTTGGAAAAACAGCCGATGCAGGCTACATCAGCTGCGGTTGTGGTGCTGGCTATCTAATTTTACAAGAAATCAATAACCACTACATATGTACTCCTACGATGCAGGCGTCATATCAGATTAACGGCTGTGGTTGCAGTGTTGGCTCCGCTTTTATAGCAGTTAAATAAAGATTACATTTGTATTCATGTGATTCAGCAAGCTATAATGAAGCATTGCTTGACCCCGGACAAATACATTAACGAAAGTTCAATCAATCAATCAATCAATCAATCAATCAATCAATCAATCAATCAATCAATCAATCAATCAGTCAATCAATCAATCAAATTAATTTTTGTCTGTCTCAAAATAGACAAAGGAGCAGCGAATAAGAGCTGTCTTTCGGCAGCTTGACGAGCCCGCCGCCCTTATTAGAAGGTTTCACGGCCGCACAGAGGCAGTTGTGTTTAACACAATAATTGAAGAACATACATCATTTCATAGCCAGATCACTTCTAAACATAAGTTGATAGAAGAGCAACAACTGACAACAACAAAAACAAAACAACAAGGACAACAAGAATAATATATACATATCAGTAACTTAGTAACTCGCGTTTACAAATTTCAAGCGTAATTTGCTTGATGCACAAGAAAGCAGATGAAAATTAATTGATATATAATGGTTTAGAAGGCAAGGCAAGGTATGGCACAAGCGTAGCTTTGAAGAGTTTAAACGCGCGGCCGGTACCATCGATGTCTCACCTCCTCGTATCTAATAACTTTGTTTTCTCCCTTCTAGACAAGCAATCTGTCTTGAACACTCTAAGCTTTCCTTAATTTCAAATTTAAATCGTACACTCAGTCTATAGCGATACAGATGATGAATACTTACAATGTGAGAATTGCCAAACAATTCAGCAGTTGGCTACCCATAAGGCACAATATAAGTAAACCGAATGAACTTTTATTGCATTTTATGTATTTTTTGCAGGTTAGAAAATGTCGTTGTGCCCCAAACTAGTACACAGTAATTTAAATAAGAGCAAATCAAGGTATTATAAATAAGTAATTTCACCTGTGTGGAGAGAATGTGTATGAGGCGACCAACTATTCCTGTTATGCGAGTACACTTTTGGATCACTACGTATGATATTCACATTATTGCACCATAAAGTGCACCTAGTTTCGGTAATACTGACGTAAGTACGCTAACGTCGGCGCTGACGTTACGTCCCACCATAAGTTACCCTTTAAACGCAAGTATTATCGACGTGCCTGGTTGGCCCACGATGTGCAGAGAGCTACTACACTTAAAAAACACGTCGATCCATCTCGTAACGCTTGGCTCAAAGCCATAAAATACAGCATAGAAGTACTCGCTGACTGCTTCCCATGAAATCGATTCCCACAACGCGTAGGATGGGCCAATTTTTTAATTTTTTTTGTAAAAAAATACAAGAAAGGAAGCACTATGTAAAAACGTATACTTGCTCAGACCATGCTCTATTATTTACATCCCATATAACCACAACGATTACTTTTGCAAATGAAGAGTAGAAATGCCTCGAGTTTATATTAAAGGCTTCGATTGCGAGAAGCTTTCATGACTTCGACACAGAGACCCTTAAATAAAACTATGCAGATATTCAAGGCACGTGCTTGAAACTGCATTGAATCTGCATAATCCTCACAGCAGCAGTTGCATTTCAATTGGAGCGAGATCTAAAACACGCGTGTGCTGTGCGTTGGGTTTCATATCAAAAAAGTCCAGGCAGTCTAATTTAATCCATCGATCCCCTACAACTGCGCGTCCACGAACGTGCTTTTGACAAGGAAATTCGAAAGTTAGAACAAATAAAAAAAAAAACTTCCTACATAAGTGACCCCAATTTTGCGCGCTTTGACCTATATATAGTAGCTTTCCCTTCGTTACGGGAGAAAGATGTTTGCGTGTGCTGCGATCCGTACTTGAAGCTTCAGCGGCAAGGACAGCAGCGGCCAAAAATAAGAAAAAGTGGACAACAAAACGGAAAACTAGGCGAATGCATCCATGCTTTGTGCTTCATGTATAAAAAGGAATCGATAGGTGTAACGCAGTGAACAGGTTAGATGTAAGGTGTTCGCGCACAGAAATTTACTATCCACGTGGTTTCAAAACGCATCTATGCGGAAAGCCACGCGCTGTGTTCTTCGTACTTGATTTATTGTTGTCAGGCTGCAGAAAATAAAGCAAAAAAATAGCCGTTGCAATCCTGAACAGAGTGAACGAGTCGAAGTTAACTTTCGAGAGGATTAGAGACTTCCACAACTACCTCAACAAAACAACCACAGTTGCAGACGCGCTACTTTTAGCTAAAGCGACTGCAAACCCGAAAACTCATAATGCTTTATTCTCACTATATGGAGATCAGAGTTTCGATTATTCCACATACCTAACATAACTTCAATATCTGCAATCGCGTACCCGCATGAGTTCGCCAACAACTCGCAATTCTGAGCTAGAAACCACATTACAGTGCCCTTCAGGGCGGCAATCTGTCATCTTGCTTCATTCATCAGCCAGCGTTGGGCAATATAGGTTTTCTCCACACTAACAGTAACACTGGTATGAAATTCAAATTATGAGTATTGCCGGGCCTAAAGAGGGAGATGCGAAAGCGCTGCTATGCAGTAGACTTATTTTTTATAGACTGTCTGGTTGCAGTGCACCTCTGCTCAAAAATAGACGCACACTCGAAGTGAATAATGCAGCCGGAAGCGCATTTGCATGGGTTCTCTATGGCCAAATCTGCTCACGATAAAAGAGCTGCGTGCTGGAAATATATCCTGCAGCGAAACCATACCGGCAGTCGCGATACGGAGTTCCGTATACAGTAATGTACGCCCACCGGGTGTGTTCGTACGAACGAATGTAGCGTGCGATCATGAAGGCTGTTTTATT
Source organism: Rhipicephalus sanguineus (assembly GCF_013339695.2). Classification (NCBI taxonomy): domain Eukaryota; kingdom Metazoa; phylum Arthropoda; class Arachnida; order Ixodida; family Ixodidae; genus Rhipicephalus; species Rhipicephalus sanguineus. The sequence continues at coordinate 50,620,360 of NC_051184.2, forward strand.
TTCAGCTCGCTTGTGCCTACTATATTCTAGACGTCCCGTCCTTCAGTGCTAGACCATGCCTGTACGCTAACTGTGCTAACTTTAAACGTTACACGGGTTAGGTGTATTTGTGTGTTCACTTATTTACTTCAAAGTACCATAAAGCCCCATGGAAGCACTGAGAAATATATCTACATTTCTTTTTTAGTTTGATGTGACCGGCTTAGCACCGCTCGGCGCAGGCCGCACAGCAGTATTTGGAAAGTTTAGCGCTTGTTTCATATTGTTCCGTTATGTTTACGCGGAAGACGCGACTATTGAAGCTTATTCGAGAGCTTACGCTAGCACCAGCGATAACGCTGGGTAGTTCGACCCTTCATATATATAGGACAATGCGTTCCGCCGATGATCAGATTATCGGCGGCCTACGACTGCGATCGCTGCTATCAGTGTACAGCGTGTATTGCTTCTGCATAGCGTTGTCTGGGCATAAGTCTACCCAATAAAGCACTGCATCCTTACTGGCTTGCGTTTCGGCCGAAACGTCAATAAATCGCTTCGTACGCGTGTCTGTTTCACTGCGTGTATATATATATATATATATATATATATATATATATATATATATATATATATATATATATATATATATATATATATATAGTGCAGCTGAGAGCTGCCCGATCTGCCTACGTTGGCGCAAACAGTGCCGCCATTTCTTGTTCTCAAAATAAGCATTTAACAGCAATTTTTACGACGTCATGTTCTTTAAGAGGAGTGCTCTTCAAAAAGCCGCGTTCCTCTACGCGCGTAACACGCGTTATATCAAGTTACAAAGGAAGGTGTACGTGTTCTTCAGGAATGCAATAAACAGAAACTTCAGCAACGCCTACATGCTGTCTTGTGCCTATATTTAGAATTGGAGGATTCATTCTGTAGAAAGCTTTCCAAGATTGAGGATGCGACTGTCTTTTCTCAATTGTTAAGTTACCGCTCAACGTTACTTATATTCACTGACCTAATTACACGAAGCATTCATTTGAAAAAGGCAGGGCGTGCATTCATTTGACAGACGAAGACAGACGAAGCATTCATTTGAGGCTGTAAGCAAAGGCTTTTAGATGTGCAGCACGAAAGAAAGTTCGCGTGGCGTGCAGGACGGGAAACTGCAGTCTACGCCCTCATAAAGCTGGCGAACGAACGCCGTAACTTGTGCTGCGTGTCAGAAACGGAAGCGCACCCCGGAACGGAAATGAAGACGGAGGCTTAATGTCGGAGTTCAAGCCGATGGAGAAATTCGCACGCAGTTCTGTGGGAATACTGTGGGATGAAGACACATAACAACGCGTTCACTTGCACAACTGCTTGTGACGCACATGTGGGCAATAAAATGGAATCTGTGTGTCGAGAAGCAATGCAGGGTGGAAACAGAAAGCCAGAAAGCTGGGGGTTTAGTCAGACAATCTTTGAGTGACCTGCACTATGCTGGGGGAATGGGACAGTGTAATATCAATATGAAAGGACGGAAATTTGCAATGAACTCGCTGACGGATATGGAACGGCGCCACTTGGTGACAGGTGTTCCTCCAGGAATTCCGTTTTTAAAGAGATACTATAATGTGACACACTGAATCAGTTTAGACAGACACATCCTTATTTCTGAACTCTATTGTTAATAATATCTCATCATATGCTACTGATAAGAGAAAATGCAGGTCAGTGTTTCATTTTCGAATTACGTGCGAAACTTCAGCCCGTTATCAAGAATCCGAACTTTGTATGTGTAATTCCGTGACATTCGTTGAATGATGTTTGCTGAAACATGCACTGTGAAGAGGCTTTTGTTTTACCTTACGAAACAATATAAGTGATTTCATTTACGAAAATCGCTTTACTACTTCCTAGTTAACTCCGCCAAACTTTATGACGTCATGACGAGCTCCTGCGGAGATTTCAAGCGCAGGGCAGAAGACCCAGAGCTTCGAGTGAGAGAAGCTGAAGTTAGACGCGATGGCGGCAAAACTACCACAGAGCTAAGTCAAGCAATGAAACAATATGATGCCACCAGCTGCGCTGTTTTTTAACCAGTCTTCTGGACGCTATGTCATTGAGGCTGCTTCAAATCTTTACTGGCTGGTATATTCTTGCACACTTATCGCTCTCCGAGGCGCGTTCACGCTGTCTGCTGACTCGACAATATGGAATGACTGTTTCAGTCCATGAAAAAGAAGACGTTAAACACGGTGCAGTAAAATCGAGGAGCACGGAAGTTCAAGCAAGGGTACACGAAACTAGCTTCAGCATGTCCTTTCTCCCATTCGAACTTGCACGACAGCCCCATGAACAGCGAAGGAAACTACATCGACAACAACCCAAGAAAAAGCGATATGGGAAGCTGCATCGGCGTTTCTACGAGCTAATGAAGGTTTCTAAGATTGTTGAGTGAAACAGGAGGTGCAGTGCTTGTGCTTTGCTACGAAATGGGCCACCCCATTCTTTATCGAACAATCCGGAGCCTTTCCAAGGTGAGCGGTAATAAATGTTATACAGAAGCCCTTTAGAACAATACGATGCCTTGGGTGTTCGGTCCATGTCATCCCTGCTGCGACAGCGTTCTCTTCAGAAGTTTTACTACAGACATTTGGTTAAGTTCGGCTGAGCTCTCTGACTCAGAAGAGGTTACAGATTCAAAGAGGTGCCCAGATCTGTAATACCCCAGCTTTACGAAAACTAACAAGAAATAGCTAACCAGCTAGCCGCTATCTGCATTATTGAGCTCTCTATGCAATTTGCCATAAAGCGTAGATCTGTGAAATAAATTCACACGTAAGGCGGTTAAGACAACATACTTACCAATAGCAATTCGTGCATGCATATAGGAATGTTTCTTCATGTAACGAGGTGTGCAGTGATACAAATCGCAATAGAAATAGTGTGGGCTCATGAGAAGCGAACGACAGCTTTATTTAAAGCTATTAGTGAGAGGCTTCCCAATAACAAAATTTTTGGTTTCCCAAAGCACTGCAATGTTATCTTACTAACGATAACTTACAACTGTGTGTTTCGCCGCAACATGGCGCTCCAACATAGTTTCGCAGCAACCGTGCTTCACATTTTAATCCAATGTAAAGGATTCGGCACGCTCAGAAAACAGCACTTTCCATTACCCTACCGACAACAAATACCATTTCACCCAGCAATGTTCATCGGTAGAAAACCGGTTGTTAAGCATCGGTCACTCTTGGCGTTTTTGGAAGAAGTTCGTAGCTTTCACCTCATTTACCCAGGCATTCCGTAGCACGGCCTCCTAACAGAGGCTGCTTCTGCGATAGTTACACTTCAAAAAAGCACCTGCTTCGCAGCCTTTAGACTCAAGGGCGTTCACCAGGCATTCGCGCTCATGCAACATACCCGTACTTTCATTATTACGACCACACTCCATTGATTCTCATTAGACAGACATTTCACTTCACAATTGTGATATATCTTACCAACCTTTCGCGCGAGGAATTTTAAGGCCCTTTTACAACCACTTACCGTAATCATTGTTCAGATTCGTTATCATGCCCTGCCGCTCTTTGGCTGTCAAATGGCCGTTGCGCCAATAAACATATATTATCATCATAATCATAGCATCATCATCCTAATAACGAAAATTTTAGTTTTCCAAAGCACTGCAATATTACCTAACGATAACGTACAACTGTTGCTGCTAAGCTCCAGATGAGCTGGTATACTTCTTCGGGGCCAACTGTTAGCTACTGCCTACAGTGCCTACAGCAGCGCAGTGATTTATAAAAGCTAACTTTGCGGACGTGTTTAGTCCGTCACGTTTACTTAATAAGTGAGGCATCTATTGCACATGCCTCACCTGCAGAAACTTTAACCTAAGCTGCATCATTTCGTATGCAGATGGTCGCGTATCTGGCTCGCCTTCTAACTTCTTAGGACAGAAGATTAAGTGAAACGGTGAGAAGTAACTCCGTGTTGTTTGCATTTTAGCGAGCTTCTTCATCTTCACCGGAAGTACGACTAAATAGAGCTCGGGCTAACTTCTCCCGCTTTCACTTGGAGACGACAGAATGAGATTACGGAAACAAACTTTCAGCGTCTCGCGATGCAAATCAAGGAAACTAGGATAATGCAGAATGAAGGCTTGCCAGTTCTCGACTCTACAGAACTATGAGAAGCTTCCAGCAAGCTTATACAACCTTAACTTTCCCGCATAGTTTTGCTTATGATTAGTTCACAGTTACAGTTTAGGAAAGTTGATACGTACGTGGGGTTTGCAGGTCATTATGACGAACATAGTCGGCTGCAGTAAGCCTGTTACGTTTTCTCGGTACTACCATTGTAAGCGCGACTGGCGTGGACGGCGCTATGTGCCCGGTCATGAACGTAGCGCGTATTAGCGCGGTACATAAAAGAAACGAACACGACACAGACGTAGAGATAGGTAGGCGCTAAACTACGAACTTTGGTCTTAGCGAGAGCGCGTCGTAGACGAAACCTGGAAGGTATAGCTGCTAGAACCCGTGAACAAGGCTCTTCTGAGGACGGACGGACGGACGGACGGGACGGACGGACGGATGGTGGTTCTTAAGCTGTGGTTTTGTGGTTCTTAAGTTGCATTATTTTTCACGTTGTGGAATAGAACTTCTGCTGTGTGGGAATAAGCTCCATGTTCCTTTTTTTTTTCTTCGAGAAAGGCAAGTAACTTTAAATACACCATGCGGTGGACGATATGTATAAGCGTGCTACTCTGCGATGCAAGTTATATCGTTTTGTTTAAAGGAAGTCCGCCGTTTTTGTTTAATATCAACCGCATCGTTTTGAGCATCGAAACTTCTCGCCGACCGCAACCAGAAATTCGCGTTGAGTGATCTGGCTGCGTTGGACACGGTGATGCTTGGCGGATGAGAAAGGCTTCAGTGGCGAGAGTTTAGAAACTTTGCTGAAGCGTAGTGGGAGAAGTTCTTGCTTGCATTATTACTCTGCCAATATTGCAGAGAAGCCGACCGTCCTACGTCGTAAGAAAAATTTGCAGTTGCTTAGCTCGGCTATAGCAATATATACGTAGCATTCGCTAAAGTTCAGCTGATTATTTTACAGCGAAAGCCGCTATGAGATCATTTCACCGGCCGTTTTTGGCGCCGTAGTTGTCCGCCGCCGCCGCCGCCGTCGCCGCCGCCGGTGTCCGTAACCAGTATCGCTCGAAATAACAAAAAAAAACGAAATAAGAAAAAAATTACAGGATGGAACGAGGTTCGAACCTGGGCCCTCAGCGTGGGAGCCCAGTATTCAACCTCTGAGCCATGCCAGTGCTTGAAGCTGCTTTGCAAAAAGGTCCTATACAGGCTTCATGTCGGGAAGGAACCACATTAGCATATGCAATATAGTGTGGTAGAACAGTAAAATAAGCACCAAGCGTCGCACAATGCAAATTCTGTAAACCGGCGTCACACAATGCGAATTGCGCAAGGAGTAGGTTGTTGAATGCTTCCAACCCATTACAAAGGGATCTGCCATAATTGTTCGTCGTCATCAGGCACAGCATCAACAAAGTGCGCATAATGCCTTACATGCGTTTAGCAGGTACCACGGCTCTCCGCAGAATGACGAAAAATGGCCCAGAGCCTGCTGCCCTACTTCTCAAAAATTACAATGATTTATAGCGTAGTGGGTTCCTCGCAAGTGCACTTGTATTGGTTGCCAAGGAAGCCAATAAGCGCATGATCCATTTCCTCGGGGTCTCAGTAAAACTACAATGATTTATAGCGTAGTGGGTTCCTCGCAAGTGCACTTGTATTGGTTGCCAAGGGAGCCGATAAGCGCATGATCCATTTCCTCGGGATCTCAGAAAAGTTCTTCGCCCCCCCCGTCTCTCTCCCACGTCGACGTATGTTATACAGCATGACGGGACAGGGAAATAGCGACCGGGCGTCACCCAATGCAAATTACATACCTGGTGGGCCGTTTAAAGCTTCCAACCCATTACAAAGGGCTGAGCCATAATTCTTCATCGTCATCAGTCGTCGCGTCAACAAAGTGCACATAATGCCTTACCGACGTGTAGCTGGTGCCTCGTTTCTCCGCAAAATGACGAATAATCGCTTAGTAGGCGCTTCCCAACTTCACAAAAATTGTTATTTATGGCGTAGCGGGTACCTTTCCGGTGTACATGTATTGTAGCCTCAAGAGAGCTTACAACGGGCTCAAGAAACGCCGCTCTTCCAGCTTTCGCTGTGACTGTGCTGCGGTTTCAGCGCAGGCCTGGCGTTTTTTTTTAGCGTTCCTGGTTGTCAAGCTTCTCAGCTGTCCTGCGCCGCGTAGCAGCATTTGCACTCTCTTTCTCCATCGCTATACCACACTGGCAAAGGCCAGCCAACCGGTCTGACAAATGGCTAGCCTCCCTGTCCTTCCGTTTTTTTTTCTTTTCCTCCTCTTCCTCCCCGCTATATGTTATACCCCCACTGATACATCTGCGCATGCGCGCACAATGAGAGTCCCTATCAAAGCGGCCCGGCGCAGCGTCAGACAGCCACTGCGCAACGGAGGCGCACAGCTGAGCGCGCGCCGGCGCCATTGCGTCTGCCGCGGCTATGACGTCACTCCTACGGAATGCGCAGACCGGCGAGGCGCGCGCGGCGGCGGCGGCTCTGCTGCTTCTCGCGCTACTGCTCCCTGCGCATGCGCAGCACGACTCTCGGACTTCTACCCGAAACTGCTCCACCTCGTGCGGATGACCACGCCGCCTTACATACCCTCGAGCAAGAGATACTTCGCATCTAAAAAGCGGTAGCCAGAATAGATATCACCGAATCGCTAACGAACTTCGGACCTGTAGAAATAGTAATGCCTATTACAGGTTGCGTTTTCCGTTGGTAATGTCGATAATAAAAACCAAGAAAGGGATATTTATAAGAGTGAATGTGCATAAATATTTACCGTGCGATTGGCTGAACTTTACTCTTTACGTAAAGGTCACTCGTGCGTACATTTTGTTGTATATGCAACCAAATAGAGCTGAGATAACAAGTGTCCTGCGGTTTCCGTATGAAGAAAAGTTTAAAACTTTCATTTAATGTTGGCAACCCGGCCAAAGCCACGGTTTCCTAGAATGTGGAAGCCATCTAAGTAGGGGTAAAAGAAAAGCCAAGTCACAATTATCAAATTTTATTGCTTCTACCATATACACGCTCACGGTAGCCCTCAGTGACTGAGCGAAAAATTCATGGGTATTCCCTTTTCTACATTTAAAAGGAAATATTCCCTGCTTTGGAAGACTATCTGTAAGGTGCGCTGCATATATGATATCAGCTGTGTATAGTCCAGAAGCATGTGAAATTAAGGATTAAATGTTTTTAGTCATATTAGGAGTATTTGGGCGTATTATCGATAAACTGATAACAATGTGAGACAGGTTGCGACAACAGTTGAGTTCGCACATATTATACGAGAGCGGAAACATTCAGTAGAATACTCTTAATGTCAGTTACCGGTAATTTTAAATAGGATGTTCTGCCACCTATACGCAACTACACAAGAACATAAAAGCGGCGAATTATTCTTAGGCCATAGCAGACTAGGGTTTAACCTACATCACCCCGTTCTTTTCCAAACTAGCGTAAGTTTTCAAAGCCGATCTGTTCGGCCTCTTCAAAACGTACCCTTTGGCGCGCTTTTTTTTCTTGGACCGTGCCGTAAGTTGATGGTCTTCTTGAGCATTTAAACAACGTATTCGATACAAAAATACAAGCATGCTAATACGCAACATTGTGAAGATCAAGACGTATAGGTTTAGATAACAAACTTATCTGATTTAGTGTTGAGCTAAAGAAACATTTCAATATCAAAAAAAATTCGGCAGACCCCACGCACTGTGGGAATCGATGTAATGCGAAGCAGCCAGCAAGGAGCTGCATACATCGCCTTGTTTGTCTTTGAGCGAAAAGAAGTCATTCATGCCATGGCATCTAGCCCACCATATATCGCATGTTTGTCATGCACGCATGCATGCACAATCTAGTGTACACCATGCCAATGAAACGCATATTCTGGTATATAAATGCATGACCTGTCCTTTATGTTCATCACGCACTCGTGTCATGCCATACCAATTTTGGTATATATCCCGTTAAAAAACGGCCGGAAGCGCACCATGACAGTGGCATGTAAATCATACCGTACATGACATGCATAACATGATTCGCATGTTAAGACCTCTCATTTATGTTCGTCATACAGTCACATCGCGCAATACCAATTTTGGTGTATATCAAAGGAGCAAAACGGCCGCGAGTGCACCATGGGTTGAGCATGTAAATCATGCCATACATCACATGAATATTATGGTTTTTCATGTTACCACCTGTCACTAATGTTCATCATACAGTCACATCACGCAATACCAGTTTTGGTGTATATCAAGCTATCGAAACGGCCGCGAATGCAGCATGAGCGTGGCACGTAAGTCATGACATACATGGCATGCATGTCATAGTTTTCATGTTACCACCTGTTATTCATGTTCTTCATACAGTCACAACGCGCAATACCAATTTTGGTGCATATCGACCTAGCGAACGGCCACGAGTGCACCATGAGCATGGCATGCAATCATGACGTACATTTCATGCATGTCATGATTATCATGCTACCACCTTTCATTTACGTTCGTCATACAGTGGCGTCGCGCAATACCACTTTTGGTGTATACCAAGCTAGCGAAATGGACGGGAATGCACAATGAGCGCGGCATGTAAATCATGACATACGTAACCTGCATGTCATGATTTCCATGTTACCACCTATCATTTACGTTCGTCATGCAGTCGCGTCGCGCTATACCAATTTTGGTGTGTCAAGCAAGCAAAACGGCACGATTGCATCATGAGCATGACATGTAAATCATGTCGTGCATGTCATGCATGTCATGATTTTCATGTTACTACGTCTCATTCACCGTGGTCGTACAGTCGCTTCGCGCAATAGCAATTTTGGTGTAAATCGAGCTAGCGAAGCGGCCGCGAATGCATCATGAGCGTGGCAATTAAATCATGACATACATGTCATGGATGTCATGGTTTTCGTGCTACCACCTGTTATTCATGTTCTTCATGAAGTCACATCGCGCAATACCAATTTTGGTGTATATCAATCTACTGAAACTGCCGCTAGCACATCATGAGCGTGGCATGTAAATCAGGTCGTACATGACTTGCATGTCATGATTTTCATGTTACCACGTCTCACTTACGTTCGTCATACAGTCGTGTCGCGTAACACCAATTTTGGTGTATATCACGCAAGGGAAACGGACGCGAATGCACCATGAGCGTGGCATGTAAATCATGACATACATGTCATGGATGTCATGGTTTTCCTGCTACCACCTGTTATTCATGTTCTTCATAAAGTCACATCGCAAAATACCAATTTTGGTATACATTAATCTAGCGAAACGGCTGCGAGTGCGCCACGAGCGTGGCATGTAAATCATGCCATACATGACATGCATATCATGATTTTCATGTTACCACGTGTCAGTTATGTTCGTCATACAGAAATGTCTCGTCATACCAGTTTTCGTATGTATCCCTTCATTTAAACGGCCGCGAGCGCCCCGAGACCATGTCATGTAAATCATGCTGCACATGACATGCGCGTCATGATTTGCATGTTAGGACCTGTCATTATGTTCATTATGAACTCTTGCCACGCCGTACCATTTTTGGTATATATGAAATTAACGGAACGACCGCAAGCGCCCAAAGGCCGTGGAATGTAAATCATGCTGTTCATGACATGCGTGTCATGTTTTTCATGATATGACCTGTCATCAGGGTTGCCAATGGTGGCTACTTTTCGCCAAATTGGCGAATTTGAGAGGCCCGTGGCGACCTAAATTTATGAATGGCGACATGGCGAATTTTTGGCGATTTTCAGTTTAGGTCTCCACTGAGTTATGCATCCTAAACTCAGTGCCTTCCCAACGAATAAGCGGCACTATTCTCTGTATTTTTCTGGGTTTTGAGGTGCACATTACGCGCCGTTCTGTATGTCCGTCCTGTAACTCGTGTGTATCTCCTCAATTCATCTAGATGCTTCTAACTCAATTCATCTAGATTCATCTAGATGCTACAGAGCTTCGCTTAAGTTTCGCTTCTGAAGGGGCTAGATGACGGGTTGGTCGTGTGTTCCGGCCATTTGTTCCGCCAAAGCTCCAGCTATTCTGAATAGCTTGGCGACCTATTCACCGCTGCAGTATCCCCTAATCGAGCTCCTATAGCGAAGATGGGCGGATACGCGGGTGTTCGCGCAATAAAAATTTATTTATTCAGGCATTTTCTGCTGTTCTCGGTGAGCGTGTGCAATGAAAACAATTGCTATATAACATTTTACAATGTCTACCTGTTCAATTATAACGCACTGGATTGACGCGGGTAGATATAAGTGATTATATATAAAAGGGACAGTGGCGTCCGGTATCATATTAGTTCACACTGAAAGGTATAAGACTCACTAATGAACGATACCTGTAAGAATTCTGTCTTACTACTTTCAATAAACCTGTTAATCCTTTTTTTTTTTCATATGAGGGGATGTAAAGCTGTCTACAAACAACGCCTTCGCGGCTTTCGCGTAAGGTTTACCACACTTTTACCTTTGAAACGAGCGGACAGGGACGGAAGGATATCATGAGCGTTTTATCCTTTCATACTTGCGCCTCCGCGCACATCTTGCGGATAGTCGGAGAACCAGGTGCACCCATGGTGAAGGGCCGATGCGCATGGCATTGAGAAATGTCAATATACTTTAAGGGCTTTGAATGGCATTGTATTCTACGGAGCTATACATCAGTGGAAGTTCTTTTTACTAGGATATGCCATAGAGTTTCCTAAAATACTTACTAGAGGGAACTCTGGCGCTAGTGTCTATGGGAGCTGCAACGCATGGCGCTTCAGCCAGCATGGGAATGATGGGTAGTACACGGATTTGTCTAAACTTCGTTCTTTCGGCTCCGTTTGGCTGCGCGTCGCCTGCATCCGCTTTGTCGCAAAACGAAGTTCAGCAAAAGTCAGCAGTTCCACTTCACCAGTTTAACGTTTTTAGGCTCACCAATTCAAATCTGGTCACGAAGTTCACAACGATCCATTCTTTTATCCGAAAGAAAACCGAAACACAGCAATAAACAAAGCCACAAGTGCGTTCGAAGCGCGCAAGTACGAAGACTAGGCAAATTTGTGTACTACCCATCATTCCCATGGTGGCAGAACGATCGCAGCGCCAGAGTCCCCTCTAGTTAATTTTAGGAAACTCTATGGGATATGCCGCACATATCTAGAATGGCGACTTTTTTGGCGAAATTTGTAATAAAATGGCGACTTTTGGCGACTTTCTGCTCGTCGTTTGGCGACAGTTACTCGAAAGTCAGTGGCAACCCTGCCTGTCATTTATGTTTGCGATAAGGCCATGTTATGACACACCAATTTTGGTATACATCCGATTAACGGAACGGCCAGGGAGCCCAAAGGCCGTGGAATGTAAATCATGCTGTTCATGACATGCGTGTCATGATTTTCATGATATGACCTGCCATTTATGTTCGAGATAAGGCCATGTTATGACACACCAATTTTGGTATACATCCGATTAACGGAGCGGCCAGGGAGCCCAAAGGCCGTGGAATGTAAATCATGCTGTTCATGACATGCGTGTCATGTTTTTCATGATATGACCTGGTATTTATGTTCGTAATAAGGCCATGTTATGACACACCAATTTTGGTATACATCCGATTAACGAAACGGCCAGGAGAGCACAAAGTCGTAGGCGGCTAGATAGATAGATAGATAGATAGATAGATAGATAGATAGATAGATAGATAGATAGATAGATAGATAGATAGATAGATAGATAGATAGATAGATAGATAGATAGATAGATAGATAGATAGATAGATAGATAGATAGATAGATAGATAGATAGATAGATAGATAGATAGATAGATAGATAGATAGATAGATAGATAGATAGATAGATAGATAGATAGATAGATAGATAGATAGATAGATAGATAGATAGATAGATAGATAGATAGATAGATAGATAGATAGATAGATAGATACGCTCAAAGTCGCAGAAGTTCGCTAAGAAATGCTTCGCATTTAAAAGCAAAAGTGTGTGCATACGAAAGACGGGTATCGCAAATGGACGATCGTCTAGCTACCGCCACGCATTGCAGAATAATTCTCTTTGTCTATCAAATCGAATACAAAGGCATGACAGGTGATCTATCATCCAGGGTATAGATTATCAGCTAACTCGTATTAATATTTGTTGGGGTTCACCGTCCCAAAACCACAATTTGATTGAGAGACGCCGTAGCTGAGGGCTCCGGAAATTTTGAACATGTGGTGTTCTTTAACGTGCACCTAAATCTGAGTACACGGGCCTCAAGCCCGTGTACTCAGCCCGTGTACTCAAGCCCGTGTACTCAAGCCCGAATGCCGCCGCGGCCGGCATTCGATCCCGCGACCTGCGGGTCAGTAGTGCAGCACCATACCCACTAGACCACCGTGCCGGGTTATCAGCCAACTCGCGCATCTACTTTATTAGGCAATTTATATTCTTACCACAGTCGCAAATTGTTGTCATGCTAAACGTGCTAAGGATGCCTCCTTTTGCTTTTCACAGTCAAAACGTAATGGTTTTGCCATCACGGTTTCACATGCTCCTTATGATTGTTTCCTTTTTTTCACGCTAATTTAGTTAACGACGCAAATGAGACCAGAGCGCACGTATTCTGGTCACTTCGAAACCTTAAGGAGCGGCGACCTTTATTGCACGTACATACTGAGTTGCCCTTTCATTAAGCCTTTCTCTTGGCTATCCACGATGATATAAGATAAAGGCAGAAGGAAAAAATTCCTTGTGAAAGGTCGTTGAAGACAGGCACCCTCCTTTGTTACGCATTCTTGATACGCTGGCTTTTCGGCTCGCTAATTATCTCTGATATTTATTTCGATGAGCGCCCCTGAGATCCACCGTAGCTTTTAACCGCGCTGTGCAAACGCGATGTCGTATTGAAGAACATTATCTCTCCTCTTGCTACCAAAATCATTACTATATTTCATAAAAAAATGACTAGCACCTTCTAATGACCTCTCGCATTTCGATCGATATATCTGCCCGAGAAGAGAGCGTCGCAACGCTAAAAGGAAAGAGAAGTTGACTGGGAAGGAAGCGTACAAAGAGCTTTCCATTCCGCCCCAAGAGCGCTGGTCGCTTCAGGCTTTCGCGCACGTGGCGTAATTAAGGTAATAAGAACAGCATTACCGTGACGAGCCGCGTATGAATATAGTGAACAAAGGGGTAATGGCTCCAGGTTAATCAATTCTAATGCTGTGCGCGGTAATGCTGAAAGGGTCTTGGGAGCACAATGGCTTAGTGACTCCCAGCAGATAACAGACTTCTGTTACATCACGCGGCGTTTCATCTTTTGCCTTGCCTTTAGTTGCACCATTCGATATAGCGTTTAAGAAGAAAAGAGTGTGCCCTTTTTGTGTAAACCCTTTTCTATGTGCGAACGGATCTGTGGAGGCTACGTGACACCGGGCGGCTTAGGGCGACTGTAGTTTTTGAGAGTTAGGCAGCACGGCTAAAGAAGTTTCAAAGATGCATTACACGGCTTAAGCAGTTAAATTGTGGGTCCTCAAGAAATAAGCGAAAAAAAAGGAGCTGCAAGAGGGGAGGGTAATCACTGGAGGTGACTCCTCTTTAGAGGCCGCTGCTGACGCGGTTTTTTGGAATCTTGAGAACTGGGCTAGCCCATGTTTATCGTCGCCTGTGGTGGAAGTCTGTAGGAGTCCACTGAGTGGAGGGTTCATTTCAGTGCGCAGTCATCGAATACGGCTCGATAGCAACATTTACAACGGAAGCCAATCCACCAGTTCTCTAGCCTGAAGTGAGCGCACTGTTTAGTGAGCTGTGACCAAATACTACCCCGTGCGAACGAGCTTCATGGGTAAAAATAACTTTGGGAGAAGTAAACTGGGAATGTTGGAACGAGACACGAGAAGACCATGCGGGGAAGGAATCCTATGCGATTGTATCAAGCATGAAATTTGTATAGCTCCCGCTTTTGGCGGCATTCAAGTGATCTTCAGCCAAAAGCCTGGAGCGCCGTTATCCGGGCATTGAGACGAGGCATCTGGGTATTGTTGCACCAACAAAACGTTAACAACAGGGCACTCAGCCAAAAGTTTAAGAAAATGCCGTCTCTGGCCACTGATCCATTGTGTAGTACCGCACTACGTTACGGCCCATACAAATTAGAAAAAACAATCTCGCTTCCGAGTACTTCTCAGCGTTTGTTCACACTACCTCTGAAGCTATAAGTTCTAGCACTCTGAAGAATTCTTTGTAATTTCCAAAAGCGACATTCCAAAGGCAGATACAGGGCACCATACACTTCTTTCAAACGCGAATGCCGCGCCTGTGCTCTTATAAACGCCAGGGGTTGCGCACAGCCGGAGCTAAACGCGGACGCAACAGTTTCGCTGCGAGAAATGCCTCTTCCTTCGAGAGATGGCGCTGCGCTTCTTGGGGCGCACCACGCAGCGTGGCGCTTAAGATTGTGGCTAGTATCATTTACAACCAGTCTACTCTGCCAGTAGCCATTTCATGCTTACGTCTGTTCTCGATTACGGGATAGACAGCCACCTTTTTCTTCGCTTTTATTTGGCATTTACTGCATCTTGTAAATATCCATAACTACTAAGGCTGTGTTCAACTTCCTTTGCTTAAAACTAGAGAATAGTACTGCACACAGCGAAAAAAAAAAAAAGAAATGGGCGGAACATCAGCGCGAACAGCGCTGTTCCGCCCATTGCTTTTTCCCTGGGTGTACAGAACAATTTCGTAGTTTTTCACAAACGAGGTAGATAATGTTCAAGCAGCTAGCCCATTTGTGGCCTTTTCTTAACGTTGCATGTTTTCCTACGTTGCATGAGAAAAAAAGTTCGTTGTAGCAACTGTAGCGGGATTTTCTTTTTTTACTGAGAAACCATATGATCATATGAAGAAGCAAAATGAGGTAGTGTCAAACGCGTGTAGTCAAATATTACACGACTTAACCAACCAGGCAGAGATCACTTTCTCTGCTTGCGAATAAATAAAAAAAAAGGCATAAGTTCGGGGGAAGATAGTAGCTTCAAGAGATTAAGAATTCGTGAACACGGGGTGTCGGTTGAGCCGACGTTTCGACAAGCGGACTTCTCTTCAAGGCTACTACTCTTTTCAAGGCGACAAGCCGCGTTCACAAATTTTTCATCTCTGCTAGGAAATAAGTAATTGTAACATTTACATATCAATCGAATGGCATTAGTATCTGAATTCACGCGAATTACTTTCCTCATACGCATATATCTACCCGCGAATGCTGGCGTTCGCTAAGGGAGCAGTGTAAATGAACGGTTTGTTAAGAATCACGCTCTTTGAACATTTACACAGCCATTTGACCCTATACGTAACGTACACGTAATCGACGTAGTTGCCTCTTATTTGACAAGAGACAGAATTAACGCCGGAGTTATTATTTTATATGTTAATTGTACTTCTGACATAACGCTTGATTCTTCCTCACAGCTTGCGATGGACTGTATTTTTGTTAATGCGACGCAACAAGTACAAGCGACCGTATAGTAATGAAATCTCAAGGCAACCCCGCGATCCCCGACAACGTTAAGCTCCATTCTAGGTTTTAAAAGACTGTGGACATCAGCATGAATAGGTAGTGTTGCCGAATTCCAACAATCAAATTTATCTATACTTAACGCTGTTCGCACTGTCAAGGTATTCAACAATAAGACAATAACATGATATCTGACTGCGTCTATCAAGTAGGTGAAGAAGAGGAAATTTCGAAGTGAAAGCGCCAGAACAGAGGAGGAGGAGGAATAAAGTTTATTAAGAACCAGCAATTTATGTGCCTTGGCGTAGGTCTAAAAATTATTTTTAATTAGGCTACCAGTACCGAGAGGATAAAGATACGAATGAGTGCGCTAGAGATGATGCGAATGCTACGAGCTGTTGGCAACAACGAAGAATTTGGGCGGGCGATGTTGAGTTACACAAGCTGAATATTTTAAAGTGGCGTTTCCAAGGCGACCATGTCGCATTACAAAATAAACACCGTAGAATAATGAAGAATGCAATATCTCTGTTGTGTAAAACATCTGCGAGGTCAAACGAACAGCAGGCTCATAGGGCTGCTAGCTCATCCTGCGTGAAAACAATATCCGCATGTGCTCATGTATATACAGTTCCGTAGTTGCGCTCTCTATGTGGTAACATTAATGTTAACGATTTTTTATACGTTTTGTGAAATTACACAAAACGTATCAAAAATCGTTTACTTAGCCGCGAGTTTCTTCATTTTCGGGAAACCTTGAGTGGATAACAGTAGGAAAGTATTTTGAAAACTGCAGTTGACGATAATTAACGTCATTTGTCAAAGCCGTCGTCACACACTTTTACAGCGAAAGCTGTTATGAGAGCATTTCACCGGCCGTTTTTCGCGCCGTAGTTGTCCGCCGCCGCCGCCGCCGCCGCCCGTGTCCGTAACCACTATCGCTCGAAATGAGAAAAAAAAAACGAAATACGAAAAATTTCCAGAATGGAACGGGGTTCGAACCTGGGCCCTCTGCGTGTGAGCCCTGTGTTGTACCTCAGAGCCATGCCGCTGCTTGGAACTGCCTTGCATGAAGACGCTATACAGGCTTCATGTCCAGAAGGAACCACATTAACATATGTAATTTAGTATGGTAGAAGAGGGAAATAACAACCACACACCACACAACGCGAATTCTGTAACCAGGCGTCACACATTCCGAATTGCGCAGGGAGTGGGTTGTTGGATGCTTCCAACCCATTACAAGGGGCTCTGCGATAATTCTTCATCGTCATCAGGCACAACACCAACAAAGTGCGCACAATGCCTTACATGTTTTTAGCGGGTGCCACGGTTCTCCGTTGAATGACGAAAAATGGCATAGTGGCTGTTTCCCTATGTCACAGAAATTATGATGAGGTATAGCGTAGTGGGTTCCTCGCAAGTGCACTTGCATTGATTGCCAAGGAAGCACATAAACCCATCATCCATTTCCTCAGGCTCTGAATAAAGTTCTTCCCTCTTCTCTCTGTCTCTCTTTCTCACGTCAACGTATGTTATATTGCATGGTGGGAGAGTGAAATAGCGACCGGGCGTCACATAATGCGAATTACGTAAATGGTGAGCCGTTTAAAGCTTCCAACCTATTACAAGGGCTCAGCCACAATTCTTCATCCTCATCAGTCGTCATGTAAACAAAGTGCACATAATGCCTTAGAGATGTGCAGCTGGAACCCCGCTTCTGCGCATAATGATGAATAATGGCGTTGTAGGTGCTTTCCAACTTCACAAATATTATGATTTATAGCGTAGTGGGTACCTTGCTGGTGTACTTGTATTAGTAGCCCCAAGAGAGTTTACAACGGGCTCTACATATGCCGCTCTTCGAGCTTTCGCTGTGACTGTGCTGCGCTTTCCGCGCAGGCCTGGCGATTTTTTTGAATCTACCATTTGTGCACAACAAATGTCTTCCTGTGTTTGCATGAAGAGAAAAGCTTAAGAAAAAAACGCCTTATTAGCGTCACAATTATATGGCATTTCGCGAATTCTAGGCCTCCTCCTCCTCCAAGTCGAAGTTTCGAGGACATAGGCGTAAAAAAATCATGGTTGATCCTTCCGTCATAGGAATCGGAATAACACGAAAGTACAGCGTGCCCTTACAGAAGTAACAGAATGTTTACTGTACATTCATACAAGAGAGCTTGCACAATGTATACTGATGTCTGGCAGCTATAGCACCGTTTAACGTGATGTACCCACTTTGACGATTGGTGGTACATCTCCATCGAGACGAATAACGTCCATGTTAAATTATTAAACCTTGTGGTAGCTGTAGTAGTTAACGGTGAAAGCGTAATGAGAGAACGAGGTGTGATAGCCAGAAGGGCGTCGCATATTGGACGCAGAACCTGGTCGCCACCCCGCGGCATGTTAAATGTGATTGAACACCACGGGCGGACTAGAAGAAAACACGAAGCGCGTTGTGGCGCCCCGGTAGCCCAGCCGCGATTTTTCTCGCGGCGAATGCGTGAGCGGGCAACACGGTGTTACAGCCAGTTGAGGCAGCCGCGCGTCGCAGAGCTATTTTTGGTTTGGATTAGCGTGATGATATGAGCGAGGCCGACGCTTTTGCGACGCTAGGGCTAAGATCGCCACCTCGCGGTGTGTTAATTCATTGACAAAATTGAACTTCTATTGAAAACGCGCCGAATGGGACGGACGTGTAACGCGTTGCAGGTGCTAATCGCGGAGGCCCCAGTAATGACAAATTATTTTACCGCTCACATAGGGCAACACTACCCCGCCGACCGGGAGAGTGGTAGTAATAAAAGGTGCGTTTGTAAAGCCTCTATAGTCTGTGACCATGGTGCAGTGGATAGCGTGCCGGGCATCTGTTGTTGGGGACCGAGCAGTCGTTGGTTCCATGCCTGTTGACGGAACTTTTTAAAGACGATAGTCTTTCTTGGGGA
The DNA here is from genome assembly GCF_013339695.2 of Rhipicephalus sanguineus. Taxonomy (NCBI): domain Eukaryota; kingdom Metazoa; phylum Arthropoda; class Arachnida; order Ixodida; family Ixodidae; genus Rhipicephalus; species Rhipicephalus sanguineus. The sequence goes on from NC_051184.2 coordinate 50,638,984, forward strand.
ACTTAAACGCAGAAATTTTGGTCTGTCTTTCTGTCTTTCTGTTTGTCGGCACGTCCCTCGATTCAGCCACTCGGCCAAAGTTGAACCACTTGCCCAAGGGCCAGCCGTCTTTAACTGGTATGGCTGTTCATACTTGTGAACGTTGTCGATCAAAAAGTAAATATCATGCATATCTGAGGTGCAACATCACTAGGTAAGTATTAGGTGGCGTGTTCCTTTAATAGAAAATGCATACATACGTAACTTTAAGGACCCTAGTTTCTTAAGCTGCGCTGAAAATGCATAAGAATGGAAGCTTGAGCGAGTTGGTATGCGTTCATCTTTGTTGAAACAGCGCTCACTAGACGACGACGAAGTAAAAGAAGGCACAGGACAGGCGCTGCCTGTCGTGTGCCTTCTTTTACTTCGTCGTCGCCTAGTGAGCGCTGTTTCAACAGAGCTGAAAATGCGACTGCGCTGAAATTTGCCTTCCTCCGTGCCCTTCGCACGAGCTCATTGTTGTGTTTCGGTTTCGGTTCTGTATTGCACTGTACGAATGCCATGGGTTGCTGTTGAAAAACTTTAGTTTTAAGAAGGCCAAGAAGGTGAAAAAAAATATTAAAAAAATGAAAAAGCAGCGTTGTGGGCGGCCTTCAGGCTGCCGGATGTGGGCGCCGCTCTGGCGTTCCTGTTTTACCCAGGCGACGTGTAAATAAAAGAGTGTGTGGAGAGTACTCGTTGAGTGCGGACGTTTCTCTGCTTCAGCGCTTCGCGCCAAACCGCGTTTTCGGGCTGGCTGGCGTCCCAGCCGGTCGCGTTGGTCACCGCCGGTCTTCGCCTGCTGCTGCGCCGGGACTACCAGCACGCAACACAGCACTCATGTTTCCCGACGTATTGCCAGATGGCGTCCATATCTCACACAGCGCCTCTTCTATCGTCTTTACACGACATTTGCAGCGAAGCACGCAGATACGCGGCCAATTTTTTTTCTTTGCGATCTGATCGTGTATATTTTTTCGCCTTCATTTCCGTGACGGAAATGCGTCACTGAAGTCTTGGTGGGCCCCGGCATAGAACACTTTCGTGTTAAAACCGATAGTAACATAAAAACAAAAATGAGGAGCCTTTCATTTATCGTTAAAATGGGGGCAAGCGAAGCCTGGCGTGTGCATGCTGTTTGCATGGCGTGTGCATGTGTGTTTGTTTCTTCCTTTCTTTCTTCTTTCTTTCTTTCCTTCTTTCTGTCTTTCCTTCTTTCCTTCTTTCCTTCTTTCTTTCTTTCTTTCCTTCTTTCCTTTTTTCTTTCTTTCTTTCCTTCTTTCCTTCTTTCTTTCTTTCTTTCTTTCTTTCCTTTCTTTCTTTCCTTCTTTCCTTCTTTCCGTCTTTCTTTCCTTCTTTCCTTCTTTCTTTCCTTTCTTTCTTTCCTTCTTTCTTTCTTTCCGTCTTTCCTTCTTTCTTTCCTTCTTTCTTTCCGTCTTTCTTTCTTTCTCTCTCTCTCTCTTTCTTTCTTTCTTTCTTTCTGTCGGATTACTCAATGCTCCCTCCTAACTGCTTCCATATATACTGGATGCCGGGAATTGCACCTTCATCCACGTGTTAATCCGCGTAACACTTCAGTAGCTTCAGGCAACAACGACGGTAATGCGTTCATGTCCAGGCAACAATGAAATGAGGCAACGTGAAATGATAAGTCATCTCGAAAACCTGGATGAAGGATCAGAATGCCGTATCAGAAACTGCTAGTCGCCTATAAGCGTACAATCGCGAGCGCATCAGGTTATGTGCTCGTACAAATGAGCATGTAATCAGCGCACCTTTTGGGGCCTTGTTTGCGTGCACCCGTTCTTGCGGGCACTGTTTCTTTTTTGCGTTCACACCTACAAAACCTTTGCGCGGAATAAAAGCTTCGCTTAGCATGTTTTAGTGGAATGAATCGTTTTATTTCGATTAGGGTAGGTATGAAAAGTTTCGATTAGGTAGGTATGAAGACCGATACCTTTTTTAAAAGTAATATTATTATCTAGAATCATGCTTGGAAACTGCTTCTAGTAACATATTAGCGCTTTCCTTTATGTCTGAAAGCTGCAGTATTTGATCAAGTTTAGAACACACGCGATGACTCTTCACACCCAAGCCCGTTCTTCCGAAGGTGGCCATGAAAAATACTTCTGGAATGATATTAGCATCGCACACCAATACATTTCCTTGATTGGATTGTAGCCACCGATAAAATCACTGCTGTCACTGTGGCACGATAGAAACAAGAGGGACAATCGACACTCGTTAAGAGTGTCTACCTTCCATAATGTGGTTTGCAAGCTGACCTGCGACGGTTTTATGGAAACATGTTAGGTAATTTAGTAGGACGTCCTTGCGGGACAGTTAGTACATTTTCTATGTAAGGTTTAAACTGCGCGAAAAAAAAACGAGGACAGGCGTAAGAAACGAACATACTTCTTAGCGCCTGTGGTGCAATCATCGTTCCTCCCGCATGTCCTCATTTTTTTTCGTGCTGTTTTAATCTTACTGAAATGTTACGTAACCCAAAGCACGTGTGCGTCGACCCCGAAGGTCATCGTGTTACCGGCTTCAAAACTTCGAGGAAAGCAGAGATTGCGTGTCACTACCATCGCAGGTGCTGTCGGCCCTTATTGCACGCGTGTTCAGAGAAGGGTCCCCTTACACAAGCAAAGCGTAGTTATGTTGGACTGATTGTGGGACGCTGCGTTGCTTTTAAATTTGAGCCTTCGTTGCAGCATCCGCACATTCGTAGCAATTTTCTCACTGCCCCTATTACGAAATCCTCGTCTATTGAAACTCCACGCCGTTACCTTAATTAGGGGCTGTGCTGAAGTGCAGTAACAAATATTCTTTTAAAATTCTTCTTCATTGAATAAAAAAATACTACAATGAGGAGTAATGAGAACTAAGAGACAATAATACCAAGGAAAGTACAGGGCATGTTATTTGTAGTAATTATGGTATAAATGTGAAGAAAGTACAGTGAACGAAAAGATAACTTGCCGGCGGCTGGGATCGAACCTGCAACCTTCGAATACTACAAATAAATTCCATATACTTTTCTTTGCACTATTGTCTGTTAGTTCTCATTAATATTGTGTCTAACAAAGAAAAACGAGTCCTTAGAAATTTCCCTTCTTTCGTTGAGTATGAAGGGCGAGGCGCACAGCAATATCCTGTGTAATGTTGATTTTTCTTCGCATTTTTCTTCATTGGAACGAAACCAGTTGAACAAAATATTTTGCTGTGTGCAGAGGCGGTGACTACACGGTGTATGCTAAGGGCCGTCCGAAATAAACCCACTTCCTTGAAGCGAACTGCTCATGAGCACGCGACATCGTGAACACCGTAGTGTAAGAAGGTTTCCGAGTATGCGATGAACTACCAACGACGTGACAGGACTTAGAGAGGATTCAGTAAGAGCGACATAGCAATCAATACCAGGTCACGCTCGTAGGATATTCAATTCGCGTCAGAGCTCAAATGGTATCTGTAGACTGTCTTTTTCGAGGACAACGTGTCCTCAATACCGATACTGTACTGCGCATGGTCTATAGTGTCAGTAGAAGCTAAACTGATTTCTATGTCAAACGTAGACCTTTTGGGCACTTTATTGGATTATTACGTTTAGTCGAAGTTTTCTACAAGGCTTCCATGTCCATTGAAAACTCTTCTCACGTATCACTTGCCTATGCCCGACTCACGGTAGAACAAAGGGAGCAATTTCACCGTCTTGCACGGTCGGCAACAAAGTCGCGTGACATTTCCTTAAAATGAAAGTCAAGGCAAAGCATTTAAAAAAAGGGACGTGTAGGGTAAATACAGTGAAAAGGGCAGGAAGGGTTAATAGAGCGAAATAATCGAAGCTGTGCGCACTGTAGTACCTGAATTATGAATATGTTTCCAAAGAAGAGGCTTTATTGTGAGAGCATGGGTACATATGAGAGGCTCGGTTTCTGAAGCTTTTATTGAACAGCGCATCTTCATTCACCAATTTCATCCACCACATTCAACGCAGTAATTTGGGCCAGTCGATTGTTAACTGAGAATATACGTCTTACCAAGCGCAAAACAACTATCACACAACAAAGGTACACGTAAACAGGCGGCCGTCCTGTTTACAACGAAGTACACTTTCGTGCTTGATTTTGTACTTACGCCTTTTAAAGTTTAATTCGAAAATCAGCAAATTCCGTCATTTTGGCTACATATGAGGGGTATTCGCAACCACGCATTTCGAAAGCATGAAACAGAATCTGGTTAGTGCTATGTCTTGCACAGTCATTCCCATCGACATCACGATCCTTTTCGTGTTCCTTATCAACTGCTCTCACACACCTGACGCTTCCTGGTGTGGGGAAATCGTTGGCAAAGTGGGCGCCGTTCATCGGTCCTCGTTAAGGCAGCAGGAAGGAGTTGTCTGTGCATTCATTTGCGTCGGAGGCCTCGCGTGCATCCCACGGGCTGGATTACGCTGGTGGGCCTAACCTTAATAATCTGGAGTCTGCTCGGCCGTAAGATGCGCGAAGACCCTTAGAAGAGACATGGAGCGGTTGGCGAGAAGCACCCGCAAAGAGGGGAGCGGTTGCCTCATGCATAATGCACGAACTTTACGGAACCAGTCCGCTTAGATGCAGCACTTCTCTAAGACTCTCCCTTCTCTCAAACTTCCGAGTGCATATTGGTGAGACGCCCAGTGAAGAATAAGGAATGAGGAGGCGCCTGACGTTGTAGAGCAATTGATGTGCACAGCAATTGATATGGACAACACCGAACAGTCAGGTGTTGCTAAGAAGAGAAATCTTACAGCACATACAAATCGCTGACGAAACCTCAGAACTCCACGAGCGAGGCACATTTTCAGCATTGGGAACTTATAGAATCCTAGCCAAAATGTCTTGATTCGAAAATACGTTTTCCACTCCCTACACTATCATTTCCGTACTGATGAACTTAGTCATTTTGTGCTGTGGTGCTTGATACGACAGCGATGGAATATATCTTCGGCTTTTTCATTGCACGGGCCCGACAACCGTGCCTAAAGTAAAGGTACCGCAGACTTCAGAGAGTTGTGATGTATCCTTTTTTTTTCGCGACATTTCCGCGTCATAGTCTTATGTTCATGAGATATCGTAAAATGCTCTTTGAAGTAATGCTGGCTACAACATTTCGTCTTAGACTTACAACTGGCGTCGTCCAATGTAAACTTTCTTTTGTTTTTTACTCTACAGCAGAGTTCGTTCGGCCGCCTAGGATTTTATATTTCAAAATGCTTATTCTACAACGTCAGCACACATGCGGATTTCTCGTGACCAGATTAGCAGAACTGGCGCTGACCTAAAATTATTCATCATCATAGAACGCCATGCTGCACATAAGAACGCAGCTCTGTTGCGATTAAGACGAAATGGTAGGTCTTCGCAAACAAAGCCGAACTGTTGATGACAAATATCAAAGAGCACAAGGGCAGAGAATAAGACGGCTGCGTTCTCTCCTTTTCCCTATCTTCTGTCTTTGTTTACACACTCCTATGCCTTCCTTTATGATGAATCCTTACCAACTACCTGAACTCTCGGTCATATTTAAAAACATTGCTGATCCCTCTGTCATAGGAATCGGTATAACACGAAAGTGAAACGTGTCTTCACAGACGTAGTTGAGCGTTTGTTGTGCATTCTTTCGCCCCAAGAGCGAAGGAATGAATGGTACAGCATCAAACTGTAATGTTACGCGAAGAACGGCAAGCCGCTCGAAACTTGCCAAGCACTGCTCAAGCAGAAAGGACGCGCGGAACGAACATACACGGGATGAGCGCGAACTGTCACAGTTGTAGCTTATTTCTGTGTGAGCAGCGCGCTCCTTTCGCAAAAGCGGCCGCTGCAGTGAGTGAGGTGACCTTCGTCCTCTCAACGGAAACTTGCTGGCAGAGCGCAAGACGTACAAACCACCGAGATCACGAGATAAGCGCCCGCACGAGCGACCACGCCCTGTCGAGGCGGGCGCTAATCCGCGTGGGGGACAACTTTTAAAGCACGCTCTTCGAGCCCTTCGCGCCATCTCGCTGTGATAACGAAAACACGCTGTACCGCCGATCTCCGAGTACCGTCCACCGGCAAATGGTGTACATAAATAGCTCGCCATTAGCTTTGCAGAGAACATGCCGTCTGTGGCGGAGTCGGTTCGCACGGCGCGCTGGCGACCGAGAGGTCGTAAGTTCGACTCCCGGTGACGGAACTTTTTCTTATAGTTTTTTCTTTGCCATATGTTAGTCTTTATATTTTACAACGTCATATCCGTGACGGAAATGCGTCAGTAGAGCCGTGGTGGACCCCGGCATAAAACACTTTCGTGTTAAAATAATCTCTGACTGATCCTTATATGAAGGCGGAGGTCTTAGGTGCCTCATCAAGCGTGAAAAGTGCACGTCGGCGTCGGTGTTAATGCTTGTGATGCAAAATAAGTTATCATTGCGTGACTACGTCTTCATGCACGTCAAAGGCCGTCATAATTTGGGAGAGCGTGCCGTCAATGCGACGTCACATAACGCGACGTCACATGGTGACGTCATCGCGTGAGATTGTCGCTTGGTGAAAGATGGGCCGATGCCAGAAGAGTCCGCGAAACCACGTGAGGTGCAGAAAGCTTCCAGTACCCCCGATCCCGGAGGCAGTGCAAAGCCACGTTGGGTACTGAAAACTTTTATTTTTTTTTAGGAGGAGGGGGGGGGGCAAGGATCAATACAATCGACTGAGAAAGAAGGCAAGAAGATGGCTTTCGCTTTCGAGTCTTCTTAGGCAAGTGCATAAGGGACCGTGTTTCTGTTTTTCATTGTTTCCCTCTTCCGGAAGTGCTTACATAATGCAGTGGGTCGCTTATGCAGTAAAAGTGACGATGTTGAACCTGGCGCTTGTTTTTATTGCATAGGCATCGCTTCAGTAAGTGCCTAGGAAAAATTGCGTGCGCATGTGTGAATGTGTCTGCCGCTGCGTGAAAGGGTAAGGAAAAGAAGTCGGCACCGAAACAAGGCAAGCCACTAAAGCAGAAGCTATTAATTTACAGTTGTGATGAACTATGTACACAATTTACAATTATATACACACTCATGAATTATATATACAAGGAATATCTAAGAGCACCTGATTCTCCATTGTCGACACTTGCAAACGCAACGCTCCTAATGTTCTTTCAATTCGAAAACTGACCTCGAGAGGCGCACAACAAAGTGGCCTTAAAAATAGCTGTCCGACGCTCGCCTGGCCGTCGACCACGATCCCCGCTCGCCCTGTGGGAATTAAGGGCCAGGCTAGAGGGAAGACACGACGCGCGTAGCGTTCCTCTTGGCGTTCCACGACGCTTCGAACGGATGGATGCAGGTTACGGCGCGGGACTTCGCCACAGCTTAATAGCCTGGCGATTCAGCTCCTAAAATAGCTCTGCGACGCGAGCCTGCCCGCGTTCTCCGCTTACGCTCGCCCCAAGAAAAATCGCGGCCGGGCTAGAGGGGAGTCACGACCAAGGAGGTTTGAAAAAAAAATCACAGCATATCCACGGAGCGAATGATGATGAGTGGGCGAAGCTGCGGAGGTTCATCGGTAAACCGTGAATCTTCCGTGAATTCTGCCCAGTACATCATCACCGACGTGAGATCGGGCGCGTTTATACTAAAGGTTCGATGAGCTATGTCGACTTGCAGCTCACTTTAATTTTACATGTACGCTGTGAATTTTCATTGTTTAGAAAACCATTGCTTTAGAAGACATCTGGCGTCTTTCGTTAAGCAGCTGGCGTTCTTTCGTTTTGCTTTTACAAAACATCTGGCGTCTTTCGTTGGTTTATTTTATCAATCAACGGCGTTTTGAACAAAATTTTTATTGTTTAATCACGCACAGGAGAAATCTCACCAGGCCCTACCTTGGAGGTAAAGAATGGCTGCTAATGGGAATGACAGACAGAAGAAGTCGGCTTTTAGCTAACGCTGCGAATTTTTTATTGTTCAACAACGCACAGGAAAAATCTCCCACCGGCACCACCTTGGAGGTCAAAGTGTAAGACTGGTTACGCACTACGACTACGACTACGAGGGACGAACGGGTGCCGCGTTAAGGAGCTTCGCCCCTAAAAAATTCTGGAGTGGAAGCTCTCGCAACAGCTTCCCAGTGCAAGTGAAGCCAGCTTTTGCCCACCAAAGAGCTCGGAAAAATGCTCTTTTCTGGTGGTGCCTACTTAGAGATAAATGGCTTTGATCTTTTAATGCAAATACTACGTTAATTATAGAATAAAAGATCGTTGTGGCCGACAAAAGTAACCCGTCCAGAGGATTATTGGCGATTGATCTCCAATAAAATTTGCCATGGCTTTGAGGCTTTTTTACGAAAACTAGTAACATGAAGACGCACTTGCAGCAGTATCTGACCCCTAAAAATTGCTATAATAAAGTTGTCTGGCGTGCGTCGAAAACGCTCGCTTTCGTTCGCCAAACGCCGATGGTTTATCGTGCCCCTACTAAGATGGCGGGCGCAGCCGCCATCTTTTGGTGGGCGCGGCTTCACTATTGCACAATAATCGCCACTCCAGCAATTTTTTTTCAACCTCCTTGGTCACGATGCGCGTTGCGTTTCGCTCTGTCCGGCCGTGGTGTTCTGTTCACTGTTCAACATGCCGCTGGATGGCAACTTTACCCGACGCTCTTCTGGCTGTCACACCGCTTTCTCTGATTACGCGCTCCGTTAACCACTACAGCTACCACAAAGGTTTGCTTAATCATTGATCATGGACGTTAGTCGTCGGGATGGAGGTATACCGCCAAGCGTCATCGTGGGTGCCTCCCAAGGAGGGTTATAAACCTCCTTGGTGCATCCACGTTAAACGCAGCCAAACACCAATATTATTTGTGCAAGCTCTCTTGTATCAATGTACAGCAAACATTCAACTACTTCTGTAAAGACACGTTTTACTTTCGTGTTAAACCGATTCCTATGACGGAGGGATCAACCATGTTTTTAATGGTTCTAGCCATACTCAAGAGCACAAATGGTTCAGCTAAAAAAAAGTACGCTTAGTTTGAATTGTAACCCACCGAATTTCCTCAGATGTCCTCAATTTACATTTGGCGGGAAAGCAACGTGGAAGTTCTGTAAATAACTTGCGCCGCGTTCGAGGTTTTCAGAGAATGGGTGAAGTAGCTATGTTGGTGCGACAGCTTCAATTGAAGAATTTAACGTCCGGATCTCTTTGTGTAATCGCGTTGTTCGAGCGGGGTAGGGAGTTCTTGCCGCTCTCCCACAATGGCTCACATAGTGCTCTAACTCGCCTTTCACTAACCACAACGCATACTGAACCTCGTCCTATGGGCATTCACAACTCTCCTTCATCCAGTACAGCTGAACGCAGCTCTGCTGTGGTAAAGTAGGAATCGCTCTTAATCATTTATTAGATCTTTTCTAAACGCAAGTCATACAATCAGCTAAGCGACTCGGCCGTTCTTCTGCGGAAAGGCACACCTCACTGCTAATTGTATATAGTCTCAATCACGATTGAATAGAGAGGTGCAGCGAGCAGTTATGGACGCTGGCGCCGTCCTCAGCTGCTACCTCACGTTAGCTAGGCGCTTTTCGTTCATGCTTGAATTATAACTATATGGCTCCGTGTTTTCGGAGTCTATTTCTGCCGAAATTCGGAGGGTTATTTTTGTAGTTTATTTTTGGTGGAAATTCGGCGTTTGTCGGAGATTATTTTTCGTAAATACCCAATTCTCCTAAATGCGGAGTTTAATTCTGCATTATTCTCAATATTCCAATGCCTTAATTGAAATGATATCTGAACATGAAAACATCACCACCCCTGAAGCGTATTATAGTTGTCTAGAAGGTTGGAATGGCTCAAACACATACATACACAAGCGCAAACACTTGAATACGAATACCTACGTTTGCGCGTTTTACAACCTCAGAGCTTGTTGTAATAGACGCAAGTATACTTTACGAGGTCGATATCGTGTGGCGCGCCGCAGTGCCACCAGGTAACTTTATTTCAAGAAGTTGTCTCGCGCTCCTGGAAGCCCTACGTACTTTGACGTCTCCAGCTCCGTACGCAACAAGTCCTTTGCTAAATTAGTGATGAGTGTGATATACTAGATAATGCTGACGTGAAGTAATGTTCATATTGGCCAAACCGGCCGGTGTATCCATAACCGCTGAGAACATGCCCTTACGATAAATTTACCGGTGAGTGTTTATCGCATTTTTTGGATTTACCCGAAAACACGGAGCTCTAATTATAACACAAGCAGCTAGCATGCCTTACGACTTTGTTTGGTATCACTGCGACGTTGGTCTCTGCATATATTTGCGAATAACGGCGGCTGAAGCGGGTGACTGGCCGCTCTTGACATATGTTACGTACTATATATAAGACCATTCTGTAATTAAACATTAAATGTTGCCAAATATATCATTAGTTCTAACCCTAGTCAAAGTTACCTGAACATCTCAACCATGCAGAATAGAATATTTGTTGGTTTTGTCTCTTTTTCACCTCTAAGATGTGTTTGCTTCGTGTGGTTGCATTGAATTAGTATGTTAGCATACTTCAGCGCCTGTGCCACTGAAACGATTAGGAAATGAGATCTATTGCACGTAGTACCTCGAAGATACCGAGGCTTTTTTTTAAGGTTGTAGTAATTTGGATGGATGCAGAACGCTGGAGGCCCGTGTGCTCAGATTGAGGGGCAGGTTTAATAAGCCCAGGTGGTCGAAATTTGCGTAGCCCTCCACTACCGCGTCTCTCATAATCATATCGTGGTTTTTGGGACGCAAAAACTCCAACAGTTATTTAGAAGGTTGCGACATGCGAGTACCTGCAAGGGAAGGCGGCTATACAACAAAGAAAAGCAATACAATCAAAACGTGCAAGCCCAAATGAAACTGTTTGCTTAGCTTGGTAAACTCGGAGCTCCGTGCTGGAATGCGGATACTTTCCAACGCAAATACCGAACGAGCGTCCCAGTCTTTGCGCCCGCGAGCGTATTACATTCTGGAGCACCCTGCTAGCCAATACTGCAAGTCGCTTAGCATTCTTTGTTAGCCTAGATGGTAGACATTTCAAAAGCCTCTTCAATATCAGATGGGCGCAAAGTAACTCCTTTGCGAAGAATTGTTTATAACTTTGATAATACTTAACCAAATTTTAATGAAGCAAAATGCATTTTATTCCTTTATATTACATTACATTACATCTCTTTTAGGTCATCGGAGGTATCAGAGATATGACCTCGACAAAAGTTGTGGGATCATACGTTATTCGTGGCACATTTTTCCGGGTGGCTCGTTGGGACGTCGTTGCCCCCTAAAATGAAATTGCCACAGTGGGAATTTATAGCACAACGCGAAAAGTGTATTGTCGAATTCGAGGAGCGAATACATTCATACACTTCGATTTTGAATTCATTCAAAAGTCTTGGAGTGCCAGGACTTTTAGGATAGAGAACCAAAGAAACAACGGGACGTCTTTCTGTCTCGCAGAGAAACGCACGAGATGGAAGTTAAGCCTCCGGTACATAAGGGCATTCTGGGAAGTAAGCACGCTTACGATAGGGTTTCGGTGACAGCTTATTTGCGCGGCATGAGCGCAGGATTTATGCCTCGTGGTTTCAATTAACTCCGAATGGAATACGCAAGCGTAAATACTCAAGTATTTGTGAAGACAGAAGCGTTGTCCCTCAGAACGCACTGGGCGCCATCATAACAGACCGGGCTGTTCTTTCAGTTTGAACCCAATTCGAATTACTTTTCGAACTCGCTTAATTATACGAGTAACCAAAAAAAAACATGGTTGATCCCTCCATTACAGGAATCTGTATAGCACGAAAGTGAACCGTGACATCAAAGAAATAGTTTATTGGTTATTGTGCATTAATATGTCAGAGCTTACACGGTTTCTATTGGTGTTTGGCAACTATAACATCGTTTGACGTGGATGCACCCACGTTGACGCCTAGCAGCACGCCGCCTTCCCGACTACCAACGTCCACGGTGATGATTAAACCTTTAAGACAGCTGAAGCAGCTAACGTACAGCTGGGCACAGCATAGGGTAAATCCCGCGCAAAGATGGCATCAAAAAGCACATAATGAACAATGATGCAGAATATGCACTCATTAAAAGTCGTCATTTGAGGAGAGAAACTCCAAGGTACACGCTCCCCAGAAATAGGGTAACCTCTACGCCTGAGCTCATGCATACACCACACAGCGCTTCAGCAACGCGAGATGCAGAGTTTGTAGCTTGAGCCGTGAACGCGGTAAGGCGTTCCCATTCTCGCTGGCGTGTCTCTCGTTGCTACGAGGCCTCAGTGGTGCAGAAACTACTGAAGCGCTTCCTGTCGGCACTCGCTAGTGTCACAATACACTCCTTCACTTCACTGCTCCCAGACGGCGACACCACCTCCGCCAAGCAAGAGCACTGCGAGAGGCAGATGGTGTGAGAGATGTAAGGCGTGTTTGTGAAGCCTCGTGAGAGAGAAAGACAGCTAAGAAAAAGAAATATAGAAAGAGAAAGTGAAATAAATAAATAAGGATAAAAAGGAAGGAAGAGAAATTAACTGAGACATGAAGACACAGGAAGTGTAGAGAGATAATTGAAAAGAATGAAAGAGAGGAAGAAAGAAAGAAAAAAATTACACCATCTCCCGCTAAAGGGAACCATAAGGCGATGCGAAGCCGGAGCACTTGCACGATCGCGTTCCGTTGGCGTTCGTTTATCATGCTACCGACCTCGCGTCGTGGTATGCGAAGAGGAACACTACGCGCGTCGTGTCTTCCCTCTAGCCTGGCCGTTAATTCTCACAGGGCGTGAGGGGAACGTCGACAGGCGCGCGAGAGAGAGGCAGCGTAGGAGAGGAGAGAGAGGGGGAGGGGACGCGCATGCGCTGGCCCTCATCGCGGCGCTGCGCAGGAGACAATTTCGGCATGTCGAGCCCGCATTTCAGAGGAGTCAACCGAAGCAAGCGCTGGACTGAACGAGCGCAGCGCTCTACCACTTGAAGGAGAGGAGAGTAGAGGAGGAGAGTAGCGCATGCGCCGCGAGAGCAGAAGCGAGAACGCAGGAGAAGCGCAAGCAGGTGCTGGTAGAGAAGTGGAGAGAGTAACGCGCAGCTGTTGGAGAGAGGGAAGGAGGAGAGTCGCGCATGCGTAGTGTGAGTGCGGACAACAACGCTGCGTGCGGATGACCACGCCGCGTTACATACCCCCGAGCACGAGATACTTCGCATCTAAAAAATGAAAATAAATAACGAAGGCCGCCCAGCTCCGCACTGCCTTCATTCTTGGCACCACTGGTGCGAAACTACCTTATTATTTTTTTTAATGCGAAGCATTTCTTAGCGAACCTCAGGCATTTTTGGCCGTTTCTATCTATCTATCTATCTATCTATCTATCTATCTATCTATCTATCTATCTATCTATCTATCTATCTATCTATCTATCTATCTATCTATCTATCTATCTATCTATCTATCTATCTATCTATCTATCTATCTATCTATCTATCTATCTATCTATCTATCTATCTATCTATCTATCTAGCCGCCTACGTCTGGGCGCTCTCCTGGTTGTCTCCATAACTCGTAATATACCAAAATTGGCATAGCAGGGGATCAGTGTATGACGAACACGATTCACTGGTCATGACATGAATAACGCAAAATACATGTCGCGTACGTCATGAAACCCTTTCTCTCAGTCACGTGTGGCACATACCCATAAACCAGGAGGAGAGGAGAGGAGAAAGAGGAAGAGTTAATGTAATGCGGGTGTGCGCCAGAGGTGATACAGAGTTTCAACCAAGACAGTAACCGCGAACACACACATTGACACGCAAGAAAAGTGATAATAATAATAATTGTTGGGGTTTTATGTTCGAAAACCACGATATGTAATGACAGACGCCGTAGCGAAGGGCTCCGGAAATTTTGACCATTGGGTATTCTTTAACGTGTGCCGAGATCGCACAGAACACGGGCATCTAGCATTTTGCCTCTATTGCGACCGCCGCGGCCGGGACCGAACCCGCTACCTTCGGGTCAGCAGCCGAGCACCTTAACCGCTATACCAGCGCGGCGAACGCAAGGAAAGTGAGGAAAATGAAGACAGAACACCCCTGGAAGACGCTCAACTACCATCCACTCGTCCACATGGTTCGCAACGTGGACCATGTGGATTACGCGAAAACCGGCGTCAATGCTTCCTACAATAAATCTGTTGAGAGAACCAGGCCTCCCATCATTACCGGTGACTTCGCCATTGATTTATCAAGACACAAAAACGCTTGGTCCTTATACTGCATGAAAGACGGATGGGATGTGGAGAGGGCATCAAAAAGACCTTGCTGCCACGTCCACGACAGGAGGCATCATAGATCATTTCATCGTGAGTGGCATCCAGGATTTCCACCAGCTGCACTATACCTCGCACTTCACTACAATAGCTTCCTCGTAGCTGCGATTACGAACGGATCCGATTAACACGTTCGGTCCAGCGGTGCTCACTGATCACGGTGATGATGACCTTGTTCAAGAACTGTAAAGAACCCCTTCTACACATACACACGGGTTCGTGAAACGTGGGTGCGTTCTCCGTCGTAACAGACAAGTATAATCATTAAAACTGTAACTGTGACTGTAACGTACATACAGTGCGCCTGCGCGTGCCACTCGGCTGTGTATATATCTATGGAAACTTTCCTGAATGAAGCTCAGTTGCGAGTAACGCCTGTCCTCTGCATCTGTGTTCGTTCTTTGTCCTGTTGGGATTCGAGCTATGCAGTATTGGGAATAATATAAACACTACATATCAGCTTACCACGACTGGTGTTGGTAACACCCATGTTGCTGTCTCCATCGTTACGCAACTGTAAACAACTGGTTATATACTAGATACGCGACTTTTCAACATATGAGTGTGCGTATAGCATTTCCATATTTCTCTAGCGTCATTACGTAACGTTTCGCTCAATGTGAAAAATTACGCCATAGTCACCATTCCGCGCACGCTTCGCATAACATCGATTCCCACGGTACGTGGGATCTGCCAAATTTTTTTTATTAGAATGCGTTATCTGAAGAAAAAGGGAACCCCGTCTCGTTGGATTCATTTATTAAACATACTTGAAATATTACTTTTCTTGATGTACTTGGCTAATATGATAATATAACTTGATTTGAATGCTATTATCTGGTAATAATAAGAATATTTATGCAGCACATTGCTATGTTTTTTCATTCACGTATACTTGTTATTTATATTACTTTTACAATTATGCAAAGCTATTTTATGCATTCACCCTTATAGTATATATTTGAGTTGTTTGTATAAACTGCATGGGCCCGAAGAGGGCCTGCAGTATCTGCAAAAAAAAAAAAAGGACCAGGTCGCCCCGGATGATGTGTAAATAGTTACGTAACGGACACGGCTGCTTATCGCGTTATCGCTATTCGTCAGCCCCAGGGCAACATCAGAAAATTCCCTCCCGTGAACAGTTGCCCACACGATCCAAAATAAAATAAAAATGTACAAATACATCAGCAGAAAAAACAGGCAACACGGTAGACGTGACGAGCAACCTTAGGGCATGACGTCAACGGACTAGCCGAGAATTGATTGCCGGGGCTGTCAAGGCACGACCAGAGGGAGGAAGGCGAGATCGGTCCATTTCCGAACGACCTGCTCCCCTGATGTCCTTGCGTGTGCGTGTTTCTGTGTGTGCGTGTGCGTGTGTGTGCGTGAGTGTGTGTGTGCGTGGGTGTGTATTGTCTTTTGATGAACGGTAGTCCTGCCTACCTACGCAGACACGGAGAGATTTACAGCAAGTTTATATACCACTGCCAGTGGGTAGGTTGGCAACAACTTTATTGATAGTCCTGCAGAGCTTTCGCCGACCGGGCCTTAGGTCTCCCACGTGGGGAGCGCAGTTCATATACCAATATATATATATATACGCGTACGCCGGTTGAGTCTAAATCGGTTTATGCCTGTTCTATTACTAATCATTAAAACGCAGGTAAGAGTATAAACATGGATAAAGCCTGGCAAAAACAGCGATGGCGGCGGTACAGTGGTTACAGTGCTCGGCTGCTGACCCGAAGATCACGGGTTCAATTGCAGCCGCGGTGTCGCATTTTGATGGAGGCGAAATGCTAGAGGCACGTGGACTTAGATTTAAGTGCACGTTAAAGAATCCCAGGTGGTCGAAAATTTCGAATTTCTGGCCTGCCTCAAAATCACATTGAGTGCGCACGTTAATCTTCAGAAATTATTGTAAAACCTGGCCAAGAGATCTCAGAATCTAAGACAACTGTACACGTGCAGTGTTGCTATCATACTTTCACTGGAACTGTTTCTTGAACATTTGCAGAGTTGCACGGCGATTCGATATCGGGAAATCGAGTGTTCATTCATGCATTTCCGCTATCCATTTCTTCAATGCAACCATACACATACACTGTGATTTCACTCGCTTGCTTCCTGTACAAAAAGTCACAAGGGATGTGCGTGGGCACTCGGATTACAGCGAACTGCGTGCAGACGAGATTGAGGCAGAATACCGGCCACGTTCCGCGAGAAATCAAGTTGCAACACGATTCTCAATGGATGCCACAACCTGGCTCGATGAATAATTAAGTTGAGGAACCGGGAACGCCTGAGATTGAACGCTGAGAAAGAGCTCGTGAGAAGCGAACTACGTAGAAACCTCCTCTGGGTAGAAACACAGCCAACAAAGCAGCTATTGCAGCGTAATTCACTACATATACTCGCGATAAGTCCGCGGTATAGAGCTCGGCTTCTTCAGAGGACGTGCGTGCTATGCGCCGGCCTATATTGAGGTTTTGTCGGCTACGCGTCAGAAATTCATGGATGGGCATACGGACTCCGCGGCCTGTACTGCGTGCAAACGGAACGGAGTTACGTCTGCTCCCACATTTGAGACGTCTGGGCTTCGCCTAACGTACTATTGGCTGAAGATAAACAGACGAAATAAGGTTACTTCTTTAAGAGTATCTCGAGCCGTAAGTAGCATTTGTGCAGTTCTTCGTCTTCTAGAAGTACACACAAGTGCATCCAAGTCTATTAGCATCCTCAATGCTCTGTTTATGTATCTTAAAATACAGATTGGCGCGACATCAGTATGAAGCACTTGCCTATAAAATGACGTACTGCGTTAAAGGACTGCGGAATAGGGGATATTCATAATGCTTGGTGCTCTGGCAACACTGGGCGCGTCCGCCATTTTTTTTTGTTTTTGTTGTTGTTAGGTGCCGTCGCGGAATCATCTGCTAGCGTCTTCATAAGGAGAGCCCACTGAGTGGCTGAGCCGCACTTGTTGGCGAAGTTTTCGGAACAAGAAAATGCGGCTCTTTCCTTCGTTGTCTAGCGCCGAACAGTCTGTTATAAATTGTTTGAACCACCCGCGGGAATGTCACGCGCATGAAAGGACTTTTGGTAAGGAAGACGAGGAAGTTAACGTGAATGAAATACAATACACTTCGAAACATGTATGCTGGGTTTTGTGTCTCTTTCCTCTGGCGCCTTTAGACGCCGAAGCGCGGTTTCTCCACACAGTCAGCGGACCTCACTGTGCTGCCTCAAATCGACGAGGACTCAATTTCGGAGCTCCGCGCGCTTAAAAACTCATCCAGACGGCAGCTGCAAAAGGCGCACCGCTTCGCAAAGCCGAACTGTTTTAAAGACGACAAATGCGAACTTAGATGAACAGGGCGCGGTCGCGCGCGCTATCTCTATAGAGATCGTTGACTGCTCATGTCGATCCTTGTACGCACTGTGCTCCCACCGCTTTCTTCGCATTCAAGTGAGACATCACGAAAAGCGCTTCTCTCGCTAGCGCGGCCGTATTTCCTTACATTCTGCAGTAGATTCTAGAGCAGTTATCTGGAGAATGCGCTAAAGTGACAATATTCCATATTCTTTTTGTATGTGTGACTCTTCGTATGCACAGCTCTGAATGTCGACGTTGCTTCCTCTAGAACCCATATCTGTCCCATACTACTGTGGGTATCGGACAATCACATGAGGCGGAATAAAAATCCATGCTCATAGAAATATTACCATGCATATACAGTAGAAGCACATAGCACACGAGGTGGTATTGGGCCACAAGAAGACTTTGCAGAAAGTGTTCGAGGACGACTCAGCACATCACAGCACGTCAGCCGTATCCTCGACCACGCAAGTTTCTCAGGCTACTGAAGACCAACCCCTTGACGCCAATTACAAACACACCCTTCAGCCTGCACTCCCTGTCACTAACCTCTTATATATATATATATATATATAGAAAAGCCACAAAAAAATAATATAGAAAAAGTTTTTCCGAAGCACGGTTTGCGCTTGTCCTGTTAAGACTGTGTCCTGTGTACTTCGTAACGTCTCCCTACCGTAAGCGCATCACCAGGCCAAGCACGGAATCGAACGGGCGACCTCTCTATCCTCAGCGCGCCGTTAGACGGCTAGGCCACGAAAACTACGTATTTCAGCATACTAACGGCGACCTATTTATATACACCGTTTACCTCAGCGTGCGTCCTTTGTCACCTGCGAGATGGCGCGAAGGGTGCGAGGGGCGCGTTTTAAAGGTCGTCGCCCTGCCCGTTGGGATGCGCGCGCGCCTCCTGGCTCGCCAGCGAGGTGCACTTTGCCCTACAGGACGTAGTCTCCGGCGCGCACGCTTATCTCGTGAGTGGGGTGGCTTGTATGTCTTGTGCTTTCACCGCGATGTCCGCGCTGAAGTTACAGAGCGTGCGAAGGCAACTTCGCTCGCTGCAGCGGCCACGTTTGCGAAAGGAGCGCGCTGTTCAACCAGAAAGAAGTAAGAACTGTGACAGTTGTTAGTTCGCGCTCGTCCTGTATATACCTGTGGGTTCATTTTGTGCGTCCTTCCTTATGTTTGAGGAGCGTGCTTTAAGTGACGGGCTGTCACACTTCATAATTCGCGCTTGTCCTGTGTGCGTTCTTTTCGTGCGTCCTTCGCGTTTGAGCGACGCGCTGGAAATTTCGAGCTGCTTTCCGTTCTTCGCGTTCGTTCCAACTTGTTGCTATCGCATTCATTGCTTCGCCGTTGCGGCGAAACTGTGTCTTCATTATTATTATTATTATTATTATTATTATTATTATTATTATTATTATTATTATTATTATTATTATTATTATTATTATTATTATTATTATTTGTGGGGCACATGAGCTCCCATCATGCAACACCTACTCGAAGAGTTCCGTAGAATGAAGCGGAGTGTCTCTGGAACATCAATTGGATTACAGTTCTCGAATAGTTCAGGAATATGCGTGAAGGTTTGCCTGTACAAGCTAATCTTCTGATTTCAATTCCGTCGAGTAACGGCCCATATCTTCCAGCGCAATCAACATTGACGCCAGACGTTTCCGCGCAATTCAACGCTGGGGCTTGAGAAACTGTTGTCCTAATTGAAGTGCACTTAGGAATTCGGTACACTGGTGTGATAACTGGTTCCCTTTCATATGCGATATGAAAGGGAATAAAGAAATTTCTGAAAGGAGATATTGCACGAGAGTCTTGGTCGCCGGTTCCCATGTCGTCTGGCTTCATCGGATGTGTATTCATATTCCACAATGGACGTATTAACCACTTGTGCGATTTTGTGATATGATCTATACCGATTCATTGTTCATTGCACGTAGCAAATAGTCGCGAGCATCAAAGCTATACCTGCGATTTGTGTGGCTATTTGCTGCGTGCAACAAAATATTGAATCGGTATATGCGCTGCATCGATTTACTCTACGCCGCTTTATTCAGCACATTTATTTCCTTCTCTGCAGTAGGCCTATAGATGATTTTGCACTCGACAAATGGGCGCCGCATCTCGGACTGCGAAACGAATGTGTTCTTAGTTTTATATTTTGTGGCGTGAATGAAGAAACCCATGAAATATCGAATGCACCATTTTCATGCGTATGCGTCTGCCGTAGCGCCGTTCGTTTAGTTGTTAGACACAAAACGGCAAGGTTAACAGCCCAATATGGCGACACCGACACCCATCTGTAAAGTATACTGTAGGCTGCGGGAATTAGAGCTGCAGAACTGCCATCCCCGGCTGCGGCATTCTTTTCCCGGGGAACGAAGATCCCCTCTCTGCTCTGGCAACAAAGCAGCTTCATTGATTGCGTCCACGCAAGAGAACTCATTAGTTGAAGATTGTCGTATGCGCAACGTTCTGCCAAAGCAACTGAGAGATCGCAGGTTTAGACAAATGGTACAGGAGTGCATTGATCGCGCCCTCATATAATGCCGCAGTCAAACGGTGGATGGAAGGAGCGATTAACGCAATTGCCTTAGGGAACGTCACAATTGACAGGGGATGATGCACCGACTAACAAAGTGTTATGGGCTTTTGTGCGCTCAACGTACCTACTTTGGTCCAACTTGCCGAACGTTACACTATGATCCTTTGGTCCGTATACTTTGCGACATACGCACATTCAGAGAAAATCAGACTGTCTATCCAACTAATAGCTCGGCTTGTCTGGAGAGCTCAGAGATGCACGGTGGCTTCTGTGCCATCCCGCCTCGCCCTTGTGAATGAAAAAGCAGAAAGGAACTCCACGGCAAGCTTTGGCTACCGCTTGAATAATACCGAATACTTCACATCGTTTCTCGACGAAATAAATTTCTGAATGTTTACGAAAGCTTTCGCCTTTCAGCGTCATTGAGAACGGTTTGTTTAATCAAATATTTGCCGTCACGTTAGGAAGGACAAGGTGCCAAGAATGACTGCTTTCAGCATTTTTTTATTATTATTTTCTTCCTTGAGTCTTGTCATCATTCCGGAGTTCTATGAACCTCGTGAAAACGTCCAAGCCACTTCACTTTCTTTATCGGGTGGAACACCTTCAACACGCTGTGAGAGCTGTCATGGGAGGCACGCACAAAGACATGTCCTAATTGACTGCGGAACGAGAGGTTTAGAAGTGAAATTGTCGGAGGCCCCGGGAGGATGAGAAGCCGAACGTGAAAATGGAAATTGGCGTCACTGAAGAGATGAAATTCTTATTCGGCAGAGAACCGGCGAGGTGAAGTCATGCCTTTATTTCTGACATTCTTTATTTGTTTATTTGTTTTTTTTTCTCGCTTCATCTTCTGAAACTGACGAAACCACTCGACGAGAACGGAGTTCTCGAATTTCTCGAACGCTTTAAAAGCATGCTTCTTGCAATCAAGTTCAGCAGAGCCTGAACGGCGTGTCTCGTATGAGCGTGTGTGTGGGGCCGCGAGTTTGCACTAGCACGGTTAGAGAAGGTGTGAAAGGGGCCCTGTTGGTTTGACCTATTATGGCGAAAGCCTACGATGCCTCATTAGACGGGAAAAGTGACCGTCGGTGTCATCACGAAGTGATGCAGAAAATCATGTGATGACATCATTATTTGAAGTCATGATGACGTCATATGTATCCAAAACAGGTAACGCTATTGTAACTCCATCATGACGTCACTGTGACGACACTACCATGCCGTCGCATGATGACGTCACTGACGTCGCTTGGCCAGCGAAGCCGTGCGCGTAAGGCCCCTAATTTAACTTCGCTAGTGTATTTTGTGCCCAAAAACAGTTTACACGGGGCCACCCTATATGTGCTGCTAGTCAAGCGGTCTTAATCTACGTCACTGGGACCAGGTATTTGGTCCCCATGCGGCTTTCTTTTCGTTCTCTTCATACAGCTTCCTAACGCTGTCGGAACAGCTCAACTGTATGAGAATTACAGACAGATGAGCTAGTTGCTAAGTATTCAATCTAAAAAGACAGGATGTGCAAACACGGACAAAAGAAATAAGTCATGACACCACAAACGCCGACTAGCAACTGAAGAGACGCACAATGGCGGAAAAGAAAGAAGGCACGAAAACTTATCTGCTCATGCCCGTGCAATAGGCGAACCTATCAATCCGGCACGCGTGGGGCTCTACGCGAAGATCACTGTTAAGCCATTTGGTTTTATCTTTATGCAAGTTAATCGGCGGTTGACTCACGCATGCGCTACCGCTTTTATCGATATGCCAAGCCTCAATCATCAGGCGCGTTTCTTAATTTCTATGCCGGTACAAAACTGCGCATTCATCCCATTTTGGCGTGCACTTACAATCTCGACAATGTAAAGATAGATCAGAAGGTGAGCCTCCGGTTAGCGATCTCTTATGTTCCAATAATATCTGGTTAATGCAGCGGCCCGTCTGTCCTACGTAGAAGCGGCTGCAGCTGAAAGGGACCTTATACTCCATACTTGTACGGCAATCAGTGAACTTGTTGGGGTGTTTGACGAAACAAATATCGGTCCGCTTCTTGTCTTTTACTCACTCATTCTTTCTCTGCATAGCAGCAAAAATCTCACCAAGCTTATTCGCAGCCGGGAAAACAACATTAACGCCGTATCTACTTCCTAATGTCTTTAGCCTGTGAGATACGCAATAAGTGTACGGTATACATACAACACGTTTCTTCCTATCGCTTTCTTAAACTGTATGCCACGCGAGCTTGAGTGTCGTGTAGAAGGTGTCTGATGATTCTTACACAGCGCTGTTTAGATGCCTAATCAAGGGTGAAGTCGGTGTTCTTGAAGTGGACAACCAACGACCAAAAATAAACCGCAAGATTGTCTCATTCTCCAATTATTTCTATTTCATTCCATATTGTTTGTAGGACATGTGGTAGCCTTTAATGGTGCCTGCTACGCTTCTTTTTAAGATACACATAACTAAAACCATAGAACCAAGGTTCTAGAAAAGCTCATGAAATTCTGGGCACTGCCGATTTCACGGTTCCTTCGCGAAGAGAAATGCTGGTACGCTCTGTACCAATACCTACAGCAGTAGGTCCTTGCTGTCTCCAGGCAGGGCTCTTCGAAGCGTTTCGTTAGCAATCGGCAAGGCGCTGTGGACGCTGTAGCTGACAGATAACAAATAGGCCGGTGAGCACAGCATCACTCACGTAGCCTGGGTGGTCGTCGTTCGGAGCTCGTTAAGAGCGCCACGGTGCCGAGGTGCGACCGAATGGAACGTTAATGGCACACTGCCCAGAAGACCGGCGACAGGAGGTAAAAGCAAGATGCTCACTGCAATCCATGTAATGTAGATAGATAAGGAGGCAAAAAATTGGCCGCGTATCTGCGTGCTTCGCTGCAAATGTCGTGTAAAGACGATAGAAGAGGCGCTGTGTGAGATATGGACGCCATCTGGCAATACGTCTGGAAACATGAGTGCTGTGTTGCGTGCTGGTAGTTCCGGCGCAGCAGCAGGCGAAGACCGGCGGTGACCAACGCGACCGGCGGGGACGCCAGCCAGCCCGAAAACGCGGTTTGGCGCGATGCGCTGAAGCAGAGAAACGTCCGCACTCAACGAGTACTCTCCACACACTCTTTTATTTACACGTCGCCTGGGTTAAACAGGAACGCCAGAGCGGCGCCCACAACCGGCAGCCTGAAGGCCGCCCACAACGCTGCTTTTTCATTTTTTAAATATTTTTTTTCACCTTCTTGGCCTTCTCAAAACTAAAGTTTTTCAACACCAACCCATGGCATTCGTACAGTGCAATACAGAACCGAAACCGAAACACAACAATGAGCTCGTGCGAAGGGCACGGAGGAAGGCAAATTTCAGCGCAGTCGCATTTTCAGCTTTGTTGAAACAGCGCTCACTAGACGACGACGAAGTAAAAGAAGGCACAGGACAGGCAGCGCCTCATGGAGGAAAGCAGCGCCTGTCCTGTGCCCTCTTTTACTTCGTCGTCGTCTAGTGAGCGCTGTTTCAACAAAGATGAACGCATACCAACTCGCTCAAGCTTCCATTCTTATGCATTTTCAGCGCAGCTTAAGAAACTAGGGTCCTTAAAATTACGTATGTAAGCATTTTCTATGAAAGGAACACGCCACCTAATACTTACCTAGTGATGTTGCACCTCAGATATGCATGATATTTACTTTTTGATCGACAACGTTCACAAGTATGAACAGCCGTACCAGTTCAAGACGGCTGGCCCTTGGGCAAGTGGTTCAACTTTGGCCGAGTGGCTGAATCGAGGGACGTGCCGACAAACAGAAAGACAGACAGACAGAAAGACAGACCAAAATTTCTGCGTTTAAGTTCCCCAAGAAAGACTATCGTCTTTAAAACATATAGACCCTTTCGCTGTTTACAAACACAGCTGCTCGACGGCTTCCGGTTTTGTGCGCCAGCGTAGCCTAGTAGCATTGGCGCGGAACAAAAGCCTTAGCGAGTGGCCCGCACATTTTTAACACTTTTCTCCCTGTTTCTGGCCAAATACTTCGAATAAATATTCTTCTAAGCTGTATACACAACATTATAAGAGTTTGTCCTTCACTTTAAACGCCTTCCTTTTACCTAAAAGCGGTAAAAGAGTATTTCCTTATTCTGGCACAACTTAAAAAACAGGCTTTCTGCTTCAGCGTTACAGAGTGATAATTGAAGTGACCGGAAGTTTCTTTGGGTGCAACACGTGCTGCTGCTATCGCAATCTTGAAAACGACCGAAAAGGCGAATAGATTCGTACGGAAAAGCTCCTTCGTGGTACAATTTTCACGATCGAGCGGTTTCGAAAGCCAGCCATCGTGTTTCGACCAAGTCACCCTTAAAAGAATAGGGGGCAAACAGAAGGAACATAACTTTGTTGTTACTGACTTCTCATGTGTGTTATATTTTCTTCGATCTTTCCTTTGTTGATGATTTTACGTTGTAGCGGTGTGCACTGACCGCTGAAGTAGTGGACAGAAGCTGCACTCAGACTCGTTGAAGATATAGAGCTGACAACCAATAACTGTTTCAACATCGTGTACCAACGCTCTGTTTGCAGATACTATCGAGCCACGTGCTGTTCTTGGTTTATAGCTTCAAAAGCGCACTTTGGAGATAAATGGCTGCATTTTTTTTCTATACTAAGTTAATGCAGACACTTCCTTCGAGATTGAAACTCTCAGAAGCGCGGGAAGTATTGGTGAATGTCCTTAAACGGCCGTCGAGAGAGCTGTGTCGCGCCTACAACTTCAATAATAATATTACCTGGGGTTTTACGTAACAAAACCAGGATATGATTATCAGGGACGCCGTAGTGGAGGGCACGGAAATTTCGATATGTGGTGTTTTTTAACGTGCACTGACATCGCACAGAACACGGGCCGCTACCACATCGCCTACACTTAAATGCGACTGCGATCGAACCCGCAGATCACCATCCAAGCACCTTAAGCACTGATCCACCGACGCGGACGCACCCAGGGGAGTGAAACTTCCTATACCATCCATGGAACGCGATATTCGCTCGCAGCGCCGGACGAACGCCTGGTGTTTGGGGGCGGTACTAAAACATGGCGGCGCATTGCAGACACGCACTGGGGGACGCCATCTTGACGAGGACAGAGGATCCGAATGGCGGGAGGGGGGGGGGGGGGAAGGGGCGATTTAGCGCCAAATTCAATTGGGATGCACCAGCAAGCCAAATTGAGCGAGTGGAAGGTAATTAGACGGCGAGCGCGCGACCTTCTTTCTGTTGCGCAAACCACCACATGATCAAAACAGCAATCGTTGCGTTCTGATTGATGAAGGTTTGACCACACACCTATTTTTGCACCGCTTAGTCTAAGTAAGACATTGTTTTTGTTTACGTGTACACATAAATTAGACAATAATGAAGAGCAGAGTGTGTTTGAATGTTTTATTGCCTAAACGTACCATTCATACAGTAAAAACACAACAACCAGAATGTAATAAATCATGCACGTGTATGCTCAATTAAATTACAAAGCTACTTCTGCAACCGCATCCTGATATGCAATGCAAGCGTAGAAAAACAAAACGAGCAGCATGCAGATCGTACCTTTCGTCCGCCGGGATCCAAAAGAATTTTATGCCGGTGTGGCGTGAACAATTTCGACACCACTCTGCACAGCACAATTTTTGATGACGGCGCCAATCCATTCATGCGTCTGTTTTGCTGAAGCTTGAAAGGGTTTCGCCAGTTTCGCTGAAACAAACTTTACGGTGGTAAAAGCGGCCTTCGGGACACCGTAGGGCGTAGCATACATGGGCGCGCGACAAGAAACGCCCCTTATTCGTCGTGAGAGATAGGACGGCGCAGTTCCCGTTTCCCGCTCCGGGTGGCGCTCGTATTTTCGCAATCTCGAACTGCAAGGGTTAGGTTCACTTGCGTATTAAAAACACCGGTGTTAATAAATAACCTGGTAATTAATACAAAATGGAACAATAACCTTCATTTATGCTCGTAGGTAGTACAGCCCCCAAACGTTAGGATCGCTGCGGTCACGGGACAGAAAAACCGCCAAGTTTCACCTCCCTGACGCACCTACAATTTCAAGATGCGATAAGAAATACGTAGGAACATGGCGCAAAAGGTCGCACGGTATGTGGTGACGACATCGCGTGGTGATAATTTTTGCATCACAACTGTTGACGCAGCCAACGCCAACGTTCAATTTTCGCGTTTGTTGAGGCATCTAAGGCTTTCGCCTTAATTAATGTTTGCCTGTTTATAAGGTTCCTCGCGACATTGTAAAAGAATCGCATTGGCTCTCGCCTCTCAAGAATAATTGAAATATCTATACACGTGCTACAATGTACTTCTTCCTCGAGGAATATCGAGGTCTGCCAGATATTTTTTTAGTGCGAGTTGTTATACGATGTGTTAATTATTCATCAGGGGCATCAGGATGGTCAATTCAGGAAGGCAGTGTAACGTTAACGCTAGTCGAAATGCAGAAATATACAGACACGGGTTTCAGTATTGTCATTAGAAGGCGAGAACTTCTCATCCCATTTCGCTAATACCTCACGAACGCCTCAGACCTCCGGCTTGTGTGTGCCGTTGGCTTGGTCGGCCTTTCTCTCCGAAGGGAGCCAAGAGGATCTCATCTACAGCCTACGCACCCCAATTAGCTTTCCGTCGGAATCCTAAGACCATGTGCCGACGAACCCAAGATTCGGCAGCACAAAAAGGGCCTTCGTTAATGCGGCGAGGCCAGTGACAGCTTTACGCGAATTCACCGGCCTATCTCCTCGTTAGATGCCTCATCGCTTAAACTTCTCACTCATAAAAAATCGGCAGATCCCACGCAGTGTGGGAATCGATGTAATGCGAAGCAGCCAGCAAAGAGCTGCATACATCGTCTTCTTTGTCATTGAGGCTAATGAAGTCATTCTTGTCGTGACATCTAGTTCGCTATTTATCGAGATTGTCATACATACATGAGCGTACAATCTGGTATATGCCATGCTAATGAAACATATATTCTGCTACATATATATAGGATGCGTGACCTGCTATTTATGTTCGGCACTCCTGTCATGCCATACCAATTTAGGTATATACCCAGTTAACAAAATGGCCGCGAGTACACCATGAGCATGGCGTCTAAATCATACCTACATGACATGCATGTCATGTGTTTCGTGTTACCACCTGTTATTTATGTTCGCCACACAGACGTCGCGCAATACCAATTTTGGTCACTATCAAGCTAGCGAAACGGCCGCCGGCGTACCATGAGCGTGGCACGTAGGTCATGCTGTACATGACATACGTGTCATGATTTTCATGTTAACTCCTGTGATTTGTGTTCGAAACAGTCACGTCGCGCAATACCAATTTCGGTATATATCAAGCTAGCGAAACGGCCGCCAGTGCACCATGAGCATGGTACGTAAGTCATACTGTGCATGACATGCGTGTCATGATTTTCATGTTACCACCTGTTATTTGTGTTCGTCACACAGTCACGTCGCGCGATACCAATTTTGGTATATATCAAGATAGCGAAACAGCCACGAGCGCACCATGAGCGTGACACGTAAGTCATGCTGTGCATGACATGCGTGTCATGATTTTC
Organism: Rhipicephalus sanguineus; assembly: GCF_013339695.2. Classification (NCBI taxonomy): domain Eukaryota; kingdom Metazoa; phylum Arthropoda; class Arachnida; order Ixodida; family Ixodidae; genus Rhipicephalus; species Rhipicephalus sanguineus. The sequence goes on from NC_051184.2 coordinate 50,666,932, forward strand.
GTGCTGATTCCTGTTAATTAGGTTCGTGACACAGTCACGTCGCCAGATACCAATTTTGGTGTATATCAAGCGAGCGAAACGGCCGTCAGCGCACCGTGAGCGTTGCACGTAAGTCATGATGTACATGACATGCGTGTCATGATTTTCATGTTAATTCCTGTTATGTTCGTCAGACAGTTACGTCGCGAGATACCTTTTTTGGTGTATATCATGCTAGTCCAACAGCCGCCAGCGCACCATGCGCGTGGCAGGTAAGTCATGCTGTGCATGACATGCGTGTCATAATCTCCACGTTAGGACCTGTCACTTATGTTCGTCATACACTCTTGTCACGCCATACCAATTTCGGTATATAGCAAACTAACGAAACGGCCGCAAGAGCACCAAAACAGTGGCATGTAAATCATGTCGTTCATGACATGGATATCATGATTTTCATGTCGACCTGTCATTTATATTTGTCATAAAGTCATGTTTCGCCATACCAGTTTTGGTGTAAATCCGGTGTAAACGAAACGGCCAAGAGACGACAAAGTCGTAGGCGGCTAGATAGATAGATAGATAGATAGATAGATAGATAGATAGATAGATAGATAGATAGATAGATAGATAGATAGATAGATAGATAGATAGATAGATAGATAGATAGATAGATAGATGCGCTCAAAGTCGCAGATGTTCGCTGCGAAATGCTTCGCATTTAAAAAACCGTCGAGCTGTGACACTTGATAGTTCGGGCTCATCTTCTGTTTGTTTGTTTAGCGGCGTCCCTTGAGCTCGAGTGACTTTCGTACGCTCCGTAACATGAGCGCGGACATCACGGTGAAAGCTCGAAACATCCCTCTTCCCCTCACCACGAGAAAACCGCGCGAGCAGACAGCGGAAGGGCAAGGTTCTCCCTGCGCAAATATAAGAAGAAGAAGAAGAAGCGAGCGAGCTCGCTGACGCGCTCCTTGCGCCATCTCGCTGGTAATGAAGAAACGCTTATAAGCGCCTGCCGTCTCTGAGTCCTGCCATCGGTGAAGAGTGTGTATATAACGCTCGCCGTTAGCTACCTGAAGGACCTGCGCTTTCTGGCGTAGTGGTTAGCGCCACGCGCTGCGGAGCAAGAGGTCCCTGGTTCGATTCCGCGCTTCGGAAGCATTTTTCTGAATTCTTTTTCTTTGGGACTTTGATACATATATATACATACGTATACATATACGGTGAATGACGGCGACGGCAAAATCCAGCCGAGACTGTCCATGTAATTGCTATCGCAATAAAAGCAAACAATTGGGCAAAACATGTCTACTGTTGGTGCCGAAGTTTTGCGAGAGCCGTTTTAACAGCACACGGGCTCTAACTGCAGCCAATCGAGCGGAGCGTAGCAACATGGTGCCCGCTTAGTTTCCTTGCTTCATTAATCAAACGCGATGTGCGTCTTTCAAGAGCATTTTAATTCTTATCGAGCGGCCACCTAGTGCGACCAACAGCCCATAGTCTCCCAAACTTTGCTTATAGTTACTCTGGTTTTACGCAGGAAACCCACCAGATGATAAGTCATGCCGTAGCGGGAGACTCCGAATTAAGTTTGACAACCTCGTGTGTGTGCATCTGAAAAAGCTCACAGGGTTCCTTATGCATTCCCCTAAGACAACGCGAAGTCCAGCATCATCTTCTTTTTCTTATCAGAAGATATAGTGATCCTCGCCTGCCGCCTCCGAAAGCTTTCTGCACCTTACATGGTTTTGCACTGCCTCCAGGATCAGAGGCATTTCAAGCGCTCTGCACCTCGCCTGGGTTTGCAGTGCACTGCCTCCGTGATCCCTTGCATGATTCGTTTGCAAACATATCGAAATGGAATGAGGAGATGCTCCTCTCTCTCTTTTGATGTGTGGCGGACCAACACCGGTACAAATGCGTCACTTATAATCGGATTCTACAGTCGCAGAAAGAGTGCCTTAACACCGTCTCGGCTTGCCTTATCACCAAGGCAGCGCTCATGATTACATATGAAGCAGCGCACGACGACAGGCACAAAAGGGACGATAGGGACACCGCTGCAGTGTCCCTATCGTTCCTTTTGTGCCTGTCGTCGTGCGCTACTTCATATGTAATCATGAACTATCACCAACTCGCCCAACTTTCGACATTACCAAGGCAGCGGTCTTTCTCTTTTTTTTAAGAAACGACAGCGTACAAAAATATGTAGCCAAGTCGAGAAACGTAGACTCGTCTAGCTTGCCATTTTGTTACAATATAGCTCTTTCCCATATTGTTCTTTCCAACGGCGAACCTCCTCTCGAGCTAGACAGACGTAGTGTGTGCGGTGTGAGCGTCAGCCTGTCTGCGATGCGGTGGTTTGTGATACGGCGCTTGTGCACCCGCAGGCCTGCTGTGAACCACACCATCGCATGGATACTGTGCGTGAACTGTGACACCTCGAGGGTCCCTAAGACGTGAGCTACAACGTGGACAGGACTTACAGGGCGCCGTGGAGGAACGATGTGCCTTCGAGGACCATGGCCGAACGTGCAAGGCCGAATGGTAGAGTAAAACAGGAGGGCGCCTCGCAGACCACTGCTGCAGGTGTGGTTGTGCGCCAGAATTTCAGAGAAGCAATTTTTAAAGAAAAACCGAGCAACAAGTTAGAGAGAGAAATAATGGAGGCGTTCCTTGTCAACAAAGATGGCGATCAATGTGTTAGCGAACCTTACTTATTTTTCTCCAAAGTCGAGATGGCGTTTTTGGAAGGCCATGTATGAACAACATTTTAAGTTTGAAGTTTTCATTAGACAGGGCTGGGTTTCATCTGTTGATCATCTTCTGTATGACAGAGCACTCTCGTTCTTGCGGTTGTTGTGGGTTCTTCGTCTTTTCCAGCTGCCACGTTTTAGTCGCCGTAATATCTTGCTTTCTGTGCTGTTTGGGAGGAGCATGCGCAATGCAGTTTTTTAACGAGATGTGTGCACTTACATGTTAAACTGCGATGATGCGTCTTTAAGTGTGTTTCGACAATTGCCATGCGCGTCTGTATAATATGTGTGTGCTGTTCCGGTTGTTAATTGTGCGTCGATTCAGATACGTTATGAGATAGCGTTCATGATTGGTGCTATTACTGGTTTCGTGAGTGGGGCCTGTTGACGGTGGTAACATGTGGCACTATAAAGAAGGCACTTTCATCAAATAAATCACAGTTGGTAGTCAGCACTCGTTTTGTGGTTATTGTGTCTTTCGTCCCGTCCTTCGTGCTGTTCTATTTTGTAAATGACCCAAGAAAATAATACAGCGTGTGTGTGAACGTGCCCAACCCTAGCCATCCTTGGATTCTAGGGCTTACCCAAGAACCAAACATCAAAAACTATTTCGTGGTTACGCAGGCCGCCTAGCTAGAGGAGCGATGAGCTTGGCTTCAGATGCTAGGTGCCCAGGCGCGTAGATAGAGCACTTCTAACTTGGGGTGTGGAGAAATCTAGCTAAGAAACGGCTCTTGACCTGGGCTTGTGACCCGTTTATGCCCAACTTTTTCTTTTAATGTCGACAAGGATATCAGCTATCCCTGTCTGTGATCTGATCTACTACGCCCTCTTCCAATCTGTGTTAAGCCTACCATTTTTCACGCCAAAAGCGAACTAGAAAAGCTGCACGAGTTGTGCTTACCTTTGCGGAAACTTCTATTCAGGCGCACCTTCTTAATTGCCTAGATTGCATATGCTTGTCTCAGAATAACCTCTTCGATACCTGCATCAGCGCTAGTGGACGTGCCTTAAACTACACAACCGCGAACTGCTCAGTGTGATTGAAAACTCGCGCCTTCGCCGCCTGGAGCGTCCTTTACGCATACTCCTAGAGTGAGCAGCAGAAGCCAAACTTAAACAAATCTCTCTCTCACTCTCTCCCTTTCTCTTGTTTTATGGCAGCAGAAGCAAGTCGTGTATTTAACAGAATGATTCTTAATTATTACAATTCACTGAGTGCTTTCTTTATTAAAGATGTAATCAGGTTCCTTAGACTTCTATGAACAAATAGACTTTATAGTGCAGAATGAGGCGGCAGTATGGTCTTGGTGGCCTCTGAGTATAGGCGTGCGCACAGGAGGGGCAGGGGGGCGGCCGCCCCCCCTAATCACCTAAGAGGGGGGGGGCGCAAAATCTGCCCCGTACATTGACCCTTCTAGTCACCTAAGAGGGGGGGCGCGAAACCTGCCCCATACATTGATCTTGTAGGGCGGGGGGGGGGCGCTTCCGATGAACTTTACCCCCCCCCCCCTGATGGGGAACCCTGCGCACGCCTATGGCTCGGAGTTCCTGGACTCGGCCGGCATCCTCGGCCTGCCGGACGGCCCAGAGCTGTTCGTACAGCTCCGAGCTTTTGAGGGCCGAGAAAAAATTTTTGGTTTCTTGCTATAAAGCATCGATTTTTATTTTCACTGCTGCTTCCCGACAACTACACCCCACGCTGTTGCGCTTGACGCAGTTTTGAAGCTCTGCTACTCCTGCAAACACGAACGAACAAAATATGTAAAGGAGGGAGATCATAAAAATATTTCTTTTTCACACAATACAGATTTTCAATAAAATATACAAAATGCTGCAGAAAATCGCCTCGTAAGCTCCTGTAATGCGTAACGTTACTGTTACTGTTAGTTCGGCATGCCTTGGGAGAACCGATGGCCACGAAAAAGAAAAAAAAAACAAGACAAAATATACCCTAATCAAACATTTCTTAATGAACTCGAGTAAAGCGTGCACTCCCCGTTATACATCGTACTGCGTGCGCTTTGAAGTGTCCCCGTGCACGCAGAAGTAGCAGTGCACATTTTTACGCCCCGTTTATAAAGCGTACTCGCGAAGCACCCATATCGGTGCAACGACACAATTAATTGACCAAGTGGGCAGGCCAGGTCAAAGCAGGCTTGATGAGGAAGGTTGTAGTAACCCTTTAAACATATCTTACATTAGTTAAATCATGCACTCAGAAACCTGTAATCGCAAGAAAGCCTGTAATTGCTTTATTTTTTAAATTTATACAGGTGTGCGCGGAAAGGGGTTCTCAAGTCAGCTTGCGTTTAATTTCCAAGGCAAGACCAGGTAACATCTTAGCGAGACCATCCAGGCGTGTAATGCTGTTTTAGATGCGAAGTATCTTAAGGCGGAGCTCAATCCGGTGGTGGTGGTGGGGGTGGTGGTGTGCGGCGTGACCACCCTTACTGCGCATGCGCATACTCTCTCCACACACCTCCTTTCCACTCACCCTCTCCCCTTCCCCTCTCAACTTTCCCTCTCCTCTCCCCTCTCCCATACCCCTCTCCCCTCCCCCTTTCCACTCTTCCTCTGAAACGCGGGCTAGACATGCCGAAATTCTCTCCTGCGCAACGCCGCGGTGAGCTTGAGCGCATGCGCGTCCCCTCCCCTTCTCTCTCCTCTCCTACGCTGCCCCCCTCTCGCCCGCCTGTCGACCGCGTTCCCCGCTCGCCCTGTGAGAATTAACGGCCAGGCTAGATGGAAGATACGACGCGCGTAGCATCCCTCTTCGCGTTCGACGACGCAAGGGCGGTAGCATGCCCAACGAACGCCAACGGAACGCGATCGTGCAAGTGCTCCGGCTTCGCATCGCCTCATGATCCCCTTTAGCGGGAGATGGTGTAGTTTTTGTACGGGTGGCCTAAGTCACACATTTATGCTCGGTCGATTAGCTTCCTTCAAGTACCTACGCCATGGTGCAAGGCGAATCATTTCCATGACTTGCTGTTCGGAAGTCTACTCCTGCTAGCGCGTAATTTTGTAACCGATGGTAGAAATGCATCGTGTAAGGTCACCGTCAATTGCGAACTTGTGTATATATATATATATATATATATATATATATATATATATATATATATATATATATATATATTGTTGAGGTGTTTAATAGACAGCACTGAACGATAATGAGTAATGGCGACAGTCACGGCAAGGCACGAACTCCCTGCGCGAGCGGCGTTCTTTCACAAGCAACCAAAGAGGACGACCCACTAGATGGCGCTCAGGAATGGATGGAATGGAATCAGGAATGGATGTAAATCAAAGGACGGTGGGCCGCCTCGCGTTGGGCGCTCACGGGAAGACGACAAATGAGGCGGTAAAGGGTGATATGGGATGGACAGGCTTTGAAGTGAGGGAAGCGCAGAGCAAAATGAGATTCGAAGAGAGGCTGAGGAAAATGAAGGAGAGTAGATGGGCAGAGAAGGTTTTCAGGTATTTGTATAGAAAAAGCGTTGACACGCAGTGGAGAAAAAGAACTAGGAGGCTCACCAGTAAATATACGGCTGGCAGTGCGGGCGATATGGCAACAAGGAGCATTAAGCGGAAGGTCAGAGAGGCGGAGAGGACTTATTGGATGACAGCGATGGAAAAGAAGCCGGCTCTGAGTAACTACCGAAAAGGAAAAAAACGAAATAAGGAGGGAAAGGTTTTATGATAATTCAAGGGAAGCGCTTTACTGTTTGAAGCAAGGTCGGGCTGCCTTAGAACGCGTAGTTATAAAGCAGATTTAGTAACGAAGAAAGAACAATGTACATTCTGCGGGGAACTAAGGAAACGATGGAACATGTACTGATGAATTTGGAATTATTCAACCCAGGTAACTGTAGCACGGAGTCCTACATGAAGCCTTGGGTGTTAGGCAACATGAAAGCTGACCACGTCCGCGATGAGAACTAAGTAAGAGACGGTTAATTATTGGTGCAGAAATATAGATAAAGAACAATAAATAATGGCGGAAAAATAAGGTCTTCTGCCTAAGAGGCAGGAGATGACCGTGATTTATTTTTTTGGTAGAATAAAATAGATTATCAATGAGATAAGGATTAGGCCAACCAGAACAAGGAAGCTTTTTTTTTCTTTTTTTTTCTTCGAGCCTGTGGCAGACTGTACACCTGCCCCGTTTTAAGGGACGCTCATAGCAATCCATCCTCCATCCATTACATGTCCCGGAAGGCTTCTCTACAATATATATATATATATATATATATATATATATATATATATATATATATATATATATATATAATCTCGGACTATGGAAACTAACGCAGCCGTGTGGCATTCGTGCGCCTGGAAACAGCGATGTAGTTGAACTTTGATATATTTTACATGTAACATGCTTCGAACATGAAGCGTGATTATGCCGAAACAACAATGCATTGAACAAACTCAGATAGTCCTGATTATACTCGCGGTGGCTAAATGACAACAGCTACCCCGCTTTCTCTGCGATTCTTGTGAAAAAAAAATCGGTATAACCAGTCAATAAACAACAACAATACGTGCCACCTACAGTTGAATTTGTTTTCGCTGCGGTTAGTGCTGTGTTGTGATGCATAATAACAAAAGGTGTTCATTATTACGGGACAGACTGCACTTGACTGATGTGCAAAGCACTCTGACTTCAGGGAATTATCTTAAGAATATTTAACTGGCAATGATTATTCCTACGGTAAATCACGATGTTTGGATATGGAAATACAAATGTTCCACGACGTACTTCCGATTATTTGTGTAGGCCACAAACAGCAGTTTTAAGTCTCAAACGTCACATTTTCTTGATAATCCTGTGATACCTGCATTGTATTTATTATCTGAATTATTAAAAAGGTGTTTCTGTGAGGTGTGCCCTAAAATAACGACATATTTGTTTGAAGAATGCGTAATTCAGTTATGAAACTAATAATTGTGCCAGAAGTAAGATCTCGGCTGAAATGTCAGTACAAGTTATTCACCCATCTGCCAATCACGTCAATATTACTAACATTTTTATAGCGCGCGTATCAAAAGAGATCGTGATTAATCTTACCTTAATCTTGTGATATAGGGCAAGGCCCTAACAGAAACTTAATTTTCGGGCGCGATAAGTTGTGTGAGCGTTATTTATGAAGAAGAGAATATTACAAGTAAAAACTGAATATAAAAGTGAAAGGTCCCAAAGTATAAAACTATCAGAGGTCCTCCTGTTGGTACCTGTATAAATCTTAGAGGCCACAAGATGGCATATACGGTGAAAAGAGCAAGCGAAGCCACAGAGGCGACAGGGCCTTGAAGTCTTAAAATTGCTTATTCGGATATCGAAAGGTTTTGCTGCATGTTGCACCGATTTACGATTCGCAAAGGTTGCTCATGTCGTGCATTGTGTGCGGACGAACATTCTTGTTACCTCTCAATACTGGCATTAAATGCTGTAATGACTTATTGGTCAGAAAGGGCGCAGCAACTTTATAAGGAAGCTCACTACCTCAATTAACACAATTGTTCAAATCGTGCAGGTCAAGTTGGTGTCTTCATACCGTCTTCCGTATGAGTCCCAGCAGCGCCTCAAATCTTCTCAGTGAGCTAATCTAGGCGTGTGATTTATTCTGTAGGATTCACAGGTGCATATGCGATGCATACACGCGCAGTTTTGGAAGCTTCACTGTTCAGAGCGCCCTTGTGCAGTCGCGAGAATTACCCTAACCTTTAGCGTGGAGCCCTGCAACTGAATGTAAAGTCGCATCGTTCAAACTGGCCCCGATTGATCCCGTTGCTGCTTCTGGCTTAACTACGACGCTGCACTTTTTTTTTCGCGGATTTCTAGTCAGGCAGGCGTACCTTACTGCTTTTGCAGCATAAGAATCTCGGTTAACGCCACGATAATTACAAGTGGAGTCATAACAAAAGGCTCTATCACTCATTTTCAATATCGGATGCTACTTACGAAATGGAAGAAACAGCTTAACATTATTCCTATCTTGAGGGCAACGAAACAAAGTGCCATAAATATTCTCTCGGTACGTTTCTTGGAAGAAGTACGTGCTCCGGTATAAAAGTTTTAATGAACATTAAAACGGGCTTCACTCGTTCACTCTGCACGACAGATATCTGTGCTCCAGTGGTTCACTATGCTTCCCTAACCAAACAGAAATGTAGGCAAGAAGAAGAGGTGCATTTTCGAAAATTTTATTTCAAAGCGTTCTACAATGAAAGGACATTGCGATGAAAATTTCACTTCCAAAGGGTACAAGTGGGTGTACACAAAGGGCGACAATAGTTCCAAACATCGTAAAAACACCCGCGAGAAACAGGCATTCTTCGGTTTAAATATCTGTAGATGATTCCAACCAGGAGGCGCTGTTTCCACAGACGAACAGCATAACTTTTGTTCATACTGGTTTCTGCGAAAACAAGAAAAAATGTTACAGCAGTGCTGTTATGGTCGAGGTTTTCCGTGGGTCGCAGTAAGAATGTTTTCGCCATCATGAAACGGCACGCGCTCAAACACCACGCGTGCACCCTTTACAAATGGTTAGCAAGAGAATCTGCAAGGTGTGGCCAATAATCGCTGTGTGCCGCCCGCGTGTTCCCGTGTTAATCTTCAGTGAGCTAGGGCGGTGAGTAGTGGGATTTCCACAATTTCTGGGGCACATACCCGTATTGGAGTGTTACAGCAGAGAAGTTACGGTCGAGGTTTCCCCCGTCCGTCGCAAATCAAAAGTCACACAATAAAAGTCAAGAAAGATTGAAAAATATAGAAGGCGAGTGGGCGACTATAGAGAGAGAGAGAGAGAGAGAGAAAGACAATGACAGAAAGAGAAAACAACAGAGGAAGAGAAAGATAGGGAACAAATAAATAAAAAAAGATAGAGAAAGAAATACTGATAGAGGGAAAGCGATAGAAAGACATAGACTCAAAAACAAAATAAAAGCACGAGCATAGCCATGTCTAGTATAGTATAGCTAGGAATGGGAAAGAGACAGGTGAGAAGGTAAAAACCTAGCCAAGCTAGGTGCGCACTAGCTCTGCTGCGACGGAACCTTGCGTGACGCAGCGCACGATACGCTAATTTTGAATTGCGAAACCCGGAGTACTTAAGCCTAAGTAACTCGTCGCTGCGTCAGGTGCTTCCCCCCTTTTGCTTCCGTGTGAGAAAATTTCGCTTTTGCTTTTTTGTAGCAGCCGTTACATTTGACTTCTGCTGCTGACTCTTGGAGTATGCGTAAAGGACACTCTGGCGAAGGCGGGAGTTTTCAATGACACTGACACGTTTGCCGTTCTGTAGTTTAAGAAGTCACGTCCATTAGCACTGACGCTGGTATCGAAGAGGCTATTCTGAGATAAGCATACACAATGCAGCATCAACGAACGCCCATTACATAAATGAAGATCTTCCCTACTCTACACAATCTGTAAACGACAGTCAGCTTACGTTCTTGTCCATGCTAAACAGAACGAAAATTTTGAAAAATCCGTCAGATGGCACGCATTCCGGGAGCATTTCCTATGCGAAGTCACTAATGAGTGCGCCGTCGCACGGTGACTGATTTGGAGCCAAGTGTCATGAAGGACATCGACGTCTTCTATTATTTCGGAGCTGGCGCCAAGCAGCAGCATCTGCATGGGTTCTGCTGGCATGTGTAGGAGGAAATGTTTGAAAGAATAGTCTGTAAAGCTGTAATATTGTTTCCACCTTCTCTGGGTTCGACTGGCTTTTCTTTGACGACTCGGTCTGTTGCATGAGCGCGCTAATTGACGGGAAGAGTTGCATGCCCAGGTGCAGAAAGGGAAGGACGGTAGGGATGTGGTCGTCTTCTCTGATGGACAGAGGTTCACATGGGGCAAGCTGTGACGTTCGTCACAGACTCTAGAGGCTTTACAAACGCGCCTTTTATATTTACCACTCTCCCAGTCGGCGGAGCGATGTGGCCCTCCGGGAGCGGTAAAGTAATGTAATTCGTCATTACTGTGGCCTCCGTGATTAGCACCTGCAACGCGTTATACGTCCGTCCCATTCGGCGCGCTTCCAGTAGAAGTTCAATTTTGTCAATGCCTTAACACACCGCGAGGTGGCGATCTTAGCCCAAGCGTCGTAAAAGCGTCGGCCTCACTCATAGCGTCGTGCTAATCTAAACCAAAAATAGCTCTGCGACGCGCGCCTGCCTCACCTGGCTGTAACACCGCGTTCCCCGCTCACGCGCTCGCCCCAAAAAAAATCGCGGCCGGGCTACCGGGGCGGCACGGCGCGCTTTGCGTTTCCCTCTAGTCCGGCCGTGGTGTTCAATCACATTTTAGCATGTCACGGGATGGCGACGAAGTTCTGCGTCCAATATGCGACGCTCTTCTGGCTATCACACCTCGTTCTCTGATAACGCTTTCACCGTTAACTACTACAGCTACCACAAGGGTTTGTTTCTTTATTTAACATGGACGTTAGTCGTCGTGGTGGAGATGTACCACCAATCATCAAAGTGGGTGCATCCACGTTAAACGGTGCTATAGCTGCCAGACATCAATATACATTGTACAAACTCTCTTATATCAATGTACAGTAAACATTCAGTTATTCCTGTAAGGGCACGCTTTACTTTCGTGTTATTCCAATTCCTATGACAGAGGGATCAACCATCTTTTTATCCCCCTATAGGCGCTTAGCCGTGTCACCTTAAGGTAGACAGAAGTTAGCGACTTCTTCCTTTTCGTCAGGAATCACTAACAACTCCTGCACGGCGGGCCGCGTTATCATATTATGAAAATGCGATCACCGCGGCCTTTTGCACGAATTAGCGAGCTTGTTTGCGAGGTGTAAAGAAGAACGTCGGAGCCTGATTTGAGGTCCTTTAAGAAATGACGCCTTCCTATTTTCCCCACAATGGCGAGATTAGGGTATAAGATTTCGCGCTCCTCGTGAAAAGCTGTCTACGTGCATGTTAAACCTATCAAAATAATCATTGTCCATGACAGTAATACTTATAAACGGGCAGGAGGGTACCTGTGTAATTCGTGCTGCTGAAACAAAAGAAGCGTCTGTTGGAAATGTAGCTCTGTGGCTCCATGAGCAGTGAAACTTCTCGATAACCGTCCTTCCAGGGACGGCTCCATAGTAACATAGATCGCTCGCCAGTTTACAAGAGTGCAGCGCTTGGCTACCTGAATCGAGCTAATTTAACAGCGGAGCGGCTTTTAGCTTGGCAAAGCCTCGTGCTGTGTTAGCAGAAAACTGCGCTTAGATATCTGCCCAAGGCCTGGCATTTCGCTCCGCCTAGCAACGCGTTGGAGGAGAAGTCGACGGGAGGAGGAAAAGAAGTAAATAAAACAAACTGAAATAATTTTGAGAGATGGGATTCAAACCCACGTAAACACGGTCTGATGGCAAGCGTGGTAACCACTCGGCCATCCAGGCGCGCCGGCGGCAACAATGTGATTGCGCTACTACAAGCGAGAGAGCGAGAAAAAGAAAAACACAGAGGGAGAGAATGAAAGCATGGCATTGCCATGTGTAGTAGAGTATAGCAAGGGGTCTGAAAGGGAAGTGATGTGAGGGTAACGAGGAGGAAATGTAGAAGAGGAAGGTCGCCAGTTGCGCTGTTTCATTAGTCTTCGTACCATTAGTGCATAGCTTCCCCAATTTTCTTTCTGAACACACACACCCTCAAACCTCAATAACCTCACAGCGTGCTCTGTAGTCGCTGTAGCTGGTTGACTTTCCCGGCTTCGATTATTGTATCGTGGTGTTGTGTATTGTGCAAGCTGTAATAATCAGGTTGTCGAGGCGTAGATAGCGAGAACTCACACCGTTTTCACTTCTGAGCTTACGAAGATGTCTACCTGGTCTGTTCTTTGTTTAGTCGGTGGTACAGTGCGTCATAGATGAGTCGCCGTATAATTAGGGCGTGCATTACACAAATGACGTCCGAACCTATCAGGCCGTTCGTTGCCGTTCGGATTACGTGAACGACTGGCTTTCTCAGCAGCGCAATTCTATACATTGCCTTCGCGTTGGTTTGAACGTGTAGAACAAGTAACCATAACCTGTTTGGACAGTGACCGCGATGTCAAATGGTATGTATTTTCTTCATAGTGTGTATCGGTGGTTGACATCCGCTGCCTCTTTTACTGTGTTCTGTATTGCACCATCTGGACCTCTGGTCAGTCAAATTGTAATATCAGCCCCATATAGCGCTGTCTAATTCCCGGTAGTGGCTTCCAGTAGTGGCTGCAGTTCGCTCATCTGCGTTCTAAAACACAAGGGAAAATACTGGGCCAGCATTCAGAAAAAGCACTTCACCTACCAGTTTTACAGTTAATACCGATGCCTAATATAGTTTTAGCCTAGGCGGATGGTCTGTAGAGCGAACACTTGTGTGTTTCTTTCTCCAATAGGAACGGAGTCTGAGTGCATGTTTCGAACTCGTATTGTCAGCTGTATAGCTGGGGCGTAATTGTATGTTTGTCTGCCGCAATGGGTTGTTCAGTACTAGGACACGACCTATGTTATTCCTCCTCTCCTCGTTAGGCAGTCCTCTACACCGGTGCCATCCGCGCCGGTGAAGACAGGAGGGTCGCGGATGCAGGGGACACCGGGAAATGCTGTCGGAGCAGGAGCAGGTGTTTTCTGGGCGGCGGGTAGATGGCGCGGTACGGGATCGTAGCGCCAGGGCATCGAACGGGGACCGAAATTGGTTCGACGGCGCAGCCCTTCACCAAATTGTAAAGGCGTTTATTGATGGCACTAGGCGACAGTCAAGACGGAGCGCGGAGTTTGAGCACGAAGGGTTCGACCCATTACATACTTCCAACGCTTCGCTACGAATCAATGCCTCCATAATTTGGATGAGTTCGAATTCGTATGTTCTCAAGAGTACAGTTGATAGTAGTGGATACATCACGCTGTTCGCTTTTAATCCCAGCGCCTCTGCAAGCTTGGTTCGTGTCATCACACACTGTGTTCAGTAGATTCAGCTTCTGTTCCTTCATTACTACATTAAAGTCGGCCGACAAACAGCATAGCTCCGTGTGTTTAGTTGTAATACAGAGACCAGTTGCCCACTAGTTGCGTTCGTGCATACATCACATTCATTTTACATTTCTCACACGTTTACCTGCACTTCCATTTGCTTAGTGCACGGCTCGCTACAACGCTTCTTCTATTGAGTAACCATGGATTACAAAGCATACATATTCGCGTCTACAAGTTCTACATTCAAGTTTAGGTATACGGATATCTCACTTCAGAAAAGCCCCTTCTTTACTTCAGCATTTGTTATATTTGCTGATGCGCTCAAAGCGTCATTCCACCCATTGTTTACAGGACTTCATAACATGAACAAAAACTTACATACGCGAACGTTAGCGCCACAACTACTTTCTAAATGACTATAGCACTGCCTTGCTGTTGTCGTAGACCAAAATTCCTGCATGACTAAATTTCTATCGAAAACAGGAGCTTCGAGATGTTTCCAGACATCTTTCTGTTGTTCGTGTGTACGTGCAGCCCACGGCGATACAGCGATTCCCAGTGACTGGTGTACTATCATTCAAAACCATTGATTTCGCTCCTCATGCTCAAAAAAAAAAAAAGACTTGCGATGTACATACGTAGTGTTCGAAGTCTCGTCCAATGCTGCAAGTATTTAAAAAAATGTACTGTCATCTTTTGTTATATTACGGCTTCTCGTTATGTCCTCTGCCATGCTACCATAATATCCTCAATGGGGCAGCTTGCACGAACACCTCGGCCCGACCGTAATTTCACCCATAGTTAGAAGCTTCTAATGAAAAATACAAGCAGGGAGATTTCTAGCCATGGGTGAAATTTACGCTGCCGGTTGAAGCTCTCGTGCAAGCTGCCCCTGCAGTAAGACCGTGCACGGAAAGCAAAAAAATTACAAAACGAGCAACAGGCACCTGCCACTAGATGCCCGCGGGGCCAGCGAGATTTGACGGTGTGCCGAAAAAAGGCACGGCGTCGTCAAATCTTGTTCCCCACACTCCAGCGGCCCAGTGCTGCCTCAGCCCGCATCCCATAGAGTAATATAGAAAAGGTTAAGAGAGGACACTCCCGTAGGCCCCTGCGGCTGATTTGGGTTCGCAGCGCACCAAACGGAAGTGGGGAATCCTAACAGCCGCCTCAGAGATCGGAAGTCGCAAAAAAATAATTAAAAATGCCGATCTCAGAGGCCATTATTTAGCTATAGGTAAAATTACACGGCCCCCGAGACCACTTTTATTCGTGTGATTGTCTCGGAGGTCATATATATATATATATATTTTTTTTTTACGCGTTATTTGCATGCATAAGAAGCTTCGTGTAAGCCACACCGCCAGAGCGGCGAGCACACAATGCCATTGTTTATGCAGACATGACAATCGTTGGGAGAGACGAAACATTTTATTTCAAGTCACATTCTCGGTAAGCACGTACAAAAGATGGGTGCACTACACAAAGCAAGACAGCTGCCACGTGTTGAGAAATTGCACAGTAGGAATAAATAGGCGATGGCGATATTTAGAAAATTCCCACAATACAATAAAAGTGCAGAAGACAGCATTAGCATCACAGAGGACTACAATAAGCTTTCGAAGTCCAACCTTTCTTATTAGGTATACAAGCAGCTATCGCGCACAGTGCAAAACAAATCATTCCGCCCCCCATTTTTTTTTAAGTAGTTTCACATTTTTCACAAAGCAACATGCAATTTCAATGCATCTCGCACAAACATCACACTAGGAGGTTTTCTAAGCCTCACACTTATATCACATAAAACCCACATCCTTTGGTTTAAGACTTAAACTTGTCAAGCTGCAAGCCAGAAACTGAGGACTGAAAGCGAACTTTGTCCAAGTTGCGGTTAACAAATCTGACATGCCAACACAAGCGTATTCGACAGTACATCTTCAGAAACCTAGCATGGCAATCCAGTGAACAAAGGTGGAAATTTGAGGATGACAGTTTAGCAGACAAGATAGAGCAGATGCCATGGCAATGAACCACACTTTCAACAATGGAAAGAAAGGCAGATTCCAATTCCTGGAACATTTCAAACGCTCTGGCAGACGGAACAGTCAAATTTCCAAACAACTTGCCAGGTACATGATAAGCTTTCAGCATCATAAAATACTGGTGTTCCTGCCTCAAATCATTTTCATCATCCTTCAGAAATGCCGAACAATGGCAATTCTCAGGGCACTTTTCAAGAAACTTCTTAATAAGAAACCCTGCGACGTAGTAAGATGCTGCATCATCGACAGCATGCGACTGGTTCAGTGAAGCAAGCAGACTTATATCCTCAAGTGGAGGGAAGTCATCCGAGCAAGGTGGCTGAACATGATCTGCAAGCGATGGCTTGTGGAATGAAAATGGCGAGAGCTCTTGAAGAAGTACACGTCTGTCCTCCTCAACGTTTCCTTTATCTGAAAGTTTCATAATTCTTTGGATCATAATGTGCTTTAGACCACTTATAAAATGGGGAACAGTGGGGTTCATGTTGCATCCTTGCCTTTGTCGAATGCTTCCAAACATGTTTTCTAAAGGGTCCTGTTGTAGCCGCCTGGTGAGGAGGAATCTGAAGTTGTACTTATTCGAGAGCTCTTCCCAGAGCATCAGGATTGCTCTAATAGTGACCTGCCACCCTGTGATCGTATGTGGCTGCCGCCTGCCTTCAAAGTTCCAAGTAGCAACCCATGGAGCAGCTGCCTCAAGGAAGTCGAGCACTTCAGACTGCCCTTTAATAATTGCATACCTCATCTTCTGAGCATTCTTTTTTGGACTCGAACTGTTCAAAGCATCAAACAGCATGTCCATCCTGTCACAAAAATTGGCCGTGGCCAGCGCAGATTCTGGCAGTTCTTTAACGTACACAAGTGCAGTAATTGCAATGGAAACGGATGCACTAAGAACCTGGGTCGCCCGCTTCACTTTCATATTGCTGAATGGTTTCTGATAGATATGTCTTTCCGTTAATTTTGGTGCCAATCGAAGCCTTAGCTCATGGGTTGAATGATACAACTTGGTAATGTGTGCCCAGTCTACAACCTCCTGTCCAATATGAAGTTTGTGCATCTGCAGGTTGTTCCGCGTAGTTTTCACAAGATGTGGTACATCGAAAATGAAAAAGATGCGGTTTCCATCAACAGTGAAAAATGGTTTTGCCACAGATACTCCCAGCTGCCTCGACAAGCTCACATTTGATGCTCCCTGGTCACATATTAAGGCTTTTATCGATATTCCGATTTCTTGCAACTGCTTAATCAGTGACATTAATAGGTTGTGCAAGTGTGAAAATGATGCAGAGGCGTGGGCTACTGTGTAAGCTACTGGCTGAACCCATCTCTTAGAGATTCCAGAAAGCAGGACCACCATAGCCCGGTCTGCGATTGTTGAAGTTCGCTCAACACCATTGTCTGTGAAGCCCTGCACAACATCTTGGGTCACATCATAAGCCAAATTTTTTTTAAGCATCATCTCATCAAAAATTAAAGCGCACACTCTGTCGCGCTTGCTCCACGACTTAGTCGACAACCCAATGGATTGAACTATCCCTGGAATTATTCCCGGCAGCATTCTTACATTTGAGAGCCATCTCCTTATGGAACGTTCACTAGGCAGTGTTAGGAACGATGACAAAAAGCGATACGCTCTTGCACCACAGAAATGCAACTGCAAAGCAAATTTTTTCATCCACCGAGTAAAACGTTTACCCCTGCTTTTTCCTCTCAGCTGAACGTGACTTTTTAAGAGCTGAAACATTTCATCAGTGACAAAAGGTTTGACAACATCGAACGCTTCTTCAGTTGTGCGGGGAGTCTTCACCTGCCGTTTCCGTAGTCGTTCAATAGTCTTCTTGTACTTGCACACCCTCCCTTGAAGCCGCTTGATGATTTCTTTTGGCCGGCGAGACTTTGCCGCAAAGGTGGATGAAGTGCCTGCAGAAGCTAGAAAAAGAAAAAACAGTATTTTACTGCAAAGTAAACTTACATTATTAGAGAATAACTGATGTTGCTTCGTTCACAAAGGGTGCTTATGTTATAAGCAGGCCAATTTTATTTTCTAAAGAAAACCTAGCAGTACAACATTGTACAGTTATTGCTATGAAAAGCCTGCTTTGCTGTAGCTATAAACAGTCAGTGCTTTACGGAACGCATCCTACAAAAGGGACTCTAATTTACTGCAAAGCTGTTTAGGAGAGCCGCCGGCACACAAAAATTATATGTTTAAGATGTACCGTTGGGATAGTTATCAAGATGACATGTATTATCACACATTTGAAACAATAAATCTTGCAACAGTAGGCAAGCACTAAAGTTCAAGTATCCGTGCCGAAGGACAGATCCTTGTTTGTACTCATTCCCAGCTTGTAATGCAACCGTAGAAGTAAGTACAGGTGTCGCAACAGACTTAATATATATGGTCCGTCAGATGGCTCACCCATGAATCTCAAAAGCACAGTGCTGTGTTCACCATAATAGCAAAAAATAATGAATGTCACATCATTGGGCTCTTTTGATTTATAACACTTTTGTAAGCTACTTTCATAACTCACTAGGAGCTGCATTTACGATGCAGCTCCTGGATAAATTAGTGTCGATGGCCACTATGTTAGTTACCTTAACTTTTAGCTGCTTTGTGTGCTGTATATGCAGCAAGGCCAAGCACTCTGCAACACATGCCTTTAGGCTTTTCAATAACAACTGCAGAGATTTTATGCCCCGAAACTATTATGATTATGACGGACACTGCACTTTGCCATATAGCTGCTCAGCCCATGCCCGTGAGGCAAGACTACGTTAGAGATGGTTGCCCAACAAACATAAAAAGAAATAACGCTCTTACTAGGTGGGGCCGAGGAACAAGCGCTCTCCTTTTCGCCGTCACTTTCGTCACTGCTGGTTGGACTTGACTCTGCAAGCAGATTAACAAGGACAGCAATAAGATACTAAGCAATTGGTGCCATTAAACCGCATCTCACCATTGACAGTAGGGCATGGAATCTCCGCAGCACCCTTCACAGGTTGCTTGTGGCTGTCGACTGGGGTCCCTTCTGCAATAACACAAAAGAACGAACTGTTGAACAGAAACACCTTTCCTCTAACCATTTTCCTGCCATCAGATAAAGTCTGAATTAACACAAAAGAGAACGACAGACGACTTACCAGGCAGTGCCAGGGAACAGGAGCTCTCCTTTACACTCTCACTCTTGTCACCACCGACTGGACTTTCTTCTGCAATGACATCAACGAAAGACACCAATGAGATACCGAGCAAACTGTGCCAGAAAAACTCCTTACCATGGGCAGTAGAGCAAGGAGTCTCCGCAGCACCCTTCACAGGTTGCTTGTGGCTGTCGACTGGGGTCCCTTCTGCAATAACACAAAAGAACGAACTGTTGAACAGAAACACCTTTCCTCTAACCATTTCCTGCCATCAGATAAAGTCTGAATTAACACAAAAGAGAACGACAGACGACTTACCAGGCAGTGCCAGGGAACAGGAGCTCTCCTTTACACTCTCACTCTCGTCACCCCCGACTAGACTGGATGTTCTCCTGGAAGCCGCTTTGGTTACCCCTAAAAAAAACTTTGCATTAATAGAGGCCTCCCATCAATCAAATTAGCACCATAAGACATGCTCATGCACCCACACAAAATAAGGACACCTAGTTCAGATGTGAATTAGTAAAGACCAGACTTATGAGCAGCTCTGAAACAGTGGTTTAAGGTAAGGGATACTTCTTACGCAATTGCATTCACTGCATCTGCCACACCGTGCCTACTGGCAGCATGATCAAGCACTACATGCACTTATGGACAAGTTGGATTAGCACTATGCAACTTGACAGCTACCATCAGAAAACGAGAAATGTTACCTTGACCAGACAGGAATGAAAGGAAAAGGCATGAAAAGGTGACAAAGACACAGAGTGAAAAACAAATAAAGAGAAAAAGAAACAGAGGGACAGAGAAAATGAAGAAATACATAGCAAGAATGAGCCCAGAGAGATACAGAAAGGGAAAACTAGGTAGAGAGAGAAAGAGATAGGGACAGAAAAAGATGCAAGAAACAGAAAAAGAAAGGAGAAACGAGGAAGGCCGCCCAGCTCCGCGACACCTCCAGTGCGAAGTTTTCAGAGTTTTGAGAGTGAAAAGGGGCCACTCGATTTAGGCGAATGAAGAATATGCATGTATGACCATCCAAACACTAACTAGCTGAACGGCAAAATAGTGCGAAAGATACAAACATACTTTGATAGTTAGTTAATGACAACCACAACTTCAAAATTACATCTTGGAAATGTGCAAAGGGCTACCTGTCGTCTCGCGGAATCCTGAACCACTTAGTACCACGCTCTCTCCCTGTCCTGCCGTTGTTGTTGCACCACGCAGCGCAGCAGTAGCTGCCGTAGTACTTGACTCCGGACGGCATGACCTGAAAAAAGAGAAAAAGTTGACCGTATTTTCTCTGGCCTTCGCACAAATTGTCTCCGACGCACTTCTCAGCGCCCTTTCGCGAAAAACAGTCCCAGCAGTTGCCGCAGTGAAAACAAAGCAACCTTCGGTACGAGAATATTACGTCGTAGCCACGGCCAACGAACACTGTTCTCATTTCTCAAGTTCTCTCTAATTTGGCTCTTAACATAGGCGTCAAGCAAACTGCGAATACCACAAATAACGATTCAAAGCATAACTGCACTCTTTCACACATTTGCACACCCATGCAGTGAATTAGAACTGCGTGTAACGGCATTGTATGCACAAAGAAAACCTTACGACGCAAGCGGCGACTCATTTTTGGCGCCAAGAAACGATTTCTTCGCTAACGTGCTGCGTAGCATTTCAAGTAGCTATTTCTTAATGCAAAGCAATTCACGAGCACCATACGCGAAGCACAAAGAAGCTTTCGGCGCTAAAACACAAATTGCGTCAAATGTCAACTTAAAGCTGTAGAGACAAATACATTGCAAAGTAATGAAGGGAAAAGCTGCGTAGCATTTCAAGTAGCTATTTCTTAATGCAAAGCAATTCACGAGCACCATACGCGAAGCACAAAGAAGCTTTCGGCGCTAAAACACAAATTGCGTCAAATGTCAACTTAAAGCTGTAGAGACAAATACATTGCAAAGTAATGAAGGGAAAAAAGAACCTAATGAAGGCGTTCTTACCAAGCAGCCGCCAAGCAGAGTAACTTCCCGGCAGACGATCCCAGCGAATTATCCGCGGAGCAGGTAGAGCCAATTTTATATGCGTCGCCGCGTCGTCTTGCCGGCAAATCTGACCATATATGGTCATGACAGCTACCAATCGATGATTTCGAACTGTCCAATCGCAGACGATAAAGACGGATTTAGAGCCGCACTGCGAGCCAGCGGAAGCCACTGCCGCAGCCACATAATCTGACAAAGACAAGTAGATGTATCGTGAACCAGAAAAGGTACTGCAGTAGATAACTAGTACGCGCGTTCTCTTGGAAACAGGGAGTGACGTGCTGCCGTCTAACGGCTGGCGAGAAGCTGCGTAGCTCCGCCGTTTATAGGCTCGTGTGTCCACTCTTGTCATTTTCTGTTACTCTATGCGCATCCTTCGACGGGGATCGAACCTCGGCCCGCAGAGTGTGAGCTCGACACTCTGCACACTAAGCCACCGTAGTGGCACGGCTATCTCGGTTCGCGGAAGCTATATCGCGATATCCGCGTGTGATTGTGCCGATATGAAATAGATGGCGTTCGCAGTGGCTGATCGCTATCGCACGAAAACGGCTGCCTTCGCTGGCCGGAGCGAGCTTGGCGTGTTGCCCTCCGCCCTTTCCTGCCTTCCATCGTTGCGCTCGATATCGACATGCGTTTGTCCTGGTATCCCATAGCGCTCACGTGGCTGACTGCGTCCGCTCGCACCTCTGTTCGCGGTTCTGCTCTCTTTGTGTTACAGCACGCCTTTGGGGAATATAATAATAATATCTTGGGTTTAACGTCCCAAAACCACCATATGATTATGAGAGACGCCGTAGTGGAGGGCTCCGGAAATTTTGACCACCTGGGGTTCTTTCACGTGCACCTAAATCGAAGTACACGGGCCTCAAACTTTTTCGCCTCCATCGAAAATGCGCTTTTGCGGAAGGCAATCACTTCTGGAGTGTGCAGCAATGCGCGGTCAGAATTACAGTTATGCCTCTCGAAATTGGTGCATAGATCAATGGAACAACCGGCAAGTCGTGCGCAAATGAAGTTGCACATCACCCTCTGCATTTAGCGAAGGTTCGGCCAATCCCCTGCAGTGTGCAATTGTTGTCACTTCAGTTTCGCTGGGGTTTATTGCTTTGGATTGGGCGTTGTGTTTCTACGAGAACTAGATAGATGCGTTATTGTGCATTTGCCGAATGTGTGAAATGACAATATAAAGAAAATGGCGTAACTAGAGTGTAATAGAACAGGGAAGTGCTTGGAACGGTCGCAGAACTGATCTACAGAAAGTGAAGCCCAAACCGGGTCAATCTGCTGCGATCGGTAGTCTGCAATGTGTGGTCATTTAAACGTCGCGCACGATTGCCCGCTTCCCACTCAAAACGCCCGGGTTATAATCGCAGCTGTAGATGGTGGGTTTTTCTTCTTCGTGTCACCGTCTTTAGCTGTATTGGTTTCCCTGTGTTTCTTAAAACTAGCTTCTGTTGCTACGTATTGCTACAAAATGTAACCTAAGATACAAAATTTCGTTTCGGCTCTCGTATTCGCAAAAATCTCGGAGGCATAATTGATGTTTTCGTACCGATATTGAATAGATGGCGTTTGCAGTCACTGATCGTTATCACACGTAAACGGATGCCTTCCCTGACCGGAGCGAGCCCAGCGTTACGCTGTCCGCAGCAGCCTGCACGCTTCGCCGTTGCCCTCGATATCGACATGTGTTTTTCGTGGTGTCCCATGACGTGACTGACTGCGCCGAGCGCCTGCTTCCGCTGGCACCTTCCTGTTCGCGGTTCTGCTCTCTGTGCGTTATAGCACGCTTTTGCCGTAGACAGTTGGTGCTCGAGTGTGCAGCAATGCGTGGTCAGAATTCCACTTCTGTTATGAAGTAGCACCTCACCCTCTGCAGTGCGCAATTATTGTAAATGATGACACATTTTATCTACGACACACCGCAAACCTCGAGGATAGCAGATCCGCTGTTGCACTCCGTGATGGTGGATGACCAGCGACTACACATCAATCCAAAAATGCACTCTCTGCAGTGTCGTTTGCGAATGTATGCGTCTTCAAAATATGCGGCTTGAGCAGTACAATGGTGTATTGTACATTGGTCTTCCTTGCAACATACGGTTGGCGTTTCGTGCAGTGTCGCAATGAGCCCTCACCTTACTCGTTTTTAGTCGACTGATAGGGTTTGCTCTTTCGGGCTAGCGCGTACGTCAATGTCCGCGCGCATGAATTCGTGCAGGTATACAGCTTCGATCGAAAGTAATGTGGGTGTCACCTACTGAACAGTGAACGCTGTGTCTTCGGAGCGTGCTTCTTGGGCGTTAAAACACGATACTGTAAGGAGTGCATTAGCCTGCTCTGCGGTGACAGTCACATGCACGGTGCATATGTTTCTGCTGCGGTTTACGAGCCTACTGAAGGATCATGTAACTTACAACAATGTTTTGATGCAGGTGTACGCGCAGTACCGGAACTTCTCTCCGCAAGCGACGAAAATGAGGAATGGTTCTGATTTGAAGTACAGAATTAACGACGTAGTGCTGGTACTTCATACGGAACCTCCATAGCTCTTGCTGTACGATTCTAGTAGTCTTCATGAAATAGTTACCGAACGTCAGCACCACATCGTGCATGCTTGACAAACCTTCCTTCTCGCAGTCTCAGTTTCGTTGCCACGTACTCACATGAATGCAGATAGAGCAGTGTTGCATTGACGTACTATCCTTTACACGACATTGTCGGATCTGTGGCGCCTTCGGTTCCTTCCACTGAGGTGTGATTTTGTATCGGACTATTCATGCTTACGGTCAGCTTGCACTTCGACTTGACAGATCTGGTTAATTTTCGACAGGCTGATAGAGAGAGAGAGATAATAAAACGAGAGAAAGGCAGGGATGTTAACCAGAATTGTAGCATCCGGTTTGCTACCTTACACTTCGGGGATGGCATGCATTGGGCTTAGTATTGTGATGCACGTGAATAATGACGGCACTTCGCAGGAGAACACCATGCAGTGTCACTGTTTCTTCAATGCCCGAAGTTTCCACTTTGTTTGCGCTGAATCACAGTACATGTGTGCAATGGAACAGCTGCCTGCCGCAGATCTTGAGCTGCGTTGTCCTGGCTTTTCCACGGTAGCTTGTTCGTCCATACCTGGAAGTGTCACCTGGAAGTGTCACCTTCCATACCTGGAAGATGGAGCTTCAGTGATGCTGGTCTGCTGCGAACTGTAGCAACGTCCCTCGTTATCTTCAGCATTGCTGTTTCGCTGGAGACCTTTGCGCTCACGGTCCTATATGCTGGTATTACGTTACTGTTCGCTTCCCTCAATCATTACTGTTCGTGACTACTACGGAATCTATGGATTGCCGCTGTGTCTCTAGCTTACTGGTGTATGGTATCCACGACTGCATATTCGTCTCATGCCGAGTCACGCTTAGAGTGTTCGGTTTACGAGCATACCATTTCGTTCGCTCTCACAGCGGTGGTCTCACGACTTCCACGGTCTGTCCACATGAAGTACCTCTACCCAGCGTTGGTCTTGCGGGCTTCCTTCATTCACTTACCTTCGTTGTCCCGACCTACGATTACGCGATCGCTCATGCAATTGTATTTCGTTACCTATGGCAGTCATTAGTGTTCCGGACTGTAAATAACGAATAACGGTATGGTTCATGATTGCTGTAACTGCTGCTGGCTCTTTTGTTCGTGTATGGTTTTCATAAATGGAATACGGTCTCACTCTGCGACTTGTCACCGTGTTAGCTCCACCAGTTTCGTACACAAGACGAATACACACACTATTCTCTTCTCGCCTATTGTGGCGATGGTCTATGGAATTACACAGATTGCGTGCGTGATGCATAGAACACACGGCACAAAATACACCGACATGTGGCGGCGCTTCGCCCCTGTCCGTTTCGCTTTATTGAACGCGACGTGAAGAGTAGCTACTGGCATCTAATCTGCAGGAATATGAACAGTGGAAACCAGAACACTAACAATTGTCACGATGTTGCATGCTACATGCAAAAAGTGTCTGTCGCTGCTGCAGGGCAACTGCGGGTCACTCTCGGAGCTGTTACTTCTGCCAGCTATAAGGACAGCGTGTACTTCGCTCCAACGCATCACGACTACACATATTCAGTGTCGGTTAGCCACCGGGCTGATGATATGTCCTCGCAGCACTGTTCCACTAGTCTCGCTCACGGATGCGTTTTGCAACTACTCGGCAACACTGAGTACATGTAAGACATGCCACGTACCACTACGCAGGCGGGTTCACGTGGTGAAAACAGATCATGTGGAGTGTGACTACGATGTTGCATCTTTTTCTATCGCAGTACACGACTCCGATAATGGGATGTCCAGTAGTTCGCGCTGTCGATATTTGTGATAGCATACGATGTCGCTTCAATGTTTGCGCGTAAATATGCGACTGTTGACAGTGCTTTTACACTGCTCTAA
This sequence comes from Rhipicephalus sanguineus, assembly GCF_013339695.2. NCBI lineage: Eukaryota > Metazoa > Arthropoda > Arachnida > Ixodida > Ixodidae > Rhipicephalus > Rhipicephalus sanguineus. The sequence goes on from NC_051184.2 coordinate 50,692,353, forward strand.
ACGTGAACCTGATGATGTGTGGCAGTGGTATCAGTGCAACTATACTATCTTCCAGTGCCTTCCTAATCGTGGCACACTGTTCTGGGCCGAGGACTTCAGGCAACGGTATGAGGGCCTGCGGTTCCAGTGGATGGACCATTCGTGAGTACGACCGCCTTCCTTTCCATGACTATGTTCACATACCATTCAGGATAGGAATACACATCGTTTATTTGACAACGCCGTAGTGATTCGATAGGACCCTCAACGTTCCTTGACATAGAGAGGCCACCAGCAGCTCACTGGGTGTACCGGCCCTCGCGTTCCTTCGTTTCTTGTAGCGGCTGGCCGATTCCTGCGAGATATACAGAATATGCATGACCGTTCGCTGTAGTGATGGAACACTGTTCCGTGATGAGAGTGCAACAATATCCTTCAAAGAAAGTCTTCTTACGTACTTCCTACGTGAACGTTCTGCAGAACGCTCTGCCCGTGTTGTCCACCATAATACGGCACATTCGCCTTATTACGAAATAACGGTTTCGTACTACAGCTGCACTATAGAATATATTAGCAAAGTGCGTTGCTTTTATTAATAAAATCATATAAAAGCTTCGCCACCCGGTCAGGTGACGGTCTCGGTATACGCTGGCAACAAGTGAGTGGAGGTCGACCAGTCCACTAGCCACATACGTTCTCGTAAACGTCCGGTCTGGGTCTGTGGTTGTTGTTGTTTCAAGCACATGGAGTATGAACCGTAATTCGAATAGTTTTCTTTTCCCCCCGCCTTCGTTATTGAGCCAGCATCGTCGCATTGTTTAGGTCGAAGCTACAGCCTGTCGTCTAGCAGTGTTTAATACGCGGTGCGTGGATGGCTTTAGCAACATCCCCCCTTTGAACAAATTTGGCCTTTTCCTGCCCGTTTCGCCGATGTAAGTGGTGTCGTGATCTCCGCATCGTACTATGTAGATGACCCTGCTCTAATCATCCGCCGGTGTGCGGTCTTTGGGCCTTGTGAACACATGTCCCATCGTATACCCAAAAACCGCCGATGATTATAGCGGGGTCATCTACATAGTACAACGTGGGGATTGCGACACGACTTGCATAGGCGAAACGTGTGGAAGAAGGTCATCAAAGCTTAACGTGTTGTAAGACGGAGCTTGTTGAACGCTGCTCAATGACAAGGAATAACTTCGACGACGCTGCATCGTGTACAAAGGTGGGAGGAAAGGAAAAATCCTGGAATCATGGTTCGGTCATTGCGGCGTTGCTTGCAACAACAACAGCGGCCCCCTACCAGATGTGTACACGGAAGTGTACGACTAGTGGACCGGTCAAACTCTGCTTATTTTTTGCCAGCGTATACTGAGAATGTCGCCGGCGTAAGTGGCAAAACTTCCATGCCATTTTGTTAGCTATTGTGTTAAATAGAAGTACACATTTTGCAATCAAGCTACACATCCCCAGCTGTGGGGGTAGTATGTCAATGTGTATATGCACTGCTGCAATAGTACAGAAGAATTCAGGGTTAAACACGCTATATTCAAACTGCGAGAGAATCGATTCAAACAGGGGTCCACTGTTAACGGGAACATCGGAGCGCGTGACGGCCGGTCGTCGCCGGCGGAGTTGGCTCTGTGAACGGTACTCTTTCGTCGTCCGCTGCCAGGTCACCGCGCACGGCGCCCGCGCAAAACTCGTTTCATCCGCCGGCCGTCACGCGCTCCCATGATCCCATTAACAGTGGTCCCCTGTGTACTTAAGTAACCAATTCTATTCAATCATCGTCGTGATGAAGCAGCAATAGGGATGGTCGATTAAAATTTTTAATCGATTAATCGTTAATCGATTTAGCCTTTAATCGATTAATTACTTTCGGTGGAATGTTTTAATCGATTAATCGACATTTTTTGTGGGTGCTTTAAAACCGATATCTCTTTGTATGAGAGGCATCGTTCGTGTTTTAAATGGACCCCAACCTTTTTATGAGACGCGATGACGATACAAAATTCCCAGTTTTGAAAGTGTCGACAACGACCCCATTGTGTACAGTGTGCGAAAATTCCCACTTTCGCACACTGGACACAAGGGGCCCGTTGTCGTTGGTTGATGTCGCGGATTCAAGCATCTGTGGCCATCATCCCTGGACTATTCGGCAGCAGGCATAGGCGTCCGCAGGGTTCCCCATTGGGGGGCCAAGATTCTTCACAGCGCCCCCTACCTTACTAAGTCAATGTATGGGGCAGATTTTGCGCCCCCCCCCCCTTTTTAGCTGACTAGAAGGGTCAATGTACGGGGCAGATTTTGCGCCCCCCTCTTAGGTGATTAGGGGGGGCGGCCGTCCCCCCTGTGCGCACGCCTATGGCAGCAGGTCGTATTTTCTCGAAGCCTGCCTACTGGAGCTCGTCGAAACCGGAGGCGCGTTCGGGGACCACACTGGTTGGAAAGTCGCAGCAGAAACATGCAGTGTGGCGGAGGGTGAGGAAATCCCGAGAAAGGTAAAAGACAGACGAGGAGGAAGAGGAATTAAATAAGACGCTCGCTCTCGTAAGCACAGCATCTTTTATCGGTTTGTCGGTTATATATTGCCACGCGCTAGTGGTGGCAGAAGAAGAGAGAGAAGAAGTTGGTGGCTGTTGTGGCCGAAAGTAAACAGATGGTCGCTTCGAGTTCCCTGTGTGTCGTTTCCTCTCGCGACAGACTGGTGGAGGTGCGGGGTCTGCTGGGAAAAACTACTCAACGACTGAAAAAGAATGTCTAGCGGTCGTATGGGCTATTACGAAATTCAGGCCATACCTGTACGGACGCCCCTTCCGAATCGTCAGTGACCACCACTCTCTCTGCTGGCTGGCGAATCTGAAAGATCCTTCGGGCCGTCTCGCAAGATGGAGCCTTCGGTTACAGGAATTCGATATAACAATAGTTTACAAGTCTGGCCAGAAACACACCGACGCCGACTGTCTTTCCCGCGCACCCATCGAGACCGCTGCGGAAGACAATGACGAAGATTTCAGTTGCCTTTCTATTCTGACATCCCTGAACGTGGCTCAGCAGCAACGCGACGACTTAGAACTGCAACCACTCATCGAATACCTTGAGCGACGACGCCCACAACCCCCACGTCAGTTTGCGCGTGACTTGTCATCTTTCTGTCTACGCAACGACGTCCTCTACAAGCGCAACTTTCATCCTACGAAAACTGTTTACCTCCTAGTCGTTCCTGCTGTTCTCCACGACGACATTTTGCGAGCATGCCACGACGAACCATCGTCCGGACATCTTGGCTTCGCGCGTACTCTGGCGAGGATCAAGCAGAAATACTACTGGCGGAAACTTACAAAAACCGTCAGGCAGTACGTCAAGACTTGCACAGCTTGCCAACGCCGCAAAAATCCACCGATGAAACCAGCTGGTCTGCTTCAACCTGTACGACCCCCTCACGCACAGGTCGGGATGGATCTACTCGGCCCGTTTCCGAAATCTTCAGCTGATAACCGCTGGATTGTCGTCGCCACCGACTACTTGACTAGATACTGCGAAACCCAAGCCGTTCAGCGAGCAACTGCTTCCGATGTGGCTAATTTTTTTGTCAAAAACATCGTTCTCCGCCACGGTGCCCCCGCTGTTATCATCACAGATCGTGGTACGGCATTTACGGCACAATTGCTCCGAGATATCCTGCGGCTGAGTGGTACGACACACCGAACAGCAACCGCGTACCACCCGCAGACCAACGGGTTAACCGAACGCCTTAACAAAACAATTGCAGATATGCTTTCGATGTATGTCGCCAAGGATCACAAGAACTGGGACGAAATCCTCCCATATGTCACATTTGCCTACAACACTGCGCTTCAGGAAACCACCGGCTTTGCTCCTTTTAGTCTGGTTTACGGCCGCGACGTCACTACGATGCTTGACGTCATGCTACAACCAACTCCGCCGGACGCGATTACCCCGGATACAGACGTATTTGTTCAGCGCGCCGAAGAAGCCCGGAAGCTAGCACGTTTACGCATTTTGTCGCGGCAAAATCAAGACGCTCACCGGTACAACACCCATCATAGAACTGTAACGTATAAGCCTGGCGACCTAGTCTGGGTTTGGATCCCCATACGTCAACGAGGGCGCTCCGAGAAATTGTTATGCCGATACTTTGGACCCTACCGAGTTCTTCATCGCCTCGGTGAAGTCAACTACGAAGTTGTCCCAGCAGACACATCGCACCATTCCCGTAGGCTACGCTCCTCGGATGTTGTTCATGTCTCCAGGATGAAGCCGTACCATTCCCGTTGACTGCAAGTCACGCACTTTGTGGTGCGGAGCCTGCCTTCAGGACCATTGTGCAGTTATTTCCCATTTTTTTTTATCTCGCCCTTGTGCTGTGCAACAGACGCGTTCTTTTTTTTTTTTGGCAACGCTTTCACTGTTATTGTCTCTTTTTTGTCTGTTTTCATGTCTTTTTTTTCTGGGGAGAGGGTAATGCCACGCGCTAGTGGTGGCAGAAGAAGAGAGAGAAGAAGTTGGTGGCTGTTGTGGCCGAAAGTAAACAGCTGGTCGCTTCGAGTTCCCTGTGTGTCGTTTCCTCTCGCGACAATATTATGGAAGCCCTACATAATATTTTAACTTCGGACTGACGCGATCTTTTCCTTGAGGTCACCCATGCAGAGATTACACAGAAACATACTGGCCTCAAACAAACCATCGGTACAGCTAACTGTGGGAGTGACATGAGTTTCTGGCTCCCAGCTAGAATAAACAGGAGCTGCGCCAGTATACTCCGCAGGTTTCATCTGATCGTTGCGGCGCCACTCGCATCTTTCCAGTCGTACGTACGGCCTGAACGGTGAGCGCTGTCTAGTGTATCAGACATTACAATATAAATTTCGCGACTGTCCTTCTTTCTTGTCACAGCAGAAGACGAGGGCCCCTGGCTGAAAGCTGTATTTCTCCCTAAATATGCTGTTTGCAAAAAGTTGTCATTTAGTTGTTACACTCTCATACGCGCGCGTCAATACTTTCACTTGACTTTGCTGCGAACATTATATTTTAGCCTAATTCACTGCCACCTCAGCTACTGTTGTGAGTCGTGGGGCCAAACGTACACAACATACCTTACTCCGCTAATCCGGTTACAAAAACGAGCTGTCCGTGTGATTACGTTCTCCCCGGGTAATTACCCCTCTAATATTCTATTTCAGAGAATGCGTATACTGCCGCTTACGGAGGTACGCAATTACAAGTTTTTCCTGTTTAGTAAATAAAATAATAAACACAAACACGCCTCTGCCCCGTACTATTTTCACGTTCCCGTCGTTAAACACACGGCACGCAAGCATCGGTAATCTTAACCTTCCTTTGTGTTTGAATGTGTATGGTGAACGACTAATCCAATTTTTGTGTGCTAAGCTGTGGAACAATTTGCCTCTTGAAATAAAACTCGCAAGAAGTTTTGACATTACCTGCAAACGATACTTCATTTCTAACCAGGCATTTTCTTCAGTTTTTGTTTATTCTTAAAAATTTTCTCATGTATATTTTTGTGTTCATGATAGTTATGTATTTGTTGTTTTTTAGTATGATTCCTTGAATCTGTATAATACTTTTCGCTTATGGATGATACTTTCGCTTTTTGTTTCTTTTTCTGCACAAGACTGCTAATCCTTATAACCTTTTTTTGTATTGGACCCATCACTAGCCGTTTAGGCTATGGGTCCAAATATTTCAGTACGCATTTTTAATATTATGATGCAATAAAATTCTCCTTGATTGATTGATGATTGATTGACCATACAGTATTAGTAAATGCTACAAGGTCACTTCTTCAATAGTAATGCACTGGATGCAAGACGTTCGGTAAACCGACGCGTAAAGCTGAGGATTACATAAAAGGTCTATAAGGCCCTTTTCACAATGCGCGAGTGCGCATTCCTGCGCTGCATTCTCTCAACTAATGGCAGCAACTTTCGTGCTTCAAGTGGAGACGAGGTCGTAGTTGCACGTGCTGTCTATTATGCGTGTTCGTGTCAAGAGAGTCGAGTCTACATTTCCGCGTTCCAGCTTAAGCATACCGCGCTGGAACACTCTGTTTGAAGAAGTGACTAGCTGTCAATAATTGGGCTAACTGCATCGAAGGAAAGCTAGGTGAAAATTATGAAAGTGGTATATACTCTATAAGACGGACAGTTGTGCTAATTGGTATACAGCATAATAAAAGATGCTTACTAGCGTCCTTGTCCTATTTACGTTAGCAAAGGTGTCTTATTATGTATATAAGGATTACGTAATCCTCTGCGCATCATCGTACTTCATCACTCTTTTTCCCCCGTTGCGTTTTCCCCGGTGCAGAGTAGCAGGCAGGGGCGTACTAGCTCAGGCCACCTTCTCTGCCTTATAATATATTTTTTTTTCTCTCTTTCATTGATAAAGAATATTTTATTTGCTAAAGAGTAAAACAGAACGGCACTAAGAACCAGTCAGGAAATAAGCAGCGCATATTACAATGCCGCACTTACACAAGAAACGAGTAAAATCTGAGTGTTGAATAAAATACAAAGAAAGTTGCGATTGACACTACAGGTGACGAAAACTACTCGTTTATCAAATGTAAGGAGAGATGCGTTTATGCGGCAACACGATGAAACAGCGCGCAAAAAAAGAACACGAACAAAATAAGCAACAAGACGATATGCGCTGGCACATATGAGGCAGCAGATGACGGTGAGCCGGAGAGAAGCGGGCAAGTTCATTTCTGCCTCGATGGGGTAGAGCCAGTAGAGCCGCCTCTTGTCCGGGCTTGAAGTATTGGGGAGTGCTTGGAGTTGGACGCTGTACGCGACGGAGATCAGAGCGCATCTTTCTCTATGGCGTATCGCCGCCGCTAGCTCCGGGCTCGTTCTGCTAGCGCAGAAATATGCGCTGTAGTGAAAGCAATGAAAGAGACGCAATGTGCACGGCATCTGCGTCTCAGGATAGCGCGCCTCACACTCATGCTAGAGTGCACTAGAATATATTCTAGTACACTCTACTCATGCGCTCCGGCCAAGGGGCGAGGTTGGGGGCGGGAGTGGGGGGTGCCGTAATCGATTAATCGAGTAGTTTTAATCGATTAACTAGATTAATTGAAAGCCAGAAATCGATGACGATTAATTGTTGACTTATAATCGATTAATCGTTCATCCATTTTTCCATCCCTAGGCAGCAAAGGTCTTACTAGTTCCGGTTTTTGAAAGTATACTTACTGCTGCCGGAGAGTTACGTGGGTGAAGCATTGCGCATGTACGAAACGGAAAACGGAATCAGCTCGCACAAAAGCAGGCAAATTGTAGACCACTGCGAAAGGCTACTGCTGCAGTGGACATATAATTGAAGCGTACAGGGTGAGCATTCAATTGAGAAGCAAGCCTTGCCGTCAATAGCTCTTCAATTGTACATCTTACCGCGACAAAAGTTGAGCTGAAATAAATGTCAAACCATTGAACAAAGGGTGTTTATGGAACAAAATTGTAAAGATGAGTCCTCTTGTCGAATCACTAGCTCGAACGACGTTCGTTGTTCGACAATGTACAGGGGTGGTCAGGAGTTCCCAGGCCGCAACGCCCGGCCGCGGAGCAGCGGCTCGCTAATATCGGGGCGCTGCCATCGCAATCACGCTGGCGTCCAACGTGTGCATGGAAAGGGATGGTGTATCCCTCTCTCTCTTTGCTGCTCTCCTTCATAAGGAACCTAGGTATGAACTACTACTGTGCAGCGCTGCTTATTCCACTAAGATGTTCCAACTAGCCCCAACAAAAGCTCTTCTGAATACCTTTCGGGCTCCGACCAAGCTCGTATGCAGCGAAATGGCCTGCGAAGACGGCTGATGGAACCACCGCAGTGCCAATGGAAAGTCAAACGCACGATATTCTTTTCCAGGAAGCCGAAAACCACGGTAATGTATATGGTGCCTAGCTAAATGTGGCTGCAATTATAATGCGTCAGTTTTCCGGAAGACTGCCGCCTCGCTACACGCTGCACAGTAGTGAAACATAGACGAGCGGACAGTGAGGGAACATGACGCACCAAGTTTATACGTCGCTTTCTTATCAAGGAGAGCAAGAAATGGAGAGGGATTCCCCTTCACGCACACGCTCGACGCCAGCGTGCGCCAAGGCGTGATTGCGATGAGAGCGCCCCGATAGCAGCGAGCTGCTGCTCCTCAGCCGGGCGTTGCGGCCTGGGAACTTTTGACCACCCCTGTACATTCATAACGAACCTGAACTCTACCAAGTGATAATACGGCAATGATAGTGGATGCAATACTTAAGCAGATGACCGGCTATTCAACCCTTCTAAAATAATGAAAGAGGTTATTTCCTTAAGGAAGGAAGTGTAGTTCAGGTGGTTCGAAAGTAGGGAATTCGAAAATTGAGCATCGTGACTTATATGTCACTGCTTCGCTATAAAGGGAACACCAATAGCATCCATCAATCTACTGATGTCAAACTATGTCATGCAAGATAACTTATACTAAGTTATTGCCTTCAGAAATTAGTGCGAAATATTTCAGGAGTGCAGTGTGAATAAGAGGTCTGATGGTGTAGATCAATTACTGCCACACGGTGGCACAGTCTTACTGGAGCAGCAGAACACGTTTCACGTGTAAAACTCACCAGAAAGGCGCAAGAGGGGCTGCTTAAATTAAGGTGGTGCTGTATTTGACTTCGCCAAAACCCTAAGCGAACGAAAGGCACAGGGGGTGGCATTCTTCCAGCTTCCGTGACAGAGACCAGTTCAAGTGAAACACGATGAGTGGAAGTGTGCGACTGTACGGCGAGGACATCTAACCCACACCGAATATGCATCGCTGCGATGCCCTGGAGAGAAGTACACTCTGTAGTTACTGCTGGCAGAAGTAACAGCTCAGAGAGTGACCCTCAGTTGCCCTGCATTACATGGAAGCAATTGTTAAAGTTCTGGTCTTTACTCTTCGTATTCCCGCAGGTTTGACGGACGCCGACCCTACGACGACACAGGCAGATGAGATGCCAGCAGCCACGCAAGACATCGCGTTCAAAAGAACACAATAAAGCGAAACGGACACAGACGAAGCTCTGTGCTATGTCCGTTCATTGAGTGTGGTGTGTTATCAAGCATGTTCGTTCGAACATCGCCAGGGTAAGGGAACAGTGTACGAAACTCCTGCACTAAACACGCTGACGTGCCATAGAGTGAGACCGTAGTGCCGTCACGAAAACCATACACGAATAAAAAAAGAAGCCAGCGACACTGCGCCATTCCTTACACCTGCAGTTCCGGCAACGATAGGAACTACCATTCTCACTACATTGTACGTCAGGAACTCCAAGGTACATGAATACACGAGCTATGAAACATCCTCGCCATAACAGAGGGAGGAAAAGAGACAGAGGTACCGCCGTCATTAACCTTGCAAGGAAGACGAACGCTGGGCAGAGATACTTCATGCGAACAGCCGTGGCAATGATGGTGGTAAGACTACCACCATTGCAGTGAACGAACATGTATTCGTATGCTCATTCACCGAACATGCTAAGCGTGTCGCGGAATGAGAAAATTTTGCATCCGTGAAAACCGTACACCAGTAGGCACGAGGCACAGCGTAAGTCAAGAACGTAAGTCATGACGTAAGTCAAGAACAGGAATGACTGCGGGAAGCGAAAGGGAATGCGCGCAGATCACACTGCCGATCGCTGACGAAGGCGCAACGCTTACTATAACGAGTAGCAGACCACCGTTAGTGAACGTGAATCTTACAGCAAGTGATAAACACGCGGCTTCACAATAGTGACTCCTACAAGTATGGATGAACAACCTGCCCTGGCAAATCCGAAGCTCTGCGGGATGCCGTTGTTTCATCAGATGACACGAGCCCCAAACATTTTAGCCTCCATCGAATGTGCAGCCGCCGCGGCCGCGATTCGCTCCCGCGACCTTCAGGTCAGTAGTCGAGCGCAATAACCACTAGACCACAGTGGCGAGGCACAGTGCAGAGGCAATGTATGTGATGCGAAATGACAGCTCAGAAAGCAGTTGTACTAATAATCACATTATGATTTCGTTGAATTCATTGCATGCAATTCAAACTTCCATCCACGAAATCCTTCAATCCACGCGACACAAAGCAACCCCATTCTTGCACGCATCACATTTCGTTCCGGAGCAAGACGCTAGAGAGTCTTCAATAACGGCACTGTAACAACATCAGAATTTGCGCGATATACGCCGCACGCAGTGGAGTACGCGACGCGGAATTGGCGCAACTAGGAAGAGAAATCTACAAAACAAAAGGTACGTGGGCGCAGACGTCCGCGTGTTTGTCTTCCTGATCTTTTACCCTTACGCGATGTCTGTGGCGTAAAAATAACGTCACTGCCTTTAGACTTATTCAGATCGCTTAGTGGCACCAGCTTCAGAAGAGGAGCTTGGCCAGCAGTTATTGTTTCGCGCGGTTGTGTTGCGATAGAAGTATCTTCAGATACACGATACATTATCGAATGTATCGGAAATAGAGATACTCGTCTTTCGAGACGTATCGCGATACAGATATAAGATACCCATAGAGTATCTTAGATACTGCCCAGCACTGATACCTACAAACTTCTCATCTACCCACCTCATTTTCTGTCTCCCCCTCACGCGTTTGCCATCTCTTGGAATCCACTCAGTTATCCTGCCGACGGGCTACGTGCCCGGCCCATATCGATTTCTTCTTCTTGATTTCTACTATGATATCGTTAACCCCCGTTTGTTCCCTGACCCGCTCTGCTCGCTTCCTAGTATTCGCATTTGCACAATTTCTGTGGCACATGCGCGCTATAATAGATGGCAAGCAGTGGGAAAGAGACACGTCAACACCAGGTAGCTTCCCAGCCGTGTGCGGCTTTGTATCAGTTACGCTAGAGTGTACTAGAAAAGGGGGGTGCTCGAAATGAGCTTCGAAAAGACAAGCCCACACAGGGTCAGTCCGCTTGTGGTGCTGCGATCGGTAGTGTCCAATGTGTCGTCGTTTGAGAGTTGCGCGCGGCTCCGCAGAAGTGGTGCGAGGTAGAATGCCCGGTTTCGAATCGCAACTGTCGATGGTGGGTTTTTATTCATAGTGTCACCGTGTGTGGCTGTATTGCTTTTCCTTTGTTTCTTAGAATTAGCTTCAGTAGCTGGGTTGCTTCAAAATGTGAAGCGAAATGGAAGAAATTTGACAGTGAGCATAGATATTTGCAGCGACACCGCCCGGGATTCTACGAAAACATAAATTTCTACGAAACATAAATAAATACGAGAGTCGAAACAGAATTTCGCGTCTTACGTTACAGTTTGTAGCAATACGTAGGAACACAGAGAAACCAATACAGCTAAAGACGGTGACACTAAGAAGAAAAACCAAGCATTTACAGCTGCGATTCGAACCCGGGCGTTTTGAGTGGGAAGCGGGCAATCTACCCCTGCGCAACTTTTAAATGACGACACATTGCAGACTACCGATCGCAGCGCCCCCAGCGGCTTCACTTTCTGTACATCGGTTCTGCGGCCGTTCCGAGCACTCCCTTGTTCTAGTTACGCTATTTACTTTATATTGTCATTTCACACATTCGTCAAATGCTCAATAACGCATCTATCTAGTTTTCGTGGAAACACAATGCCCAGTCATCCAGCGAAACTGAAGTGACAACAATTGCACACTGCAGGGGATTGGAAGAACCTTCTCTAAATGCAGAGGGTGATGTGCTAATTCATTTGCGCACGACTTGCCGGTTGTTCCATTGCTGTATGCACCAATTTCGAGAGGCATAACTGGAATTCTGACCGCGCATTGCTGCACCCTCCAGCAGTGATTTCCTACCGGAAAAGCGTGCTGTAACACAAAGAGAGCAGAACCGCGAACAGAGGTGCGAGCGGACGCAGTCGGCCACGTGAGCGCTATCTATGGGATACCAACACAAACGCATGTCGATATCGAGCGCAATGATGGAAGGCAGGAAAGGGCGGAGGGCAACACGCCAGGCTCGCTCCGGCCAGCGAAGGCAGCCGTTTTCGTGCGATAACGATCAGCCACTGCGAACGCCATCTATTTCATATCGGCACAATCACACGCGGATATCGCGCCTGTATGTAGCTTCCGCGAACCGAGATAGCCGTGCCACTACGGTGGCTTAGTGTGCAGAGTGTCGAGCTCACACTCTGCGGGCCGAGGTTCGATCCCCGTCGAAGGATGCGGGCTGAGGCAGCACTGGGCCGCTGGAGTGTGGGGAACAAGATTTGACGACGCCGTGCCTTTTTTCGGCACACCGTCAAATTTCGCTGGCCCCACGGGCATCTAGTGGCAGGTGCCTGTTGCTCGTTTTGTAATTTTTTTGCTTCCCGTACACGGTCTTACTGCAGGGGCAGCTCGCACGAGAACATCAACCGGCAGTGTAAATTTCACCCATGGCTAGAAATCTCCCTGCTTGTAATTTTCATTAGAAGCTTCTAACTATGGGTGAAATTACCGTCGGGCCGAGGTATTCGTGCAAGCTGCCCCAGTGAGGATATTATGGTAGCATGGCACAGGACATCACAAAAAGCGCGTGATGAGAGTACATTTTCCTTAAATGCCTGCAGCATTGAACGAGACTTCGAAAACTACATATGTACACAGGCGCCCACTGTTAAAGGGAACATCGGAGCTTGTGGCGGCAGCTCGGCGCCACCGCCGGCCAGCGGCTGCAACGAGTTTCGCGCAGGCGCAGTGCGCGCTGTGAGTCGTGCTCTTTCGTCGTCTGCTTCCGCGCTGCGAATCGTCGCGAAGCGAACCGCTGACGCGACGAAAGAGCACCGGGCACGGTGCTCACTGCGCCTGCGCGAAACTCGTTGCAGCCGCTGGCCGGCGGTGGCGCCGAGCTGCCGCCACACGCTCCGATGTTCCCTTTAACAGTGGACGCCTGTGTACACCGCAAGCTTTTTTTTTTAGCGTGAGGAGCGAAATCGATGGTTTTGAATGATAGTACACCAGCCACTGGGAATTGCTCTATCGCCGTGGGCGCTACGTACACACAAACAACATAAAGAAGTAGGTCATTTGGTCTACGACAAGTGCAAGGCAGTGCTATAATCATTTAGAAGCTATTTA